>NW_020653575.1:4882254-4984265 GCF_003589595.1 Hyposmocoma kahamanoa | reverse complement strand
AAACTAGTGGAGTAATTTCACAAAAAATAATTGAATATCAATTCAATCAAAATTTAATGGTAACTGTATTTTTCCTAATAATGACAAAACTACTAGTTATAAAAACTAGAACGTCAGGTATCCTTTTAAATTTTGTTAGTATCACTAAATTCCCCTATTATGACTAATTTGTTATTTCTAACGTTTGTTCAATCGACGACTTGTGTATGACGTTTGATTTTCCTTCAATTCAGAAACATTTTTCCTGTAGATACCATGCAAATGGGTTTTCCCCTTAACCAAAAGCAATTCGTTAACTGGTTTAAATATACATCCTTAAATTAGTTACTAAGTATTTTTTATATGTGTATGTATTTGTAATGTGAGCATTACTGCGTTCCGGTTTTGAAAGTGCCACTGAGAGCTGTAAAACCCATACACTGCGTCACCCATGTCAAAGTCAAAGTCAAAGTCAAAGATTATTTATTCCATAGGTAAAATAAATTTACACTTGAAAACGTCACATTTAAGCTACATTTAAGCTACTGCTCGTTCACTACGCTGACCTCCCTGAGAAGAACGAGCAAGAAACTCTAGGGATTGCTCTTTTCAATAAACTTAAATGCTATGGAATACACTTTGAATCAAATTTGTGTGGATTCTGGAGCCATGTCGTCTTTCCATACATCTTTATCTAACACGTAGTCTTCAATTTTGTAATATGATTTTTCGATCAAAATATTTTTAATGTAGTTTTTAAACTTAGGAAATGATAAACTTAATATATGCTCCGGAATCTTATTGTAAAAACGTATACAGTTCCCCATAAAAGAGTTGTTTACCTTGGTTAAACGAAATCGTGGTACCATGAGTTTGGACTTAGCTCTAAGGTTAATATTATGGATATCTTCTTTCTTATTGAAATTATGTAAATTTTTACGGGCATATAAAATATTTGAGTAAATGTACTGTGATGCCACAGTCATGATACCAGTCTCCTTAAACTTTTCTCTGAGAGATACCCGAGAGCCTAGACGGTACACAGAACGAATCGCTCGTTTTTGCAATACAAATATGGTTTGAATATCTGCCGCTTTACCCCACATGAGAATCCCGTAGGACATTATACTATGGAAGTAACTAAAGTAAACTAGTCTAGCAGTACTAACATCGGTAAGCTCACGTATTCTGCGGACTGCGTATGCAGCGGAGCTTAATCTGCTGGCCAGGGACGATATATGTGGAAACCACTGAAGTTTACTATCTAAGGTCACTCCCAAGAAGACTGCTTTATTAACAAGGTCTAACTTTTCTCCGTTTATTTCTATGCTTGGACTAGTCGATTTTACGTTAGGTAATTCAAATTTAACACATTTTGTCTTCTTGGCATTAAGCAATAAATTGTTAGCATTAAACCAATAAACTACCTTGGAGAGGGTATCATTAATACGGTCATAGTTAATGTCATGTCTGTCTGTTTTAAAAATCAAGGATGTGTCATCAGCAAACAACACTATTTCGCAATGGTCCTTAACAAAGAATGGCAGATCATTAATATAAATCAGAAATAAGAAAGGTCCAAGTATTGAGCCCTGCGGAACACCCATTTTTACTGGAGAACCCAAAGAAGTCACTCCATTTATGTCTATTTTCTGAATTCTACCGTTGAGATATGACGAGACAAGTTTCGACGCCTTGCCATTTACACCGTAATGTTCCAGCTTCCTAATAAGAGTATTATGATCAACGCAATCAAATGCCTTTGAGAGGTCACAGAAAACACCAATAGCGTTCTGGGACCTTTCCCAAGCATCAAAGATGTGTTTTAGTAACGCTACCCCCGCATCGCTAGTCGATCTACCACTAGTAAACCCGTATTGTTCACTATGAAAAATATGATTCCTACCGAAATAGGACAGTAATTGAGTTAGCATAACCTTTTCGAATATTTTACTTAAAGCTGGTAAAATTGAAATAGGCCTATAGTTGCTAGGATCAACTTTCCTACCGCTTTTGAATAAGGGAATAACCTTGCTGTATTTCATTAAATCGGGATAAACACCTTCGTCAACGCACCTATTGAAAGCTACAGCTAACTGTGGGGAAATGAGATTAATAACTGAGTCTATAACTTTACTTGATATGCCCCAGAGATCTTCAGTTTTTTTAACATGTATCGACTTAAAAGCTTTTATGATGCCTTGTGGATTAACATGACGAAAATTAAATAAACTGCCACAAACGTTAACATTTTCCTTTAGGAGATCAATAGCAAGTGAAGGGGAGGAATTTAATGATTTTGTAGTGTTCACAGCAATTTCCGAAAAGAACGATTCAAAAGCTTGGGCTACTTTATCTTTAGATTTTATAAGTTTGCTGTCTAATTCTAAAACTATATCTCTATCTTGTAGTTTAACCCTGCCTGACTCTTTATTTATTATGCTCCAAGTAGTTTTAGATTTATTTATCGATTGTCTAATTTTGTCGCTGTGAAACTTAACCTTAGCAGCTACACAAACTTTTTTAAATATTTTCGAATAAATTCTAACATATTCTATGAAATTGGAATTAGTATTATAGGTTTTCATAGCATATAGCTCATACAAACGAGACCTACTCTTATGAATACCTACTGTTGCCCAGTCGTTGAATTTAGTCTCTCTATGGAAAGTTAATGTTTTCGATTTAAATATATTGTCAAATTCATTTTTAATTAAACCAAATATCGTGTTATATAAAGTATTTGGATCCTCCGGTATATGGGATAGGGAATTTAAACTATTGCCGATATTATTTTGAAATCTAATTATTCGTTCTGTGGTAATCGGTCTGCAGAGAAATTGGTCTACCTTCTTGCTCATTTTACAATTAAAAGAAGCCAATTGGCCACTATGGTCGGATCTTAAGCAATTTATTATTGATTTAGACACTGTGTCTGTGTTACAAAAGATATTATCAATACAAGTAGAAGAGGAGGCAGTAATGCGAGTTGGTTCTAAAAAAAGATTAATCAAGTTAAAACTTTGAAATAAATTAATGAGTCTTACAGAAGTAGAACAGTTTTCCAGCAGGTTTACATTGAAATCTCCACATATTACTACGTTTTTTTTGGTTGGAAAAATCCGCTTTAAACTGTCTTCCATAATTAATTCAAACTCGTTAAAATTAGCAGATGGGGGCCTGTATACACATAAGACGACAAACTGATCCAATTCCACACATGAAATCTCAATAGTTCGTTCAGTAGAAAGATTTGTGATATCCTTACGCTCTTTAAATTTTAAGTTACGCTTAGTAATAATCATGGATCCGCCTCTACTTAAGCTCTTTCTTATGAACGAACTGACTATTACATAATTTTCTATATTGTTAATGGCTTCGTAATCTTTCAGCCAGTGTTCTGTAACACAAAACACGTCAACGGAAATATCGTGCAAAAAAAGACTTATTTCTAATGTTTTGCCAGAAAAGCCTTGAATATTTTGATGTACTACATGGAAACGATTAGACTTTTCTGTTGTCGTGTTTTTCAGTTTAAATTATGCTTAGTAAAAAGTATACTGTTGCTACTTAAAGTAGGAGCATTGTCGTGGGACTGTGTTATATCTTCTATAACAGCGTCCTTAATATTAAAAGATAGCAAACTAGCTATATGTCTTAGATACCTTAGGGGTAAAAGTAAATTATCCTCAAAAAGTTTGAAGTTCCTTACGAACTTATTAATGTCAAAACAAAATATAACGTCACTATGACGGCAAGTCAAATTATGAATGTGCGAATTTATGTTATATATATACTTATTACGAGCGATGTATTCCCTCCCCTCTATAACATCGGGTCCTTCAAACGTAGTGTGAAGAAGCATTTGGCCAGACCGGCAAAATGATAGTGACGGAGTGAAGATATTTGTTATTTCCATCCGTTACTCTCATCTCTGGACTGTATTCGCACTTTCCATCAGGCGCGGTGCAGTCATTTTGCCGAGTCACAATAAAAAAAAAAAAAATAAATAAATAAAAAAAAACCCTGAGATATAAGTTGACAAGTCCTATGTGTCTGTAATTTCACCATTACCCTTGAAAGTCGGAACGCAGAATGCTCACATTACTGCTTGGCGGCAGAAATAGTTAAGCTGGCAGTACTTCATTGGACGAACCCGTTCACAAGGAACTCTACTGTATCTAAATCTATTTTGTATCTTGATTGTGGAATATGATTATGAAATAGAAATGCTGAACAATTTTGAATTTGACACACTCTTGTTCAACAATAAACACGTCTACGATATGTTGCATTTTTTAAACACCGAGAGAACGCATTCCCGAGAGAGAGAGACCGTTTGGGTTGCAACAAGGTGGTTACGAATATCACATTTGCGGAAAATCAGCATAGATTAAAATATCCGCCTCTGCATTCATCGATGCTGATATTTGAGTCGTGACATGACTTAAAAGGCACGGTGTCATACCTTACAAGCATTCCAGAAACAGACTGAAAGCCGAAAAAGCGGCTTAGATGTTGTTTCAAATGTAATTTTGATAAAATTCCAGAACGATTAAGATAGGCAGATTGATTGTTTTCATGTAGATTGATTCTTTTGTTAATAAATGTCACAAAATCATAGAAAGCTTTTAAGATAGGCAGGTTGATTGTTTTCATGTAGATTGATTCTTTTGTTAATAAATGTCACAAAAGCATAGAAAGCTTTTTGATATAGATAGATTCTGTAAGCATGTACATTTTAAGCGTTTTTTTTAGATACATAAAATCAGCATCCGTAAAAGACTTGCATCAGCAACAACCCTGCTCTGCAACGCAAGTGCATGCGTGTTGGATACACAATCCATAATTCCGTACATGGCGCGCGGCAGACGTGCACACATACAAACCGCGCTGCTACGTTTGCTTGGAGTTACCATAGTTATACTATGTCATTAGTATGACTTATTCAAGTACTGTACCTCCCTTCATACCAGCAATTGGTTCATTGTGATCATCATTAATTACAACTCCAAGGTCGACATAATTAAATATCTGTTTAGATTATAATATAATTGTTGTGTTTATATGTGTATTATAAGTAAAAGTTCTTTGGGGGTATCGAGATAGGGTTGGTTGGAAGTGTTCTTTTTTAAACATAATTGTAACATGTAATAAAATATGCTTGACAACCGCATCAATTACGTCTTAAACTAGGGGATTAAATGTACTATGAGTACTGGAGCAACGGAATTCACTCCGGGGCACTACCCGCACTTCTTCCAATAAGTCTTAAAAATAAATAAATCTTAAAAAAAATAATCTTCTTAAAATTTTCTGAGCTCCGATAGTTTTTGTCTCCTCTGGGGGTCGTTTCAGATAAGTCGGTAACTCAGTTGTCGACCGATTTCTTTTCATTTTTATTCACAACACCCGAATCGAACGTCAAACTGTCGTATTCGAAACCGACCCCAAATGACGACACTTCTCGAACGGCAAAGGCTACAGACGTTATTCCGAAGACAGTTATCGAATGAAAGCTACCGAACGTCCTTTTGTTTACAAAGCAAGAATGTAATATGGAAGTCTCTTATTATTTTAAATAGAGAACCCGGATTTTGGTCAATTTTATTAATTTATTTTAATGCAAGACTAATGCATACCTATACGTTAGGCCGATTAAAGACTTAAAAATGTATATAAAAGTATTTTCGCTTTTCTTATAATCTATTTCACCGTAAACGCTGTTGGATAACAACATCGTATCCGAATCCAAATCGAAAGTTTAACCCGAATGTTCTGAATATCTGGGAAAGCGCCCTTCGATTCGAGAACGATATCCAATTGAACGGTTGGGTTAAAATATCGAAGAGTTCTGAATCGGGGTCCTGACCACAGGTCAGCCTGTGTACAGGGTTGTCACAGACCTCTGTCACTTGACGTCATCCGGTTCGCGAAAGGCTAGTGCTTCGGGTGAGCCGTACCCCCAACTTTACAGATAGGATATGCTTTTCTTACAAGGGCATCTCGGCTTTGACTCGCTACAGTTGCGTAGGTTCCTCGCGCTGGCCAAATTTGGTGTCAATATTATTCGCGGTAAAATTGACTCCGCCTATTTACTGCAGCACTTGCTAAGGCTGTTTGTGCCGGATGAGTACAGGCGCGTGCGACACCACATGCTGCTGGCGCGGGGCCTGGCGCGCACGCAGGCACACCGAAACACACCGGTGCTGCCCGCCATCACGCTCCTCAACTCCGTTCTCGAGGCGGCACCTCACTCTGATTTGTTTGACAGCACGATTGGATGTCTGATGTGTGAATGCAGGAAAGTGTTTGAACCATTGATGCCTGTGAGTTCAATCCTGTGAACTGTATTATGTTTATTTGTTTGTATGTTATTTGATTTTTTTTGTTTGTTGTTTTTGTTTGTAGCGATTTGGATTTATCTGTAAAGCTACAAATGTTAAATGAATAAATAAATAAATAGGTACCGGAGCTGTAGGCAAGCTCACTTTTCGTTGCGCATTACACAACTAGCGGTTGCCACCACTAAGGAGGAATTAAAATGTTCTAAGCTCCGATAGTTTTTGTCTCCTCTGGCCGGGTAGGAGTTCGGCCAGGAGTAAGTTTCGTATTGCTAATCGTGGTACAAGACAGCCTAGTCGGGTATCTAGTATCGACGAGTACCAAATAGCTATTTTTGTAAGTAAATAACTGACGAACTACGATATGTTATAAATTATTAATACAAAGATCGAACACTATTCTCGAATTCCAATTTCTTTATAATGGCTCCATCGATTTTCACGATGATTTTGCCAATGTCAGGGTTGAAGAAGACACTTATGTTGGTGTGACTATGTACGGTTGGATAACCGGAGATCCGTTGGGTACGATGGGAATCTAAAAAGGAACAACACAAATTAGACATTCACATCACTTGCATATATAAGATATAAAATAAAAGGGATTAAAAGTAAAAAATAAAAGTTTTAAGACATGCGTGATTATTCATTAAATACAATTTTCTTAATGAGAATGGGTTTATAAATGTATGATATTATACTGTAACTACATTTTAGACAGAAAATAGTTTTTAATAGACAAGGTAATTATAATTTAATATATAGTTGGTTTCGATAAATTTGGACAGGGTATTTATAAAAGGACTGACACTATACTCTGTCCAACAATTTATTTATCTTTTGACAGCTCGAAATCTAATCAATTAGTGATGTCCTAATGCGTGGCCAATTCGATGTTTTTATGACAATCGATTTTATTTATGAAGAAGTTTTAAAGAAGATGTTGTGTACCTACTTTGGAATTAATGTTAAGGATGATTCAAGTGATGATTCCCGTTCATATGGAGAAGAATCCGACGATTCATTTTAATAAACAATAAGAATTTATTATAATTATTTATAATTTATTTAATTTCACCATAATTAATTAGACAGGTACCAAACTTTTAACTTAATAATCTTCGTTACATAATCTGTTGGCTCGATAAATATCTGAGTTAAAGAGCACGTCGCTTTACTAAAATTAAAAAAAATACAAGAGTCCAGGAAATATTTAATTTTTTCGTTTATGGTTGTATGTCAATAATTACGAAACAGGCATGCATATGCCAAAAGTTAATAAACGGTTAGACGGAGTATAGTTTAGAATACATCCCTTCGATTCGAGCCAACGTCTTCTAGCAAACCGTGTCAGACGCCATGCCAACTAAGCCACCAATCAACAACCAATGATATGTTAATTCCAAGTACCTTTGCGTATGCTGATGACAGCACAGTTGTAGATAGATACTTGACCAATGCAAGGGTCAGTGGAGAGGAAATCCAGTCTTGTCGAGAGTCCATGGTTAGCCATTTATATTTGACACTCCAGGCAGTCTCCGATTGGGGCAATGCCAATCTTGTCAAATTTAACGCTACCAAAACGCAGGCGTGTCTATTCTCCACAAAACGGAATCCCTTTGAGCTGACTCCGACTTTCCGTGATATATCCATACCGATAGCCGATTGTCTCCAGCTAGTTGGAATGGACCTGTCGTCCAATTTGAACTTCGGCAGATACATTGAATCTATGACCAAAATTGCAACAAGGAAGCTTGGAATCCTTTCCAGGGTGAGGCGTTACTTTATACTGGGACAGTTGCTTCAGCTGTACCAAGCACAAGTCCGATCGTGCTTGGAGTACTGCTGCCACCTTTGGGATGGCTCTGCGACATGTCAACTGGCCACTTTGGATTCAATTGACAACCGTGTCAAGAGGCTTATAGGTGACTCAAAATTAGTGGATGCGAAGCTGCAGAGCACCGCCGTAAAGTTGCCTACTTATCGGTATTTTACAGGATATATCCCGGATAGTGTGCGATGGAATTACACGATTTAATTCCGCCTTCCCCTTTCCATCACCGGATGACTAGGCGTAAGCTTGGGTTCCACCCCTATGTTGTGGATATTCCAAAGATTCGCACGAAGCGTTACCCTTCCACATTTATATGGCGAACGGCTATGGAGTGGAATTCCCTGCGTGCAGACTTGTTCCCTGAACGTTATAACTTAGACCTTTTCAAGGCGAGAGTGAATAGGCATTATTTAGGTGTGCATGCTCCATCGTCGACCTTATCGTCACTTTCCATCAGGTGAGATGGAGGTCAAATGCGCACCTATATTTTATAAAAAAAAAGCCACTGAACGAACCAGACCTTGTTTGACTTTTTTGCCGTAGTGCAATCTGTGAGAAATCTGTTTCTTTGTTTTTTTTGTGTTCAATCTTTGTATTAACAATTATAATAAATTTATTCCATGTATTGTTGTTAATATACTAAAATTTACTTCCAGGTACGTGTTTGCACCATTCGGCAGAACGTTGGGAATCAAAGATATTCGACCACGGAAAGCGCCGAACAACCCCAAGCTTGAGGCTGCTTACCAGGCTAATCACAAACTTGTACAGGTACATTCAATAATATACTTTTCATTCAAGTTTCTTTTAACTGTGTATCGGCTGTGTGCTTTTGTAATTTTGTACTTCAAATATGGTATGGTAGTAACGCGTGGTGTCAGCAACTCGACATAAATACGAGGAATAAAAATAAACTGGCTTTTCAGTGTGTGTGTGGGTGTTTCAGTGACAGTCGTCTTTTTTTATGAGACTAAGTCGTAAGTAAGACGGGAAGTCTTAAATTTGTGACATTGTGAATAGTAGCAGTAATAACCAAATAAAAACAGGAAAACCTATGACAAACTCGAATTTTTTTTTCTCAGGAATAACGTTCGTTCGAATTTTCATTACGCCGAAAACCGAATTATAACGAAACCATTGTTCTTTCAGGATATACATACATACATATACTTCACGCCTTTTCTTAATTCCTTTTACTTAATAAAAATCGTGTAAATTACCATATGTGCAGTCGATGCCTTGAGGTACCTGAATGAACCTCTAGCCGACTTTTTGTTTTACGCATTCAACAGAATAGTTATTTTTGATACAGGTGCGGAAAGTTAGTCATTATTCACGAGTCTCGAGGCTCCCTCGCCTCTGGCCAAGACTCGAGACGAGTGAAAATGACAAATCCGCTAGTGTATCAAACGACGTTTTTTAATTATTGAAATTTTTAAATTTATTTTTTAAATTTTTGTAAATTTGCGAAAGAGATACATTGAAAATAAATAAAACAGTATATTTTAGTGGCGCGGCGCGCAGCGGTCTCGCGTAATACTCACCTCCGGTCATTGTTAATACACAATCAGCCATCTTTATGGAAAATATTTTGGTATTTTTAAATATAACCCGCTGTTTTATAAAACACCTATGCAATTTAAACAAATAAGATGTTTGTAAGTTAATATAACATTTAATGACGAATGACTTACGTCACAAAGCACATAAATATTAAATAACTATACAACCTCTTTACTTCTATGTTTAAGACTTGAAACAACAGTAAATAAAAAAAAATTAAAAGTACTATTAAAAGTACTACTACTGCGAAAAATCCAACTTTCGGCACGATTTGTAGTACGAAAAATGCCACGTTTTGAGCAACTGTATTAAAAAAGTTTTAAAGGAACTCCAGCTTATACGTTAAAGATCAAATTCATTAATTATTATTATTATATATACCCTTATATAATAAGATTCCTGTTGATATTCCGTTTTTATTTTTTTTTTCTCCTTATGCGTGAGTTATATAACTAATTTAATTAAAAAATAATCAATTTATGGCTTTTAAGTTTATAAATTGATGACATTCCAACATAATTGTGTGAATAAATGGTTAAGTAATTAAGTAGTTAAGTTTAATCAATTGGATTTTAAATGTGATTTGCTTATTTATAAAGACGTATAATTTTTTTTTTAAACAATGTTCAGGGAACAAAATGTTTCATACAAACTTGCACCAGCTGTTCATTGTTTTGTAGGTTTACTTAATAAAAATTGCGTAAATTACCACCAGTCGTTATAGTTCATAAAAGTATTTTCCATACGTACAGCCAATGTCCTGAGATACCTGAATGAACTTCTAGACGACTTTTTATTTTACGTATTCAACAGAAAAGTGTTAAGACTTCCAGCTTGTCCGTTAAAGATCACGTTTGCTCAAAAAGTTTCTTAAAACGTCGTTATTGGTCCTTTCTTCAAGTTTCCATCAAAATCGTAGAAGATTTCCGTCGTCTCTCGGCAGACTACTTCTCCTTACCCAGTAGCTTCGGTCGACTTCGACTTTGACTCACTATTTATACCGGGTAGCTTGCCGCTTTCGACGGGCAAGCGACAATCACCTGACGACTTGGTGTAAATGCGCCATTTCACTTCAACATAACCGCTTGGCGGCAGAATTAGGTAAAGTGGCAGTATATCCCTGGACAAGCTCTTTCATCAGGAGCTCGAATTGACAAGTAACAAGCCAAGCTTTAACTTCAAAAAATGCAATTTGTGCCGGCAATAAAAAACACAATAGTAAATCAAACTGTTCCATATAACCCTTGCGTAAATAAAACAAGCGTGAAAATCATGTAACAGTTATTTAACGAGTAATGTTTGTATTACGTTGAACTGTGTTTAACTTGTAACTTTTTATAGGTAGCGAAACTTATTAGAAACTGTTTTTATTTACTATGTTTGACTATTTTGCAATCGACGTGGAAACGACCTATAATTCAAATTTCAAAATATTTTTATTATGTTTGTAAATAAAGAACACTTGAATTCAATTGATTGCACCTTAACTGGGCACGTTCCCATTATGTCGTGAAGTTTTATTTATGGTTGGACAACTGTCGGAGCTAGTTTGTTCCCATATCATGATTACCTGTCGCGTCTAGTTGTTTCCACTAGATCCTTGCCTTGATCCAGCCGCCTTGTCGTTTGCACGACAAAATTGTTTGAAGCTGCGATTATCTGTCGTCACATTTTTATCGTAACGTTTTATTTATTGTCGGACAACTGTCGTTATAGCTCTTCCCATTGTCACGACAGTCTGTCGTCGTAACGTCAAAAAAGTCGTGAACGACAGTTAATCGTGTTGTTCCATGTGTGAACAACTTCATTTAAATATACAAGCCACGACACTGTAAACGTGTATATTTAGTGTCGTGCGACTGTCTGTCGTCACGACATTAAATATACGACGAGAAATTAGGGATTTGTGACATTTATTTTATTGAATAGCACGATGTTTTTATTACCATGAGAGAACATATATTTTTTGTGAAAATACTCTATTAGTTTGGTGATTTTGTGAAGACGACTGCCAAGAACGATTAGTTGGTTTTGTTCCTCGTATTTAGATAGATAGATAGATGGTGTACAGCGGCAGATATACAAACCTTATTTGTGTTGCAAAAACGAGCGATTCGTTGTGTGTACCGTTTAGGTTCTCGGGTTTCTCTAAGAGAAAAGCTTAAGGAGACTGGTATCATGACCGTGGCATCACAGTAAATTTCATTAAGAAAGAAGATATCCATAATATTAACCTTATGTAGAACTAAGTCCAAACTCATGGTATCACGAGTTCAACTAAGGTAAACGATATAAGTTTTTACAATATCATTCCGGAGAATATACATATTAAGATTATCATTTCCTAAGTTTAAAACTTACATTAAAAATATTTTAATTGGAAAGTCATGTTATAGTCGTGATATGGGAACAGGCTAGACACGACAGTCGTCCAACGATAATAAAACGTGACGACATAGTGGGAACCCGCCCTTAGTTTGCGGGATGTGGGATCGAGCGCTGAGGGTAGACGCTACACCACTTCGAACACTGTTGAATACACTTAGGGAATTCTATATAATCTTTGTATGTATATGTATATACACTTCCGGACACATAATTCGAGCCACCACGCATTGTCAGTATTGAGTGCCCTAATGTTTGATTGATCAAAAACTATTAGTTTTATGTTGAGTGTGTGCGTTATTAGGTATGCAATTTTGAAAGTAGTATACTAAACGTGTTATCTAACGTCCCTCCGTTATATATAATGGGAGAGGGATTTAACGTTATTTCTTCTATTATTATATTATTTACACAGTAAGCATTAATTTATGTTGTCTACGGACTGATAACAATAGATTGCAGGAAATCACGCCAATTTGGTTGCCACGACTTTTACGCGGATTTTATTTGGCGACAAAATTACCGAAATGGAGACTCATAATCAAATGCTAGTTACGCGTAATTGCGCTATCCCCGACGTTATATATTTTTCTTAAGAAATTAGGCGCACGACTTTTTTGACCCGCTTGGTATTAAAAAAGATTACGTATTAATTATCACATTTATTACAATTTATGACAATTCTAGCATATCTGCGTATGACAGCGTAAATAAGTGCCCTTGTCTACCACGGAAGGCGGTATCATCACCACATATAAAAGGCGTTGCGCAACTATAGGGATTAGGGAACATATAGTAATACTGTACCTTGACAATATTTCGAGGATTTAGGATAATAGTATCGTTATCACAGAAAGAGCTTTCACAGTTCGAAGTAAGGTCAAAATAAAAGTACATTCTCGGCAAGTAAATAAACGGGTCGAAAGAAATTTTCTTTGTGAAATATTTTTTTAATAATAATTATTATAGCAAACTATACTTCGTTTCAATCGATTTTGAACAAAAAGTAAACAAACAAGTCACTGAACCGATCACAGACGGTTTAGTGATGGCCAATTGTAATGCCAATTACAAATCGATTAATTAATTGAATGAATCGATTTGTTCCATTGAGTCATAATAGCGGGTTCCCTTACATAACCTATATAAGCATATTTAAAATTTCCGAAATAATAATTTTAAATCCTTCATATTTTTACACTTAGATACTCGTTCGATTGTGATTGAAATATCCGATTTATTAATCGATTACAAAAACTTTAATTGAATGAACCGAAAGTTATTTTCGTACAGCACTATTATGCAATCACAGACAAGTCATAGTTGTCTAAGTTCAGGTTGCGTAAGAGGAACATACTTTATTTCTAGACAGATGTTATGAGCTCTAGGAGGAATAAATAATGTCTTACAATTTTAAACAGTATAATGTTCGTTTAACAAATGCGACGGTGACCTCAACTGCGGTGGCGTAGCCTAACATAACCACCGCTTTGAAGTTCACATTACGAGGGTCTGTCGATAGATATACACGGTGGAAAGGGAAAAATCCCTAAGGCTTGGTTTCATCATCTCTCAGGAACAACTACTGCCAGGATGCGGTCAGCTCACATCCGTGTGGTAGTCGCTAAATTGACTTCGCACTCAGTAGGTTGCTGCACGGACAAGATGTTTAAACGGGGATTCAGGGATACTTGTTAAGACTGCTGTGTCCCTTATTTTCAAACACTTACACGAGGCAAGATCTCAACGCAGTCACACAGAATACAATTAACGTGGTAGAATACTACTCAGAGTCAATATTATATTAAAATAAAAAATCGTCACGATAAGAAGAAGATTTATCTAAATATAACTTTAAGCACGCTACCTACTTAGATAACACCAATTTAGAACTATTCAAACACACTTGACATACTTTCTTGTTTGCTTTACGGTATCTGCGGTTAATGTGTATACTAAGATGACTTTCAACTCTCCACATTTATTTAATATATTCAATAGTTATAGAAAGGCTTATTCAGTGGAATTTACAAAAGTTTCGATAAGATTCGGCTCAGCGAATTCCCCAACCGCAATTTGAGGATATTTTTAAATCTCTGTTAAATATCTGAGGCGACTGTAGTACCATAAACTTATTTTTAGTATATATACACTCTAATCAAGGGCGCTTGCCTCATAGTTTTTGTTTCCATTGTGGCGTAGGAAAGTAGAAAACCTGAACCACTGCACAATTAACTAAGTTTTTTTTTCTGTTCACTCCTATACTTTTTCAATTATTTTCAAACGGCGTAGTGTCTTTTTCCAATCATCTCTATCTCCTTTCATCTTGCCATTACCTGACTTTATCATCGTACATCATGGTAGCAATACAGCTCCTTATTAACGAGTTCTTCCAGGAAAGTATTGTCACTTTTCCTACTTCTACCGGCAAGCAGTAATGGAAGCATCACCGCGTTCCGATGCTGGTGAAGTTGCAGGCACATGGGACTTGTCACAATGCACATCTATTCACTTTCGAGATACGGCAGTCAAAGGGTGATGGGCGCAGTGGCAGTGCCCCTAAGATCTTTGCCATTTAAAGTTCTGACTTTTATGGATAGACGTGTCGCTTACCTCGAGGCGCACGATATGTTCGTCCCGTCGCTTGATATTATAAAAAAAGGTAATCTTTACATTTTGCGGCTACTGAAAAAGTCTACTTTTTTCAGATACAAAAAATAATAATATCCCCTTAAGAAGGAGCAGAGGAAAAATTCCTAATCTTCGATTTGATTTTAGAGGGGTATATCCACTTTAAAGTTAAAAATAAAATATTGTATGAGTAACTACACGATATATTCAAGCATAGACACTAATCAGAAACATAAAACAATAAAGCTTCCTCGATAGATAAAAATCACAAAATGACTTCTAATTTTCACATTTTTTCGATTTATCCTCGAAATGCTACAAGTTATTAGGACAAAAATTAGATAATTAATTATATTTATGCATGATCGAGAACTGTCACTACGGATTTTTTTAATCCCTTTAGTTTTAGGGTTATTCCGCTAAAACGAATTTGGTACTTTTAATGCGCAAAATTCAACATCTCCTGTCGCATGTCACGCGAACTTCAGGCATATATTTGTTTTACAAATTTAGGCGGAGCCAACGTCAAAACAATTTTGGCATGCTCCCTCTTAAGAATGTCAATTACTGCTTTTCATTCACATACTATCGTTCACATCGACTGTATCTGACGCTTGCAGTTGATCACGACTGCACTCATTAAATACAGACATGCATTCCATCTGTTAGTAGCATTAGAATTACAAATGCCTAAAGGCCATGGTTGCCGGGTGCACCGGTTGAAATATCGATACATCTCAAAAACGTAGTCCTACGTGTATATTGTTTTGATCTGTTATCTTAATGACTTAGATACAAATGAATGTTGCAGTTTAAACCCTATTAGCTTATCATTTGAAAGTCCTAGGGTCAATGTAAGAAAGATCGTTCACCTTAAACAGAGTGTTAATATAAAGTACATACGCATTCTTTGACATAAATGTTGTTGATGTTTTTTATGATATCAAAGATGTGCATACAGAAAGCGAAAGAATAGATTATATTTACGCAAAATTTAAAATTTACTTAATTTCTGGAATTGTTGTTATTGCGTGTTTTTTCTATATTTTTTATGTGTAACTAATTATTATTTATAATTTACTATAATTAGAAGAAAAGTTTCGTAATTGTAAATAAGAGTTATGATTTGTAATTAGAGTGAGGTTTTATTCACTCTATTGTATTACTTGAAATTGCCTATAGTCGATAGAATGAAGATGTATTGGATTTTAGTTATTCTAGACCAAAATAAGTCCATTGTAATCCCGTATCATGGCGACAGGGTTCCAACTTTATGTAAGAAGTGGTATTAGGTGCCGCGCAAATGTGTGTCTTGTGTTGGATACATGTAATCGGCAACTTGAAGCGAATATTTATACAAATTGCAGTTGCGACAACTGGCGAATATTCGCTTGTAATTGCTAGTTACTTGTATTCAACACAAGACACGTTTGCGCGGCACTTTTATGTAAGTTGGTTATGTACGGGTAACAAATGAAAAAAGTTTTAAAATTTTGATTAGCTTTGAAATCGACACGCAGTCTATCATTGACCTATAACTACGCGGTAGCCAATTAGGATCATTAAATATGCATAGACAAACAATATCTGAATAAATAATGAAAAAAACAACCATAATGAGAAAAAATACTTTGAAATTGAACGATAATTGCGAAATAGAAGCGTTTCTTTTTACGACATTTTGTAAAATCATACATCATTCTTGCGTTCACTTTACACTGAACACAATAGGTATTGTATGCTTGGCCTACTTCAATCTGTGCATACATTTACTAATGATGACGAACGACTTGTATTAACAATTTATTCAGTTTTGAAAATGTTTAAAATTACCCAATACCTTCATCGTTTACATCGGACTATCATATGAGCTCGCTCCACACAACGACATTTAAAATATGTGAATATTCAACTAAAATATCTCAAATTTATGCAAATTTAGAAATTTTATTATTTTTTTCCGGATTTAAATCCGTTTGTTTGATATTTTTTCCAAATAAACCGACCATTTGTGACCTTTTACAGAGCTCCAAGCAAAATTGTTTATTCTGTTAACAAATTACAGCAGGTTAAGTGACACGCCTCTCGTAGCGGTTGCAGTGCCACTCAGAGCTTTAAATTATTGAAAGTTGTGTGCCTCTCTGGAATTCCCCTCGATTTTAATTCTTTGTAACTGCTATCATGTACCTACTAAGAAAAAAAATCTCTTGCAGCTATGCGGTCTCGCAAAGCAACTTGACATGACAGAGCGGCAAATTGAGCGATGGTGGCGCCTCCGTCGCTCGCAGGCGAAACCCTCTACACTGGTGAAGTTCTGTGAGAACTCTTGGAAATGCACCTTCTATATTTGCAACTTTGCTTTCGGGCTTTACATTCTATGGGACAAGGAGTGGCTGTGGGACATCGATCAGTGTTATATCGGATATCCTCATCAGGTAAGTTTTGCTATATAGGCTATCTACGAGAGATCACAATCACGGGGAGATAATAAATGTAGCAGTATATAAAGTTATCTTCAAGAATTATTTGATTTATTTATTTCATACAAACAAGGCATATAGATTTTAGGCATGGCAAGGCATAAGGATTTATTTATTTCATACAAATAGGCAAGAGAACATAATACAATTTCTCACCAAACTGTGAAAGCAGTTTGTTGGCGAGGTTACACCCACAATCGTAAAACTATAGTATACCTGTTACGAGTACATTTAACAAAACCAGTATAGATTTAACTAAATTTACCTGCTTTTAAGAAGTATAAATTTAAATTTTTTCTTCTATTCTCTGCCTCTCAAAAAATCGAATATATTAAATATAATTGGCAAGAGATGTCTATTTGTTCTTTTACCATAATAGTTATTTACTTTTGGACATACGTATTTATTTTCACGGGCTCGCCAGTGTTATACTTGTTCGTTACATTAATTTTAAATTCAGTTGTATAATAGTTTTCAATAATGGCCACATATTGAACTTTTCTTTTATATGAAGTATTTTACAGTAGATAAATAGTCATATTATCATAGTCTCCCTTACAACCATTCTTATTTTACGACTTACTAATGCTCGATACCGCTTAAGGACATCTGAACAAAATTTTCGCATTGCCTTGTCATACATTAGTATTTTCAAGAATATTTGTATCAATACAAACAAATATTGGTATCAAGACCGGAATGAGCGAAGTAGTGGAGAAACCCCTAAATGAAAAGTTCTTTTAATTAAAATAGGTTCAAAATAGATCAAGTAAAGTAGGCGAGTCTTTAAAACGACTGTAACTGATCTCAGCCTTACTTATACTACTTAAATAGAATTGATATAAGCATTGTTTTGGTTGGAGAAACCAGGAATTTTAGTGGCAGTGATGTGGTATACGTCGAAAAGTCATAATCAGAACAAGGATGGGAAGAATGTCTGCAGGGCACTAGTTGTAGTCTGCTGAAATGTTCATTTTAAAAGTCACGGGATTGTTTTTTTAAAAGCAGCGACAACTACAAAGGTTATATTTAATAAACTTGCATAAAAAATTCATTACACATAATTTATTATATATATTAATTATATTTATTAATTACTTGCGCTACAATGGTAACTTTATAAAGTTGTACTTAATCAATTCCAGGGTCTAACTAACGATGTCTGGTGGTACTACATGATTTCATCAGCGTTCTACTGGTCTCTTACCCTCTCCCAGTTTTGGGATGTGAAACGCAAAGACTTCTGGCAGATGTTTGTTCATCACATCGCGACGATTGCTTTACTTTGTTTTTCGTGGGTCTGCAATCTGCACAGAATCGGAACATTGGTACTGCTGTTGCATGATTGTGCTGATATATTTGTTGAGGTATGTGTGACTACCATTATTACTACAATATAGTAATAAGTACTAATGAGCCACCACAGCGGCTTGAGCGAGATTTAGGTTACATTTCGTGTTCGCATGCAACCGACAAAATATTACTTTGTAATTTTTATAAGGCCTTTGATTGCGTTGACCGTAAAAAAATTACAATTTAATTTACTGTGATAAAAAACTTTGAGTGTTGTGATGTTACAAATAAAGCTTTCAATCTTGAGTCATCGTACTTTAGTGTTAGGATAAACGAAGTTGGATCTCCGTTACAAAAGCGTGTCCTACAAGGTATAGTGCTGGGTCCGTATTTGTATTACTAATTAATATGTTGATTTTTCACATTCCAGTCCGTGAAAGCAACAAAGTACTCAGGCTACCAGCGAGTGTGTGACACCTTATTCTTAGCGCTTGTTGTTGTGTGGATTACCACCCGTGTTGGAATATATCCTTTCTACATTATTTGGAGGTAAGTTTGTAAACACTTCAATACAATCTACAAGATGTGATGTGTTGTTTGCACTCGATTTTTAAGTGCTAGATTAGATTTATCATTTCCTCAAAGAGTATATGGATCTTGTGACTACAGCCCGATAAATGTGGAGATCTTTTTGGATCAAACAAGCAACCTTTATTAATTTTCTAAATTGATACATAATAAATATTTAGTTCTTTCTTTCAAACCATTTGAAAACATTTGATATCTCACTTTGGGTCTTACCATATCTGTACCATACTGCAAAATGGTGTGTTTTTTTTTCAAAATGCTGATGGCTTAATTTTTAACTTTTTGCTTTATGCATGTGACTTTTTCGTCATCACGCATATTTTAATATCATGATATTTAAATAAACAAATAACCAAAATAACTACGGGTGCGAATCACATACATCCTATTACTGCCGCCAAGTCTTAATTTGACCATTACTGAGTTCCACTTTTGAAGAGTTGATCGTGCTGGTGAAATTAGAGGTACATAGGACTTGCCTGCTTATGTCTCAGGGTGACGGGCGTAGTGGCAGTGCCCCTTAGATCTTTGTGATTTAAAGCTCTTGAGTGGCACAGCAGATGTTATTATGATTATGAACATGACATGACTTGTTCGTCCCGTCACTTGTTATTAAAAAATATAAAAAGAAATGAAAACCTGGCCAATTTATGGGGACTTCACACTTGCCAGGGGTTGTCAACCTTTTTTGACATGCAGGTTTTATCACGATGTTTTTGCTACTACACATTCAGAAATGTACGTAACTTAGGAATTAAAATCATAGGTATGTAACCTAGCCTTAGTTAGGGCCCGTTCATATTTTTTTACAAGAGGAAAAGAAATGTCGTAACATACAATGATACAAACAATATGAAACACTCCTTGCTAGCACTAAACAGTCCAAAGTCCGGTTACTCGCCTGGTACATATATCTAATGCTTTAAACACAATTTAAGTGGAGTTGTAGTTTTACATGTTGATAAATAAGTACGTCCTCTCGCTTCGAGAATTTTCATGAGAATGATGATGGAACGAACCAACGTTAAAATAATGAAGGAAAAGGAATTTCGAAAACAATTCAAAGCCTCCAGGACGCCGATTCAGAACTCTTCGATATTTTAACCGAATCGTCGATTTTATATCGTTGTCGAATTGACGGGCGCTTTCCGAGCTATTCAGAACATTCCGAGTTAAACGTTCAATTTGGTTTCAGATACGATATCGTTACCCAACAGCGTTTACGAAGATAGTCAGTGAAATAGATTATAAGAAAAAAAAAACATACAGTCGAATTGAGAACCTCCGCCTTTTTTTGAAGTCGGTTAAATAATGAAAATCCATTTTGAAGCCTTTAAAGAACTAAAATATAGGAATGCATTAATCTTGCATTAAAATAAATTAATAATATTGAAAAAAATCCAGTATTTATATAAAATAAATTTTTCCATATTAAATTCTTGCTTTGCAAACAATAGGACGTTCGGTAACTTTCATTCGATAACTGTGTTCTGAATAACGTTTGTAGCCTTTGCCGGTCGAGAAGTTCGAGTAATCGCACAGGTGTGACGTCATTTCGGTTCGGGTTCAAATGCGACAGAGTTTTGACGTGCGATTCGGGTGTTGTGAATAAAAATGAAAAGAAATCAGTCGACAACTGAATTATCGTAAGGTTCTCGAATCGACCCCCAGGAACCAGGTAAAGAGGGTGATAAAAAGGTGAGACGATGCATCGTCAAAGTTACTTGCCGCCATAGGGTTACAAACTGTAAACCTTTCAATTGAGAAACAACCACCGTGCCATACTATCAATTTAAATTACCGTATGTCTATTTGCAGTACGTCTATCCGCGCTCCGCAACTTCTACCGATGTTCGCCGCGTACTACATCTTCAACACTCTCCTTTGTCTGTTGCTAATTTTACACGTAGTGTGGACATGGCTCATTCTGCAGATCGCCTACAAAGCTATTATTGCTGGACAGGTTTGTTCCCTTTTAAATGTAGTACTTAGTAGAAGTAGAGCACCTTGTGAGAGAGTTCGCCCAGGGAAGTACTGCCACCTTACCTATTTCTGCCGCCAAGCTGTAACGAGAGCATTACTGTGTTCCGGTTTGGAAGGGTAAGGGTGCTGGCGAAATTACAGGCACATGGGACTTTCAACCGGCGACGGGCGCAGGGCAGTGCCCCTCAGATCTTTGAGATCTAAAGCTCTGAGTGGCACTGCATCGATAGACGCGTCGCTTACCACCATGCGCACGACTTGTTCGTCTTGTTTATTTGGGTCAACAAATTTTATTTAACTGCCTCCGTGGCCAAACAGTTACCATGCTGGACTGCCACGCAGAGGACTTAAGTTCGATTCCCGGGCCGGGAGAAATGTTTGTATGGTCTACATTTATTTCTCTCGTGAGTTTGGGTGTAATTTTAGTCTACGTGTATGTCCATGGCACCCGCGATACAGAATTTCTCTAGTGCGGGGCCATGAGTGTGTAAAAAAGAAATGCATATACTCTGCGATGTAATTCGAGATCATAAACGTAAACAAAAATCATGTTATTGTAAAAGAGTGGAGTAATTTCACAAAAAATTATTGAATGGCATGGTAGTGAAACATCATAATATTCATTACAAACAATATTAAAGTAATATATATTTTCAGATGGACGGTGATATTCGGAGTTCCAGTTCAGAGTTAAGCGACAGCGGTAACTCTAACCACAACACGCCCAACCACGTCAACAATAAGAGTAAAAAGTAAGAATACCTTTTTTTTAATAATATGAACTAATATTGATATTAAAAAGAAGAGAAGTAATAACAATAATAACAAAAAGGAAGGAAGTACGTTTTTTTTTTCATTTAGATTTACAATTAGTTACGTAAAAGTAACTAATTGTAAATCTAAATGAAAAAATAAAAAAACTTTATTGAAATGAAGTTATATTAGAATTGGGTAGGTCATGTCCATCGAGTATATAACCCGAAATAGAGACGAAATGTCATTTAATTTGTTTGAAAACTATTCTGCCGTATCGTTACGGTGACAACTGCGCTCCGATTGGCCAGCCCGAATTCGAAACAATTGACGAGTGTCGTCAATTGTTTTACTTCAAATCGATCAGTTTAACCTGAGCGTTGCTATAATGGACGAAAATTTAAAAATTACATATTTAATATTTAAGTACCAATGAAACCACCGCACCGAATGGAATAGCCCACCTAGTTACAGATATGATCTTTATTACAATAAATATAGAATATTTTTGGAATATACGGAGACGTACACAAAGGTCAGTTGTTGGCGCTGTACTATTTCAGCTTTCTAATTTGTGATTTCAGCGCAAACGAGAGTTGATATGGAAATGTGATATAAGTCCCATTTGCCTGATGAGTTGCCAGGGATGGATGGCCCTTATTTCGTCTCTATTTCTGGTTATATACTCGATGGTCATGCCACTTGGATCGAGATGTCTATTATTATCGGAATTTAGGAAGTTAATTTAGCTAAACTAAAGAATAACGTGGATATTCTCATCTACCAATCCCGAGACTTCTCGGAACAGACTATGTTTAAGTATACGTATTATTTATTGAAATATGACTACATTGGCGACAAATTATTATATCCTGTTAAGTATCTCTACAGGTATCTGCGTGTTTATATAACACTGTAGTCTCTTAAAAAATAAACATTAGGTGACCCTATATTTTGAACTGAATAGAAAATAAACAGTAAAAAAGGAATTTAAGGCCGGTCACGTACTGTCGGAATTCCGTTTCGGAATATGGATTCGAGGTTCCGTGTATACATCACAGACATACCGTCTGCTTAAAGGTAAAACCACATAAGTGACATTTTCCACAAAAAATCTCCAAATTATGTACCTGTTGTACGAAAATCACCATCTTTCTGCAGATAAAACTCTTATCGAGTTTATAACTTTTTGTTATTGAGCTTTTTTTGCAGAAAGACAGTGATTTTCTTACCATAGCTATATAAATTAAAGATTTTTTGTGGAAAATGTCACTTACTTACTTATTTGTGATTTTACCCTTAAACACACGTTACGTTTATTTCCTTTCGGAATAACAAGACTCAGCTGAGCAACGCGAGGCATTGAGTCCAGATGTTCTTGCAGCTTAATTACGACTGTGTGTTGCGGCCCTACGTAATCTATGAAAGACTAGTTTCGGGACGGCTTTTTCCGGAATGGCAAATGCACAAGCCACTATACGGAATTTCGAATCGGAAAAAAATTCGAACGGAACAGTAGTGCATTGATTTGTATGGTTTTGCTGCCTTCGAAATTCCGAAACGGGATTCTGACTATATGGCCGGTCTTATACGCATTTTTGACGAAATGGGTATGTCTATACTAAGTAAGCGTTCATACTTTTAATAAGAATTCCGATCTTCTTCTTCTTATTTAAGATCTATGCTCTTGTCAAAACAAAATTCCACCGAGGAGTCACATAATACCTTTGCTAAATCTATCGCGCGAGGATAGCTTACGAAGTAACATCTGTGTAACTCTGCTCCCCAAAATTAAATTGATTTAGCAGTTCTAACCAAAAGTTCTTGCTTAAGTGTATAATATTTCTAAAGCCAGTGAACCAGTCTATCCAATGGTGAAAGTGCTGTGAAAATTGAACAATAAACACACAAGTTATAAGCAAAATAATTTCAAATATTTTGTGTAACGGCCGTGGACCTGACCTACCCCAATCTGTGCGCCGCCCACCCGCACCCGTCCCGCGCCGCTTGCCTCGGCGTGACCTCACGAGACGCGGCATCTACCCACTCTACGATGGCTCCGAGAATAAAAACAAAATGCTGTGCAGGGTGTCGCGGTCCAATAACCAGCGGAAGCAGTTACATGACATGCGCTAAATGTAAGCAGATTTTTGACTTATTATGTGCAAATTATACTGAAGATGTGTATGCTACATTTTCCCTGGAATATAAAATGTCCTGGATATGTGTCGAGTGCCGTAGCAAAGTACCAAAAGGCGATAACTCTAGTACCCCTGTTCGCCAACATCACATCCAGGATACGAGTATCGCTAGTGACAGTCCTGGCGTATCAATCTGTAGCCCGGAACACGTCACTGTACGTACTGGGACGCGTTATGGTCAACCTACTGGGAAGAATGTGAATGAAGATATGAGTAATCTTTTGAAAGCACTACAAGTATAAATGAACTGAGTGTTGTGCAAGACGAACTTGAAAAACGCCTTATTACAAAATTTAGCAAACTATTATCTGAACACTTTTGCGCTTTCAAATCCGATTTGCTTGAAAAGATAAATAAAATTGTCTATCGAAGCGTATGGATGAATTAGAGAGATCCATAAATACTTTGACTACTGGAAATAATAGATCAGAAACCATTATGACACCAACTGAAAATAATAAGACCCGACAGGCAACGGAGCCTGCCCAAAGGAAAAATAAGAAAAAACAAACATCACTCCAGAAGTCGAATTCGGCGTCGGCCATCATCGGATCTGGTGGTGCTCCGCCACGTTCTCCTCCGGCCCCTGTCGGTAATCTCAATTGCAATGACAAACCCGATCAAGAGGGGTGGACAGAGGTCATTCGCCGTCGGTCGTCGTCGCCTGCCCGAGCGTCATTGCCCGGTGTTATGAGGGGCACCGCTGCCCCTGGAACTACCATACTGTGTGCTGCTGAAAAGAAAGCCTTCTTGCACCTGTATTACGTAAAGGAGGGTACTACAGTCGAGCAAGTAAATGCCCATCTTAAAACAATATGTGGGGCTGATGTTTGTTTCGTAGAAGCGCTTAAGACACGAGGAGACTACGCTTCGTTCAAGCTTGCAGTACCACCTGAGCTAACTAATCTACTCCTGAACCCAGACAATTGGGCTGTGAACATCTGTGTCAAACCTTGGCGACATATTTTTCGCAACAAACAGGAGAAGTGATAGGCGCAAAATCAAAACTATTAGTTGCTATTATCAAAATGTACGTGGTCTACGGTCTAAGACTACCGTATTTCATAATAACATTATGCAATCTACATACGATATAATCGGATTGACGGAGACGTTTTTATCTAGCTCTGTGTCTGATGGAGAACTGTTTCCACCAGGATATGTGGTAATTCGTCGAGACCGAATGTGCGACGCTGGCTGGGGTGGAGCGTTGCTTGCGGTGCGTGATTGCTACTCTGTACGTGAGATTACAGATATTGATGGAGCAACGCCAGACAAGGAACTGTTATTCGCTACTATCAAATGTAATAGTGTAAAATTGTTATGTTGTGTCGTGTATTTGTCTACAAGTTGTGACGATGAACATTATCTGAGCACACTGACATGCATTGAAAATGCTATCTGTTCGTACCCTGACTTTGATGTTTTAGTATTAGGTGACTTTAATTTAAATTCATTTTCTAATAATATAAATACACAATTTAATTTATTCTGTGAATTTTGTAAGTTACAAGACTATAATACTGTGTTTAATAGTCATGGCTCGAAATTAGACGTAATATTGAGTGACTTTGCCCCTGATAGGGTTAACGTTTCAGTCATCTATGATCCTCTGGTTCCGTTGGATAGATTATACCACCCTGCACTGGAAGTGACGATAGAGTTAGAATGTAGCGCCAGGCCTTCGCTCTTTCGTGCCCCTCGGCAACAGGGTATATGTCCTGATTGGAATTGGCGTAAAGCGGACTATCAGGAATTGTATGCGGCTTTATCTAAAATTGACTGGGCTGGTTTGTTCGAAGTTCGACATGCTGATGAGGCTGTTGGATATTTTTATTCAAAAATATACGAGTGCTGCAATCGTTTCGTACCAGTCAGGAAACATTGCCAACGCGATTTGCGATACGTATACCCGACATGGTATACTGCTGAAATTATACGGAACTTAAAGTATAAACACTATCATCTTAAAAGAATGAAATCTGATGGAAAGGAATATAACGTAGAGCTGTACAAATACTACAGGTGGCACGGTAAAAAACTAATAAATGACGCGTATCGGCAGCATATAAGTAGGTTGCAAAAAAGTATAATTAATGAACCAGCTCGATTCTGGGGATATGTTAAAGATAAGAGAAAGGACAGGCACTGTACAGATGTCTTTTCTTACGACGGTGCGGAAGTGTCTGGACAGGCTGATGCGGACGTTTTCCTATCGGATCAGCCGCAACTGGACCCTGCAGATGCTGCTCGAGCTGCTTATCCAGTAGTGGGCACTAGGGATGTAGCTGTTGTGGGCGTAAGCGGGGACGATATTAAAGCTGCAATTAAGCGTTTACAAACGAAGTCCGCGTGGGGTCCTGATGGAGTGCCAGTGTTTTTAGCAAAGGATTGTATGTCAGCTTTTCAAAGACCGCTGATTTACATATACAACCTCTGTCTTGACTCTTCAATATACCCGTTGTGCTGGAAACTATCGCGTGGGACGCCAGTGCCAAAAGGAGACGCTAAAGGCGATGTAACGCAATACAGACCTATTGCTGTACTTTCTGTGTTTGCGAAAATATTTGAATCCATCCTTAATACGCGCATTAGTGGACAAATAAATGGATTGCTCCATAGTAGCCAGCATGGCTTTCGTCCTGCTCGGTCTACTACGACAAATCTTATCGAGTTGGTAGATTATGTATCTGCAGAGATGGATGCAGGTCTTCAGGTAGACGCTTGACTTCAAGAAAGCATTTGACCTAGTGGACAATGACATATTATTAACGAAATTGGCGATGGCTGGTTGTACGCCTAAACTCCTACGGTTTTTTGCCAGCTACCTAGAAAATAGGCGCCAGTTTGTAAAAGTGCAAGGTTTTGAGTCACCAGAATACTACACAAGATCTGGTGTAAGCCAAGGAAGTACTCTGGGTCCAACTCTATTTTTATTAATGATTAACGACTTACCTAAAACTATTCGTACTGCTCGTTGTCTTCTTTTTGCGGACGATCTTAAGATATTTCTGGGGGTGAGGGATATTGGTGATTCAGCTGCCTTGCAAATGGATATTGATGCGGTGTCGGAATGGAGTTTGACTAATCGTATGCCCTTCAATGACTCAAAATGTAAAGTAATTACTTTTACCCGTAAACGTTGCCCAATACTGGTAAATTATATATTATTTGACGCCTGTATAGATAGAGTTTTTGACATTAGTGACTTAGGATTAACGTTAGATAGTAAGTTAGACTTTCACAAACACGTGACGGTAACCTGTAAAAAGGCGAATAGGATTTTAGGATTTGTTATACGGACATCATATGAATTCAATGGCGTGGCTGTGGCGAGGATGTTGTACAGCGCCTACGTACGCAGCAAGCTGGAATATGCAGCTGTAGTCTGGGACCCTTATGAAGATAAATACTCTATAATGTTGGAACGAGTTCAGCGTAAGTTTGCACGTTGGCTTTATAAACGGCAGTACGGGTATTACCCGTACTTGTATCCATCGCTTTTTGTTTCGGGTATGGTAGAGTTGGACACTTTGTCTCGGAGGCGAAAGATGCAGCTGCTGGCTCATTTTGTTTCCGCGATCCACCACAGGGTGGATAGTGACATAATAAGTAAGGTGGATCTGTTGGTGCCCACTCGTATCCTGTGGAGTGATGAGGGTGCGGTGGCCCCGCGCCGATATCCACGGCTGTTTTCATTGTACGCTGAAAACGCGCCTACCATTCGCGCAATAAGCCTGATCGGGGACATACTCACTCAATGTGACTTAATTGATTTATTCGCTGATCGCGTTGGCTATATATGTAGAGAGATGTCTCCCTACATTGTGTAGTCAGCGTTATCATAAAATGTTAGAATAAGGACTAGAATAATTTGCTGTTAACTATTTTTTGAATTGTAATACTTATCATAATAATTGTATGACTTGTAAGCGCTTTGGCTACTTAGCTGTTAGTTTGCAATGTATGAATAAATAAATAAATAAATAAATAAATAAACCTACACGGTATTCTGAATATGGAATCTAGACGGACTTTGCATTTTTCTACATTGATGCACTCTGTTGTTAGATACAAAAGTCCACCTTGTCTATATGTCAAGTTAAAATGGCGTATTTATTCCTATAATTCACGCAGAGTTAATAGTTTTTTATTGGTAAAGCCATGCCATAAAACAAGAGCCTTTGAGGGTAGCTTCCGGTATCAGGCATCATATGCTGGAATAATCTGCCTCCTCCACTTAGACAGCCAATCTCAAATACCGCATTTAGAAAACGTATGAAAAATCTGTTGATGGAAAATCAGCGTATGCTCTGGTGCCGGTTGTTCCTAACTCTTGTCTTCTAACTTATTTATGATTTATTACAGAACGACTGAAAATCAGCGTCTGTCTCACCTGAGACAAGACATATTGATGAGTCGTATAAGTTTCTTCTTTTGCGCCACTATACCCACTTACTAACACTTACAATCCCGCAGACATTTGTTGTTTTAGTGTTAAGTATTAGATTTAAATTTAAGTTATCTGATCTAAATAACTTCGTCTCGGTCTTCTTCTGCTTGTCTTCCCTTCTATTATGTTTCTAAGAAAACTGTCGTGACGCATCAGATGACCAAACATTTTCCCCCTTCGGTTCTCTATTGTCTTTAATAAGCTTCTCCTTTCAATTCCGATTATTGTTTAGTATTCAGCATCCGTATTTCCACAGGGCTATCGTTCTGTCTTTATTATCGCTGACTGTACTTTTTATAACGAATAAAAAAAATGTGTTTTCTTTTTCAGAGAAACATAGACCCGATAGAGACCGCTGTCGACGTGATTTCGTATAGATACGTTTAAAATCTACGAGGTAAACTTAACGAATACTGTTTGTCTAAAAACCATAATACAATCCCCAAATTGATGACCTCGGTGGCTAACAGTCCCTGGTTCGATTTTCGGTAGGATGAATTTGGGGAATGAACTTTATAAACTAAATTGGTTCAGGGGGTCGCCTCTCCGTCTCCCGTCTGACATTCGATGTCATTACGACATATTACTTATTTTACAGTAATTGTTTCAGAGTACAGGGCCTGATCTGGGTGTTCTGTGCAATTCTATGGATTGAATTCCGTTTTCTGCAAATTTTTAATTGCCCAAATCTGCTAATTTTAAATCATCTCAGTTGTGTGCCAACGGCTGGATTTTGTGCGTTTGGTATTCTGCTAAAAGTGAAGAGCAGTGGTGTAGCTTTCGTGGGTTTTAGCCCAATAAAAGATGGTCGAATATGCACTATGAACTTTAATCAAATAGTAATTGGCACTTTGAAACTATACAAAATTAGTAAAAGAATTTATAAACTAAAAAATAACGTTCGTTCGAGTGAAGCTCGCAATTGGATCTCTCACACTAGTGGGTCGCCCGCGCCTCCCGCGGCCCCCACCCCGCCGTCGTCGGCTAGCTTCGGCTCGCGTCGGTTTGCGTCGGCAACAAGTGATTTGTCGGTGGCTAGCCATCGAGACACTATTCAACTGCTATTGGAAAGTAGACTGTATATTAAGATGTGCGCTATAATGCAACTGCCTCCGTAGCCGAACGGTTATCATGCTGGACTGCCACGCTAGAAGTCTCGGGTTCGATTCCCGAGCCAGGAAAAATATTTGTATGGCCTACATATATTTCTCTCGTGAGTTTGGGCGTAATTTGTGGTTGTCTATGTGTGTGTATCCATGGCACCCGCGGCACATGGTGTCCCTAGTGCGGGGCTATGAGTGTGTACATTATTATTATTATTATTATTGAAACACTTTGGCAAATTACACGAATTACGTAGGCTGCGGCCGGAGGTTCCAAAAAAAAACCGAAATTAATTTAAATAATTTAATTTAAAAAAAGAAATACAATATAATATAAACTTATGTGGCTAACTATTCTAGTGTCCTAATCGAAGTATGATTATGGAATGCCCGTTTGTGGAGCTTGATTTGGCAATTGGCAATCGTGCTGGCTCAGGTCACGTTCCGCAGCGTAGGCGCCTCGTGAACTTGCGGATGTTTTCCACCAGAATGGGGTGAATGCAAAGTTGGCGATCTTCATAGCGGAGGGATGTGTAACACACGCGTTTTATTTGAAGTTGGTTAAAATGTATATTGTATTTTAAAAAAAGCAACTGCCAAAATTTGGAAAAACAAAGGCAGGCGAAAAGTGAGATAATACTTCATGAAAGAGAAGCCCATGTTCAGTAGTGGGACGCTTATAAGAGTATACAGGTACTACAAGATTAAAAGAACCAATGTAGAAAAACTTAGTTGTACCAAATCGGTTCCGCCGTGTATCGAACCCGGAAACTTCTCATACAAATTTTACGACATTCGTGGTTATCACTAAATGATTACCATTAACAGGTTTCTTACCATGGTATGATTTCTTTTTGTTTTCTAGACATTTCCGATTATACGCTCTATGATCACAGGTTGAGTTAACAAAAATAAACCACAGCATGGTAAGAAACCTGTAATTAGTGACGATCACTTTCTCATACAGTACATAGAGTGTATAATCGAAATTAAACTCAAAATCAAATTTGGTTTTTAGACAAACATTATTTACCTGATCACAACATCGTGATTATTGGTCGTCATTGTTAAAATTAGAGTAATTATACATAGATATACCTTGAAGTTGGTTGTTCACATGCAGAATGGTGTATGTCCAGCTTTATTTAAGGACATAAATGTAACTTGTTCAAAATGAAGCTTTGTATAATTAAGTTTCTTTTCTGTGAACTTTATTCCGTTGTTTGACTGGTTATATTAAAAGCAGATTAGCTTTTGAAATAGTTACTTACATGTACAGTGTAGTTTAGTCCCGTCTGCTACCACCACTGGTGGCAGATGCAACTTTTGTTATAACCGCTGGCGGTAATTATTAGTAAACTTCTATGTATCGGTAAATGCGTCAAAGTTTGCCAACAAGGAGTCATTTTGCTTAAAAAAAGTGTAGACGTCAGTGACGAAACAAGCGAAGAATGGAAATGTGAGAGCCGTTACTACTGACGTAGTTCGGGTGCCAACGGCCTCAATTATTAGCCATATATTTTATTCGAAAATAAACAACTTATTTTCTATATATCTGAAGCATTTCTTCTATCCATAATCAATGTTATTTTTTCGATTTCCAATGCTAAAGCATTAGGCTTTTAAGGTGTTATTTAAAGTTTGGTAAATCACAGGTGACATTGCTCTAAATTTTTAATTTAAATAAATAATTGTACAGTTACGATGTGACTTCTAGTAAAAGGCGTCTGAATTTTTCAAATCTTGGGGAAAAGTTGACGCTTTTACGGTACCACAGATGGGAGTCAATTTAGTTGCATCTGCCCCAATTTGTGATCCGTTGGTACTAAAGAGGCGCAATCTTAAAATTATTTGTTTCTCACGTTATCATCTATATTTATGCAATTTTAAACAGAAAACTATCGTGGAATATATTAATTAAACTAACGGATAACTAACTACAGTGGCGGATTTGCCCTAAGGCCCGGTAGGCCTGGGCCTAGGGCGGCCAGATATTAGTGGCGGCCAATCTTGTCAAAAAATTCACTGACAAGAAATAACTCGAGTACATTATGGCGGGCCGCACTGCACCGCATTGTATAACAATAGCCTTTCTAAGTCACTTTCGTACATTTTATGTATAATCACTATATCACTACATATTATCACTACCGGATCTGTTTGTCTGATCGCGATAAACACAAAAACTACTGAACGAAATTTCGTGCGGTTTCCACCAATAGACAGAGTGATTCATGAGGAAGGTTCGGGTGTATAATTTATTCATGTTATGTGTAAGTTGACTGAAATGTGATTGGAGATGTGGGAAAAAATCATGCCGGCTGGGCGCTTTATTGGACGCCAGTACTGGCGTGCGCCCGTAAACTAACAGAGATATATAAAATCAATGGTCTAGAAAAATATTACAATTATTAATAATATTAAATAGTACATTTCTGAATCGATTTCGATAAAATGTTGGCAATAAAGTAAATACATTATGTAGTCTACCACTATATGATGAGTGCTGAGAAAGGGGCGGCTGGTATTGACCTGGGGTCGAGGGCGGCCAAAACTGCAAATCCGCCACTGACTTAACTAATTGAGTTTTCGTCGAGTCACCGACACTCATGATTATTCGACTAAAATACGCGAGCCGATTCATATTTCACTGTCTAATTTTCGTGACAATTTTTATTGTTTAATATTCGAGTATGGTACTAACTATAATATTAAAAATATTAATATTTAATAGTTCACGATTATATACTCGAATACTTAAATAGTAAAAATTGCCACGGTATTTAGACAGAGAACACTACCTACTACTACACTCGACAAAAGACCTTTGACATTATTTATGCATGTCTTTTGTGTCATTTGCAGTTGAATAATAAAGGGTATTCCAATAAGGACATAACTATTTTGTATTTCAATAAAACACAGAATGACAATTTATTGTAATAATTTGACGGCCTACGTGGTCGAGTGGCTTGCACACCAGTTTTCATGGTGTCGCCACCTATGAGGTCGCGGGTTCGATCCCCGGACTGGTCAGTGTAGAAACTAACTTTTTTATATTATCTCGGGGTCTGGGAGTGTGTGGTACCGTCGTTGTTTCTGATTTCCATAATACAAGTGCTTTAGCTACTTTGGGATCAGAGCGCCGATAGTGTCTAATGTTTATTTACTTATTTATTGTGATATCGATTTGAAATTTATACCAGGTGCAGTACACATGTTACATTTAAGAATGGAATTCGTTTTCGTTCATATGACCACCGCGAGAACGTTTGCAGGTTTCTCTGGAGCCAATTTTCCACCGTATATCGTCAGAAACGTTGGCAATTCCGCGTTTGATATGAAAGCGTGCATATGAACGAGTTCGAATTCCATTGTTAAATGTATAGCCTGTTCCAATCCGTTGTGCCAAAAAAGTAAACAAACAGTTCATTGACCCGACCATAGACAGTTTAGTAATGGCCAACTGTACTGCCAACTACAAATCGATTAATTAATTGAATGAATAGATTTGTTTAATTGAATCAGTTGGTATAACTGAATGAGATTAGTGTTTTTTTTTCTTATAAAACATGTATATAACCTATAAAAGCAAGCAAACTTAAAATTTCCGAAATCTAATTTTAAATCCTACCTTAAATCCTTACACGTAGATATTAGTTCGGTTGTTATTAAATTTTCAATTCACTAATCGATTACAAAATCTTTAATTGAATGAAACAAACGAGTGATTTTCGTACAACCCTATGCAACCATAGATTATTCACAAATCTATTGAAGTAACATTTTTGAAATAATATTTTATTATTTTATTCAAATGAATATTGCTGGAAAAAGTGATGGGATATCAAGTCAAAATCTTTAAAATATACGTGAAAGTGTTACGTCAAGTAACACCCATTTATTGAGTGACTGCTTTATAATTTTAACCAAAGCGGTTTGTCTACTTTTCTGGTTTGAACTGACGACTCTAACATGTTTACTACGTCTGCAATAAATTTGCTCGATATCACAACTATTCTGCGTTTTATTGAAATACAAAATCGTTGTCCCTATTAGCCGATATATAGATGTGATTATTTTGACAGCATAAAAGTAATAATTTTGATAGGTTGACTACCCTTTTATTTAAAAAAATCTATTTTTGAGTCAAGCCGTTAAGAAGGTTATTACATTTTCCGCGGTAAAATATTTTCGGGACCACGTAGTTAAAATTAAACTCGTATTTACATCAATTTTTTACTGCTCATCGCGTAAGTGTTGGTTATGTGGTCAAACACGTTTCAATTGTCGCAAAAAAAAACGCATCTGGTTGCGTGTGACCGAGAAAAACGCGTAGTTGAGATGTGTTTATTTGTAATACATTTTCCTTACACTTGGGACTTTCTTTCCAGGGTAGAAGCTACAATAGTGTGCTTTGTTATCGGGCTCCTTCTGAAAAGTTGTATCTCCAGATAAATAGCATTTATTTAATTTAAGGTCCAGGTCTTCTTTAAATGGTATTAATTATCTATAATAATCTTATATTCTTTTACTGTTAATGTAGTCAGAAATAAATTTTAACTTAATTGAAGAACATAATCTTGGAAAGATCGATGTATAGTTGGATATTTTACTAGAGATATAGAACTGGGGTGTAGTGGGTGGCTAATTTTTTATGAAATAACATAGTTTTGTGGCAAAGGATGTAGCACGTTATCAAGGTAAATTGAAACGAAAATGATTTATTTTAGAAAATTAAAGACGTATTTAGAAATAAAATTGTTCTTAATTATCGAGAATTTTTAACTACACTTTTTTTTTCTTAAAAAATTGAACTGAAGTAATGTAAGCATCACTGCGTTCCAGTTTGGAAGGGTAAGGGTGCTGGTGAAATTACAGGCACATGGGACTTGTTAACTTATGTCTCAGGGTGACGGGCGCGTGGCAGAAGATCTTTAATAGAGATCTTTGCAATTTAAAGCTCTGAATGGCACTGCAACTGTTATGAACAGGCGTGTCGCTTACCACCAGGCGAACGACTTGTTCCTACCGTCACTTGGCCTTATACAAAATAGAAAATAAACCACTACTATTATAATGATATTATCATTAATTAAAAATCCGACTATGTCATGTATTACATTGTCACAGCAACGCAAAAGTGTCTTTTTCAACTCCGACATTGGTAGAATCGTCGTGGAAAACCATGGAGTCATTATAGAAAGAAATTGGAACTATTACCTTGTCTCCTTGTACTTTCGATTGTCGACTTATGTACCATGGAAATATTAGTTGTTATCAATTTACGGCTCCAGAAATGGGTACACGAATCTATCTTTAATAATATTGCCGTGTATTTTCTCCTTTCAACTCAAACAAGGAACTCTCTGACTCATGTTACGAGCCACCATGAATTTTAAAAGTATTAAATGTAAGTTTAAACAATGTTTGATTGGTCAAAAACATGATAAAAAAAATCATTGTCCAATTTTTTCCTGTGCATAAAATTCAGTAATAGAACACATTACTGAAGTAAAACAAAAAGAAATCTCCATTTTTTTAATATTAATATATATCCCAATAATTTCTAACGCGTAGTTACCACAAAATAGTAAATAAACGCAGTAAATAGACGCCTAGGCGCCAGCACGTCGCGCCGCGTATACTTAAACTCGCGCGTATACTTAAGCTGACTCCACCCACTGCCAGACACCGATCTTCTGGCTATAGCAACGGCATCTACTAATCGTAGGGCGTCAATATTGTTCACAACTTTTCGGAAACTTTGAGACGTCAACTTATTTATTTCTTAAATATTTGAAAAAACCGAACAAGTATTTTTTATTTCCATTATACAGTATGCTACTTTAAAATGGTCAGTGGTTTTTTATCACCCTATATACTCAGTGCGTAGGGAGAGTTTGTCACATCTCATTTTAATTGTACCTACAGGTTGCAAAGCATAATTCTCGTACTATATTGAAATAACCATTTATTCCCAGTGAAATAACCTTTGTTAAATGCAGTACTTACATGGTGATATATTTATATCAGCATCGCAGATTACCGAATATGTTGTAACTGGTATAGTAAACGACATTTTGATAAGTTCTTGTCGAAAATTTTAATTTGTGAAACTGAAGCCCTTTAAAAATAAAAATGCATGGTGACTTGAAAAACGTCTTCTGAAGTGTATTTAGCTATAAAAGCTCAATAGCTTTAATAAAAAAAATTATAGCACAATTGCTATAATATTTTTTTTATAAAATAAAACCGACCTCAAAAGTTCGTGCAATTACATCTATTTGCCAAGTTTTGAAATCTATTGAGTTTTGAAGTTTACCTTAGAGGTGGAATATTTTCTTGCAATTCGAACGGGACCAATACTGAGGCACCCTCTTTCCAACAAAAAAAGAATCATCATTATCGGTTTACAAATGCCTTATCGCGTAACATACATGAAAAATATACAGGTGAATTAAGAACCTTGTCCTTTTTTATGAAGTCGGTTAAACATAAGTAGAACGAGCCAGTCCCAAGTCTCGTCCAAACGTATAATATAGATCGCTTTTTGCAGCAATGATTGCATACTCATAAAATCTGACTTCACTATCTGTAAGTCTAACAACCTTGCTCCAATTAAAGTGTGCATAAAGCTTAGCTCTTCCCACTACTTAAAAGCTCTTCTCGTAGCAATAGGCGTACTTTGTTAAAGCTCCTTATTCTATAAAGCCCGTTATCCAACAAAGTCAAGAAGAGAGAGCGTTTGTTTAAACAGCCATTAGGACTTCGTTATTTCGAAATTGCTGTCCCTTAGCAAAATAACTGTTCATAACATATGACACCAGTAAATTTGTGGAATTCCGAATAAGTAGTGCAGACTCTTTCTAAATGCTGTTAAAAAAAATTAATACCTGTACAGTACAAAGTATTTTTTAAATATCTCTCGGGAATCTTAGTGTTTCGGCTGTCATCGAATTTCTATGAATAATAAATGAATCTCTCTTTATTACTTACCATATAAACAATAACTATAAAAACAAGTACACTTAACCGTCAATTTATGTCAAAGTGAGAAACAGCGGAATCCTATTGGTTTAATCAATACATTTTTTAAATAGATATAATATTTCTTTTTACCAACATATTCACTCCTTGACATTGGTGGATGTCGATTCGGACAAACGCAAACTAAACTAAATAATCGCACCTGTCTTTTTCATTGTAATCAAATATAGCATAAGAGTTTTAATATTAGTTTATTCTTATGAGCATTATCGTGATACGAAAGGATGCCATATAATTAAAATATATGAAGTCTGTCTCTTTTACTAAAAATGAAAGTAAATTAATTTGCTACTCCGCGAACCCAATGAAGGTTAAATCGTGCAAAATAGCTGCGCATATGTTGAATATTTTTTCATGCAATTAATTTTCCCACCCTCCCCCCGCATAAAATAAATAACTCAAGCTAAACTACAGTCACAAACACCACCACCAACTATACCCAAATATATAAGTTTTATGGGTCGGAAGTTCATATTTTAACTATAGTGAATTTATGTTGTGCAAATTTCTTTTATTTTTATTGCTGTAATGATGCAAGTTGCTTGTATTACGTACAAAATAAAGAAATTTATTCATTATTACATGTAACAGAAAGGCAAATGCACTAATTTGAATTAGTTTAGTTTGCTCTACCCGGAATCGAAGGCCATAAGGCGCCTTGTTAATTCAACAGAGTAATAACTAGTGAATATTTATTTTGTAAACATATTTGAAATGAGATTGAAACCAACCTATTTTGTATGAAACTATAGATATTTGCTTTTTGTATGTATTTTGATATATTTATATATTTCAAATATAGACCGATGAGAATCTTTTTGACCGTGTCTAACGTAGTACTTCCTATAGCTCTTACCAGTGTTACCAGATAATTTTTCTACCAATACGAGATACTTAACTTTTAAAAATTAAAAAACCAATTCGGTCGATAAAAGCGAATGCTAAAGTGTAAACACACATCGATTGACATGACTACAACCCCACCGTACTCCAGACCGACCAATTTATCTGTAATATTTGGATTAAGAAAACTAAAGCTATTTTAAAAACAATAATCACAGTTACAACGGTTATTATTAACCACACTACATCCCTACCTCCATACTATTATAGATAAGTTGAACGCTGCTAATGATCTACAGGGTGTAAGTAAATCTACTTACCATACTGTACAAAAATAGTAAGTAGGTTCTAAAGCTCAAAATTATTATTCAGCATGCACGCGAAATAACAAGGCTGTTAACATATTCATACATTAAATACTTAGTTATAAACCGCTCAATCTACTAACTCATCAGGTAAATATAACTACGGACTACTTTTATGGACAATTTTTGATACGAAAACCGAACAACACGAAAGATTCCTTCGAATGTTCTCGAATCAGCATCTGTTGCCACATCGGAACCACCGCTTTTACCATCTGAGCTACGTATAGGAAGAGTGGTGGCCCATGTGTGGCAGCAGGCGCTGGTTCGTGTCCATTTATTTCGGAGGATTTTTTCTGTTTTGTTCGATCTTTGTATCAACAATAATGTTCATAAAACTTAGAAAAATAATATGTCGATAAACTATAGTCTGTCTTCTTTGAAGACGGACTAAAATGACATTTGAAGGGTTGCCAGTTTTCATAAAATTTTAAATAGTCATGTAGTTGTTGTTGACAGTTTTGTCGATAGATTGCGAAAGTAGGTAAATTTTGTTAAAAATGTCTGAATTGTGATCGTTCTAATGATTACTTACTGCATTATTGCCTTATTCATTCTTATTTTGACCGTTGGCTACTAGTATCGAAATCAATTTTTATCATATACATTTTAACAAGGACAGGCGGATATGATTATCTAGACCTATATTGAATTAAAAAGAAAAACTTAAAAATAATATGACTCCATTTTGTATTTTTAACAGACATAGATCTAAATGCAGTGTGTATGTATAAACTTCCAAAAATTGACAACTCAAATTTTACTACTCCATCTTCAAAAAAGTCAGCTATAAACTAAATATGTTATATTCTATCTATCTGTGCGAAATGATTTCCTTTATGCGAATAACCTACTATACTGAATTATAATACCCTGTATTTCATTTAGTGCGGGTGCGGACTGATCAATGAGTGTTTTTTTTAAAAACTGTTAGATAAATCTATTCATATTTCTCCTTGTTATAAACTTGTTATGTAATACGAGATTTCCATCGAGAGACTTACAAAACTTTACATACAACTAACTGTTTTATAAATTATTATGTAGGTAGGTTATTTACTATATCTGTAACGTGAGACTCGGGCAGCTGATATTAAATAGATTTAATATTCATATAATGTTATTTAAATTAAATATACACTCATGGACATATTTAGAGGAACACTAAAAAAGGTTGAATTATGATAACAACGTTCACATGAATCACTGGCCACCATTACCAGAACGTTTATTTTGAAAAAAGAATGATTTCAATCGTTTTTTGAATTTAAACGCTCTGGTATATTCCAGTGTTTCATAGGCCTGTTGTTATAATAATCAACGTTTTTTTTACTTTACTCTAAATATGTCCATGAGTATATTTAAAATCAAGCTTGGCAGTTAAATTTGGACGCTCACCACGTTGCGGGATTTTAAATACATAAAGGAGTCGCTATTGGCAAAGTATAGCGCATCTGTCTCTTTCGTTATTGTTAAAGTTAGAAAAGGACGGAAGATATTATTTTAATCGAGAGCTGTACAATTTGTTATATATTTCCTTGTGATACATATGTTAACGAGGGACGTCGACAAATTTAACAGTCCGAAACTTTAATGATGAATTTCCTTGATAAGGAAAGAAACAGATGCAATGTTTGCACTAAGTTTAGTTTATGTTTGCCCGAATCGACACCGATATTTTCGAGTACATTGATGATGTCTATAAAGCCCACACTGCGAGGTCCAAAATTAATTTGCCAGCTTTAAAAAATAAATATATTTATTAGTGTAATGCATATGTAAAAGATTGTATTAAATATTTGTCTCAAAATTGCAAAACAATGCTTTTTGTCATTCGTTGCATGTATGTAGTTGTAAGATTTAATTTTTATCACTATTAATTATTAAGTTAAGCTATTCGAGTGGCTGGTATATTTCCAAAGAGAATCTATTCCTTTGAATGTACGGGTTAAATAATAGTTTGTATTTTTTCTACTCCTTTTTTCTTTTCTTCTTGTTATTTTTTTTCTAGTTTTTAAGTAACGGTTTTTTTAGAGTGTGGATACACTGAGTTTTAAGCAGCGCGTCAATCGCGATGCAGTCGCTAATCGTCTACCGTTACACAAACATAAGTCGGATATCCGGGCGGTTATTTACCTAAACCTTCTGGTTTTTACCGCCCATGAAAAAATAATATGGATATGCTTTTCTGAATAAATGTACGTATTTGTATAACTTTAATCCTGTTATTACTTAATAATGTTTTTGCACACAATTTTACAGAATTTGTGGTAATAATGATTTTTTTTCATTGAATATGTATACAATCTTACTCTTGAGATGGTATAATATGCACTGGTTCTGAACTATCATCCTCGGTAAAAAAATGGCTCGATATCAACGTAAAAATATTTACACGAGTGAAAATGCTCGCTACCTCAGAACCCTGGTCATCCTCATTCTTTCCAAATCATGTCATACGTGTCGGCCGTCTAGGTACGTTCAATGTACGTTTTTTTCCGGTATCCCCTGATAAACAATTGTTAAAATGTTGTTTTGTAGTTAATTTATAGTTATTTAGTAAATGATATAAAAACTGCTCATTGCGAGAACCTGGGATATTTTTATTCATAATTGAAATATGAATCTTTTGTTGCAACCTCGTTGCCATAAAGTAATTTATAAGAAAAACTATTTCAACATGTGTATAATTATTTTCAATAATTTACCAAATGAAATGAAATTGTTACAATGATATAGTTTTAAATTACAATTGACAAAATGGATTTTCACCCATTACTTCTATTGTAATAAAGAATACTTAGAAATTTCAAATACGATTTACATTCATTCGAAGTGAAATTAACAGCTTTCAGACCGAATATGAAATCCTGTTAATATTTGCACATCTGCTTACATGTTGAATACAATGCACCTAATTGTAGGTGAGACCTTTATCATTACTGTGTTCTGGCAAATAAACGTATTCTATTCTATTCTGAAAGGCATATCCATATTATATTTTCGTAAGAGACAAAAGTGAAGATTAGGTAAAGAAGCGCTCGGTTATCGATCACAATACATAAGTGACATGATGCAACATAAGCGACAGCGTCGATGCAATCGCGTTAAAATCGCAAATGTCGCGATACAATCGCGAGTCTCACAAAACTCGCCGTGAGTCAATTTACATTCTAGTTTTTTTTTTATCGCCAGTGTTGCAATTTTATTACCACGTTACATCACATCAGGGCTGCCAATTAATGAAATTAATACCATAATGGTACATTTAGACGCTAATTTTAAGATTTTAATAAATAATGCATGATGTCATGTATTATGTGGTTTTATTGAAACGGCTAAGCTGTTTTCTTTTCCTTATTGCCACGAATTATTTATGTTTATATTGGTGAAGATATCGTTGCCGGAACTTGGAAAGTTCTGTGTCACTGCATACAAGTAAATTAATAGAAATTTTTGTCGTACTTCCCAATGTTATTATGTAATTATTAACGTTAAGGGTGGATGTAGTTGAATTTTTAAGTGCTCGTTTAGAATGGTCTTAATCTTAATTATTTATATAGATGTTTACATAAGGAGACGCTGCTCGTCTCGTTGAATTTGTTTTATAGTCATTGTCTTTCCCGCAGCAAGCCGGGAATATGTATGAATAAGAATATTTTTTTATAAAAATCTCTGTAGTAACGTATACTGTGTTCTACTACAAGTGAGACTAACATTTTTGATATTATAAAGCAAATTGATTCTTATTCACCGAGAATGTCAGTACACTTTTGTCTACGCATACATATCGCCCCCTGTGGCGTGAATGGACTTGGTTTTCAGGATTCATGTTTAATGTTTATTTTATGACGTGAATAATTAATTTTCGTCAAAATTGTAAGTTACGTCTATTGTTACAAAGGTCGATATTATTGCAGTAGAATAGAATATTGTTCGTCCGTCTAATTCATGTTATAAGTTTAAATGGAAAATATGTGGGCTAACAAATTGATATCGAGCTCTCGGCGTGATTAACAAACTATTTTCAGAGCTCAAAGACCGTTTGTTAGCGTTTACAATTCAATTTATTGACCGTACGATTCATAAATTCACAAGTTGTCTCGTTTGTGGCGTCATGTGATTGCTGAGTTTTGAGTGCTATTCTTTTTTAAATAGCTGTCAAATCGCATTAACGCGAGCCCTTACTGTAACTCCGGTATAGCCATGCACCTCAAAACTATTATGTTATTGATAATAGTGTCTCAATTGATTCCGTAACAATTTTGAACGAAGCTTAAAGGTGCATACAGATTTGCTCGATTCTATCGATCGTTACTGTCCATCGACAATGGCGATTGTTTTTTTCGATCGATGTGTTTTGTAGATCGACAGGCGCGATTAGTGATGAAAGAGACTCTGTCTTTTAAGGACTTTTAAAAACCTCGATTAATTTTTAACGCCTCACGACTAGTCTAGTCTTTTAACCCTCAAGTCTTGAGTCATAAGACTAAAACTGAAGACTTAATTCGAGTCGAAGTCTTTTAAACCCTAGGAAGCTTGAAATACTTATAGGACTAAAACGACTAAAAAGACTAAATCGACTGGCGCCTCATATCCTCGGGAGTCGCGAATCATGAGCTATATGGCGTGATTTTATTTCTACCCACAAGGTATTTATTTTACGATGTTTATTATAAGTAAATAAACGTGATTATTTACTACATACTACTTACGTCATTATTATTTATAAACTTCGTGTTTAATAAGACATAAAATAGGTACAAGTCCCTTGCAAACAACCCGAGTCGTTTAAGTCTTTTGAGTCTTTTAATATAACGACTGAGTCTTATTAATAAAAACTCGAACTCCCCAGTCTTAATTTTAGAGTCGAGTCCTGTAAACTGGAGTCGAGTCGTTATAAAACGCCTTAGAAGACTGAGTCTCTTTATCACTAGGCGCGATAGAGCAAATCTATAGGCACCTTGTATTGATCACATGTGTCTGTTGCTACCACTGTCTGTTTTGGTGAAATTACAGGCGCATGGGACTTGTCAACTTATGTCTCAGGGTGTCGGGTCGTAGTGGCAGTGCCCCTCAGATCTTTGCGGTTTAATAAAGCTGTGAGTGACACTGCAATTGTTATGGACAGGCATGTAGCTTTCCATCAGGCGCACGACTTGTTCGTCCCGTCACTTGATGTGATAAAAAAAACACATTTGCTCGATTTGTTTGATCGCAAGTGTCGATCGACAAATCTGTAAGCTTGATATTATAAAAAAAGCGCGGATGCACGTTTAATAAGTTGAATATTTATATGTTTTATTGTAGAATCAACGTCTTCAAATCAAATTCAAGCTATTAATGGGCAGGCATTACAGTACAGAATGATACCTCGGCAATCTTCGTATTTTGTCGTCTGCTGTCGTTACTCTGTGCACTTGGTGCAGTCCGGACGCATTTAATCGATTTGGAAATATGCTTTTAATATACAGGGTTATTTTTAAAATATTAACAACCTTGCAGAACTAGATTACAAACATCGTTAACACGCGTCAGACGTGTGCCAAATATAGGTCTTGAAAGACCTATCTGAGCTCATCCGCCATTTTCGCTTTGTATGGTATGGTTGTGTCATTCTTTCGTGCAAATTATCAAAATCCTAGAAAAATGCCTTGTTGAGCTGTTTTGGAGTGCAAAAATGGTAGCCACACCAAAAATATTACTCGTGGTGGTATTTCTTATCATCGGAAAGTCTTATATTAATAAATTTTCAATTAAGTATCAGTTTATCGAAATATTTTTTTGTTACAAGAAACGAAAGTAAAGCTTATACCCTTGCAATATAATTTATATTTTGGAGAACTAAATTAAAAAGTCGTCGTCGGTCAGTTACAAACCGCTAGATGGCAGCACATTGGTTGAAATTTCAATGTAATATCAGAACGTCGTAACCTGTCATCGAGTATATAACCCAGATGTTATGCTCGTAACCTGTGTAATAACTTTCAACGATATGCTAACAGAGTAAAGTTTAAATTATATTAAATCCAGAATTTGTTATTTCTTTTTAAATTTGTAACTACGACCAATCAAGTAGTGTTTCAAATGAATAATGTGTGAGTTTTGGCAACATCGGTTCTGATAGGAATCGAGGCCTATGGCACTTCCATTGCTTTTTTTCTTCCATGGTAGCACTTATTCCCTATTTCAGTTATAAGTTTTTTAGCATGCTTGGTGTATCGTTAAGGAGTAAATGTTATTATAAGACGTACCGGATTCAAACTGTTATAGATGATACATCTAATAATTACTATACAGACATAGAAATTTGTATTCGGGTGCATCCGAAGATTGCCGACAACGAGACGTTAAGAAAATTTATCCTGCAAATGAGTTTATCCATGACGTCACGCGTTAACGCGAGAACTTGATTTTTTGCGGAATTTTGGGGTTAAAAAAAGGTATATGCTGTGTGTATTAAATAAACATTTAGAATTTAAAAGTGTATGTTGTGTACTCTTGTTTAATTAATTAATGTTGTGTACTATGTTTCTAATCGTGTATTGACCGGCAATTTAAATTATGTTGAGCGCATTATGAAATATTAGTTTTCTTGCTCTGAAATTAAATTCTTCAGTAGACTAGTTAAAAAATTTTCATATACGAGTGGTTATTTTTTTACTCTTAATTCAAGTTTACATTTCTTCCAAATATGATTTCAAAAGATATTCCTTTTTTTTACATGTGATAATAGTAAGTTTGCATTTTTTTTAAATTCCAAAATATCGAGTTACCAATTTAAACCTAGTCTACTAAGTGTTTATTTTCAAATTGGAAATTTTCTCTTTATTATATAATTGTTAAGTTCAAAATAATGCATTTAGCATTATTTTGTCTTGTAAGCTTGCAAAAGCTCTTTTTTAAACAAAAAATGGGCTATAAGAAACGGTGTTGCTTTCAAGAAATAAAAATGCGAATTAATAATGAATATCTTGTTTTAATTATTCTTTACGTCTAGTTACAATAAACTAGTTTAATTACGATACAAATACGAGTGTGCAAAACCACTAAATTCAAGTACTTAATACTAGGAATTTTTACCCTCTAGGGTATGAGTCTATAAATTCATCACACATTAATAGCAAACTTATTGTTATACTGTACACGAATTATTCGTCAGAGTCAGAGCCTGACCCAGTTGAATGCTAGAGAATTGTCAGGTTAATTCTCCGGTCATGAATCGTGTCCATATGTCGAGTTTTGACCGCACGCTGGGCATCGAATGGCGTTCGGAATGCGACCCGCGCATCGCCAGTCGGTTGTCCCCTCTCGTTATACCGCCTTATGATGTCATCCTGCGTCAACTCGAACTCGGAGAAGAAACTCATTAACTCATCAACTGTTGCTCTGAACGGGACGTTTTCCATTGATACAACGCATCCTGGTGCCCCGAAATCTTCGAGTGTGGGATCTTGGTCGTCATCCCTTATCTCTCTCGGATCGCGACCGTTCTCGAAACCACCTCGGCCTCTGCTGAAACCTCGTCCACGCCCACGGTCGAACCCTCGACCGCCTCTATCGACACCTCTGTCGAAACCACCACGACCACGGTACCCACCTCCGCGCATTCCGTCGTAACCACCACGAAAGAAACCACCTCTGTCATAGCCTCCTCTATCGAATCCGCGACCTCTAAATCCCCCTCGTGGGGTAAAGCCACCGCGAGGAGCGTCGAAGTATGGTGGAGGTCCTAGTAGACCTTCACGTATTTCAGGCTGCTTGGGACCTTCCAAGGCTTCTTCAACTACGCTGCGTGTGACTAAGTCTACCGTAATGCGACATCCTTCCAAACTATGGCCATGCTTACTTGCCGCCATACGAGCTTCCTGTGTGGAACGGAATTCACAAAAACAATCTCCCGAAGGCATGCCATTCGCATCCAACATCAAGTGTATTCTAGCTGGAACGGCACCAGTATCAGAGAGGAATTTCACGATCGTTCTATCGGTAGCTTCTCGCGGTAGACCTTTCATGAGAACACAATCGAGAGGTTCATTGTCGAAGTCATTGGCGAGTTGATTGCGCTGTGGCGGAATACTTGGAGCCATTTGAGGCATTTGTTGGTTGGGATTGGGATAAGCTGGTCTATTAGCCCAATTGGCCACAGCAGTACGGGGATCCATGCTGTTAGTTGGGAAGCCAGTAAATCTCGGGTCTTGGACGGATCCTATGAACTGCTGTTGTTGTGGTACGAATGGGGTACCGAACATTCCTGGAGTTTGCTGTTGGGGTGGTATGCTACCAGGAGGGCCTGTGTTGTCGAATTGCGGCCGACGTTGCCGCGGATCTCTAGGCACAGCAGGCTCTCTTTCCACTGGCGGCGTTTGAATTTTAGGCTCACTTTCAATATTAACATTTTGTTTTTGCACACCATGACGTGGATCCGTAGACATCATTTTGTCGTTTTGTATTGCTTTTTCTTTGTCATACTCCTCATCGCTTACGGGAGTTATTGTTGGCTGACGTCTTCCGAATACGTATCTCTCTTTTCGCTCCAGTACAGTTCTTGCGTCTTCAGGTTTTACGAATTGCACGAAAGCGATTTTACTTCGCGTCATGCGACAATCATTGAGCATTATTGACAAGAGAGAGAAATCGCTAAAAGTTTTGATTATGTCATGTTCTTTTACGAAGTTAGGCAAGTCTGTGAGTTTAAGTACATTAAATGGAGGTCCGGGACTCTCTTGCTGTTCTGGTACAGTTATGCTTTCATTCTCGTCATTATCTTCACGGTAGGGAAGGAAAGAATCAACGGCCGCTTCATATGTTTCATCATCTAAATTTTCCACAACAACTTGTGCTCCTTTTAATTCATTGTTCTTACGCTGCAAGGCGAGTTGTTTTGAGCGGGGATCGCAGAAGCGCACGAATATGTTTCCTGTACGGCGGCCCATATTATCATTAATCATTTTTATCCCATGCTTATCAATCATGAATGGGAAAAAGCGCCGCACATCGCCGTAGCTAGTGTGATTAGGAGCGTTTCTTATAGCGACGCAACACTCTCGTGGTGTATCATTGTTATCAAACCGTGAATTACGACCATCGCGGCGGAAATTATTGACACCCCCGCGGCCAACGTTAGTCGCGCCTCCACGGCCACCGTTGAAACGACCTCCATTCTGTTGGTCGTTTCCTTGAAATGCATTTGGATTCCGTTTCTTACCCAACTCTTGCAGTTTGTTAAAAGTATCCGTCATAGCGGGATCGTTAAACCGATTAGAATCTAGTCCTACTGGACTAAGTTGCATCATAAGATTCGGTTGCATCATTTGCATAGGTGGTACATTTTGATTGACAACACCAAAAGCAGGCGGTGGCGGTGCTGCGGGTGAGTCCAGTTGTGGAATATCAAAGGATTTTTCATTCTGTGGAGATTTGCGTTCGGCTCGTCTATCGCGCGAGCGGCGAGACGGCGAGCGATCCCTGGAGCGACTGCGATCTTTCCTGTCGCGTTTTCGGTCGCGCCTGTCTCTGCTACGACTACGATCGCGGCGTCTTCTCTCTCTAGAGCGGGATCTATCACGCCGATCTCTCTTTCGGTCTTTCCTGTCCCTATCCCTCGATCGTGAACGAGATCTAGATCTGCGTCGATCTTTTTCCTTGCTCTTTTTACGTTCAGACTTTTCCTCATCCCTCTCAGGCTCTTCTGGTGTTATTATCGGTGGGCTAATCATTGGAGCTGGGGGTTCAATAACAGCTGGTTGTGGGATTTCTTGCGGGTTGCCAATGCCGGGTATCCCGAAACCCGAGAGGTTGTTTCCTAAAGCTGTAGCGAATGGCGTTAGCGCAGGTGTGGTTTGTATGTTGGGGATGTTTGGTTGGACTGTTGTTATAGTTGTTGCTGGTGGAACAATAGGCGCAGGCGTGGGTACAACGGCAGGTGCTGGCGTTGGAGCTGCAGTCAGGGAGAGAATGGGGACGGTTTGCCGTGCCGCTTCAATGACTTTATGCATTTCTGAGCGGGAGCTGAGTAGCAACTTCACCTGTATCTCCTTGATTTTCCCCCCGTCCAGCATCATCGCCTGACGCGCATCTTCATCCGTACTGTAACAATGCAGACGATACTTTGTTATTTACATGAATGTTTTATTGTTCTATAATGTGTAGGTATAATATAAAATTCACCGCACAACACCCTCTTGTTATAACACCTCTGCTTTGTGTTCATTATTGAAACACACGTTAATGTTTAAAACAATACGAACTTTTAATAAAACTTTAGATAAGTCTATTGGTATTGGTGCAACGGGCTAGTTTCCGCAGCTCGACGTCGAGGCACCGATTTTGCGTGTGGATAAGTCTAATTTAAATAAACTAAAACGCACGTTGATCATACATAGGTTTGAAACTTACAATTCCTCTTTTTACGTCGGGGGTGAACATTCGTTTACGTTTTCACTCTCTGTAGGGCTAGCACGACAGGGCGCGACTAGCACTAGGCGACATAAAGTGCGGTACACCTACTATTATTCACGTATAGACATCTCGTGCTTTATGTCGCTCTCACACAAGCGGCGCCCTCTAATAGCCCTCTAGCCCTACAGATCCTAAGGCTAAAACATTGCGGCGAAACAGAAAGAATTTTTTAACGATATCAAATGTCAAAATGTTTTCGAGCATGCGCGAGAATTCCGCGAAAAACTTTGACTCGATCTAGTTTGTACGTTACGCATTAGACGCATAAAGTTCAATAATGCTACGTACAATATCGTTACAAAAATTCGCTTCCATTCTGTTCCGCCGCAATAAATATAGTCTAAGCACTCACGTACCCACACGCACAAGCACACACACGCGCGCACACACACACACGCGCACTCATACACACACAAACGCTGATTTTAATATTTTTGTAATCTTGAACGATGTAATGAGAAATGTGTATTGAATGATTACATGGTTTATGTAATTTAATACGTGTAGCGAATGAAGAGCGGTGCCTCCTGACACAGGTTGTCCTTTAAAGGAGGCTCCAGTCACTATTGTATAAGAAAGAATGTTTTTAAGAAATAAAGATTTTATTATATGTATTTCACGGGACCCTTAGGGCGCATTTAGTCGTCACGAATTCCATCGCGCTCACCGATTGTTTTATTCAGAGGAATTTAAATGTATTTGCCTAGTAAATAGAATTCAGATTCGCCAGTTATGTACATAATATATATAAATACTTTCGCCTCGTGTAACTGGGCGCTAAACCTTCAAAACCGGAACACAGTAATGTTGACATTACCTACTGCTTGGCGGCAGTACTACCCTGGATGAACTTTTCACAAATAGCTCTACTGCTACTAAAACTGATTTAATTCCGCCTTCCCCATTCCACCATTGTGGGATTAGATGCAGACTGGGGTTCCACGCTTATGTTGTGGGTATTCCAAAGATTCGTACCAAGCGTTTAGCTTCCAAATTTATATGGACAACGGCTAAGAGTGGAATTCCCTGCCTGCAATTTTGTTTTCCGAACGCTATATTACTTGGGTCTTTTCACGGCGAGAGTGAACAGGCGTTATTTAAGTGTGCATGTTACATGGTCGAGCTGATCGTCGCTCTCCAACAGGCGGGATGGATCTCAACTGCACATGAACCGAAAATCCGTAGATGCTATAAATTGTATACTAGGCAATCCTCACACGAAACGATTACTATTTGTTAAATTGACTTTCCAGCAGGCCCAGCAGCGCCGCCCAGACATGTAAACTATACTTTAGAAGACGATGGAACTGACATTGTACAAAAGTTGCTAAATAAATTAAGATTTAAAAAACTCAAGCACTAAGCTGGACTACGCATTTATTGACCGTTTTATAAAAATTAAGACGAAACAGGAGGTTTGGTGGGTACTAAACATATGAAATAGCGCTTATTCCCAGTTGCCACCACTGGCTTTGTTCCCACTAGCGATAATGGGAAAAGAAGTCCCATATGTTAACCAGGTGGTGACAAACGGGATAAAAAAATCTCAGTTGTTGCCAGTAGTGATTTCTACTGGCGACAAATGGGAAAAAAAAACCCCATATGCCACCAGGTGGCGACAAACGGGATAAAAAGATCTGTTGTTGCCACTGGCGGCTAATGAAATTTAAAATATCCCAGTAGTAAAAAAAAAACAAAAGAAATAAAAAAATCCTATTAATGTAAGTTTGTTGCCGCCATCGAAAGGAAATACAATTTGAGTTAATAACATCTATACTTTTATCATTGAACTCGATATTTAGAGAGAGAATAGAGAATGTAGATTCTGCCACAGGGCAGATCAAACTCCTGTTCATCTACTCACCCAATACTACCCCCTAATGGGCGTGTGAAGTTCCATACTGGGAAGGCACGTGCCACAACTAAAGGACATTAAATCTGTCGGAGCCAGGAAATTTTTTCAGTTCTTCAATGCCGACGGCATTGGTTTTGCACTGTAATTAGTGGTGATCACAATAGATCAGTCAATAGTCGCAGTGATGAGGGGATGCCTGGGCCCTAAACGAAGTCACCCTAATAATTATAAGTAATTGTGATGGTATTCTTATCTTAAATAAGGTGTGATCACACTGGGACAAATCTTGTAACACTAACTAATAATCTGAAACTATTTTCTTTTCGGATTTAAATCGAGTACATTTGTTTTTTTCAAACAAACCAACGTTTCAGGCTCTTTCAAGTTCCATGGTCACGAATGACTAAGGTAATATTTATGCATAACTAATAATTGTGAACTAAAGTTGCAAGTTACTTAAGAGGGAGCATGCCAAAAAAGTTTTGAAATTTGTGAAACAAATATATGCCTGAAGTTCGCGTGACATGCGACAGATGTTGAATTTTTCGCATTAAAAGTACCAAATTCGTTTTAGCGGAATAACTGTAAAACTAAAGGGATTTAAAAAAATCCGTAGTGACAGTTGTCGATCATGCATAAATATAATTAATTATCTAATTTTTGTCCTAATAACCTACAGCATTTCGAGGATAAATCGAAAAAATGTGAAAATTAGAGGTCATTTCGTGATTTTTATCTATCGAGGAAACTTTATTGTTTTATGTTTCTGATTAATGTCTATGCTTGAATATATCGTGTAGTTACTCATACAATATTTTATTTTTAACTTTAAAGTGGATATACCCCTCTAAAATCAAATCGAAGATTAGGAATTTTTCGTCTGCTCCCTCTTAAAGTGACGGACTTCTTTTGTAAGGATCTGGGGTTTACTTGCAAAAAAAGTCCATTTCCTAAATTTGTAGGTAATTAATATAGCGATTTCAATGTATGTAAGTTGCTCTGTGAAATAAAGATCTTTTTAATTTTGAGAGGTGTCAATTTATGATTAACAGGTACCAAGGTATCTACGGTAAACGGAAGTCCTCTCCATGAAAAGAGAGTCAATCTTTATTAAAAAAATAATTACATATAAATAATAATAATAACGCCCACACTCAACATAGCCTTGCACTAGGGAAACCCTGTGTCGCAGGTGCCATGGACACACACATAGACAACTACAAATTACACCCAAACTCACGAGAGAAATAAATGTAGGCCATACAAATGTTTATCTCCGCCCGGGAATCGAACCTGGGACCTCTACGTGGCAGTCCGGCATGGTAACCGTTCGGCCACGGAGGCAGTTATCAGCACTAGGCTTCGTTAAGTGGTAAAAAAAAGTATGGTAACTGAATTATCTCTGAACAGAAGAGTACTAAAAAAACCCACCTCAAAAGTTCGTGGAATTACCCACATCTATTTGCTAAGTTTTATTGAAATCGGTTACCGGAAAGTGCGCGAAAGTGGATTCATCCCCTAGTTTGTCACACTTGGAGATGGATTATTTTCTTCAAATTTAAACGGGACCAATACTGAGGTACCCTCATTCCGACAAAAAAAAAATCATAAAACTCAGTTCACGAAAAGAGTTATCGCGTAACATATGTACATATAAAAAAAACTAAAAAAAAATACTGTGGCATTGAGAATCTCCTCCTTCTTTGAAATAGGTTAAAAACTGAGATTCACAAGAGATTTCGTCAAAAATTTCTAACCTAAAAAAATCCCGGCCTGTATGGCTTCCAGAAAGTAGGTATCTGACCTTGATTTTGCAAACATAAACTTAGCTTAAGTCAGTGAATCTGTCAATTTATGTTAAAAAAAACGACAGTATGTATCATAATTCAAGGCGTCGAATTAGTCCCTGCCCTTAGACTAATTCCATTACTTCAGGGCCCCAAATCTACTAATTAAAATGTTGTTGAGTTGTTTTGAGTGTGTGACTCAAAAAATAATAGAAAATCTCTCAAATTCACTGAGATTATATTGGAGTGGCAATGATAGCATTCATTCAATAACTAACAATCGATGTTGCCGTCCTTTTTAAATTGTTTTATTATATTATATATGACTACGTTATTGACGTGCTATCGAAATTGCCACTGAAGAGCAGGATACCAAAAAAATGCAATGGCAGTTGAATAGTAGCTCGATGCTGCTCTCAACTTTTAGCAGAATTACACAATGACGTATCTAGTTCCGTTGCACAGGAGGCTAATTTCGAAGAAAAATGAGTATAGTCTGATATGCTGTTGACTGTACAAAATCCTGCCACAGACACCCTATCGACACATATCGCGGTTTTTTTTATAACATCAAGCGACGGGACGAACAAGTCGCTCGCCTGATGGTAAACTACACGCATCGAGTATATAAACTCGATGGCTATACGCCTGTCCTTAACAGTTACAGTGCCACTCAGAGCTTTAAGTCGCAAAGATCTGAGGGGCACTGCCACTGCGCCTGTCGTGAGATATAAGGTGTTCCATGTGCCTGTAATTTCACCATTGAGATGATTTAATACTAGTAGACTTGGGCCCAGACCTCTTGAATTTAACAATCAAGTTAAATATGTCGTAGAGAATAGTGCGAGCCTTTTTAGTTGGCTCGCACTATTCTCTACGACATTTGTGTATAGTACACATATTAAGACTACCATAGTATACTCGTGTATACAAAAATCGTTTTTATTTGCTAAAAGAAATCATGGTACACCTTTTAAATTCGATTAGATTACTTCTGTACACGACTGTACTTACTGACAGTTAAAGTACGAGGACCTGTAAGTACCCCGCTTCGCCTAGGTGGAGCACGGGTCTGAATATCCTACAGACGTGTATTTCGGCCTGTGCGAAGTAGAATCCTATATGAATTGACATTAGATAATGGACTTGACAGCTAAACGTTACCCACACAATAAATACTCCGTGCGTGAATTGCTAGGGTTAATACATTTCGAAAAACAGCTTATTTTTTACTATATTACATACGCAGCCTGTAAAAAATAGGTCCCACGAGTACACAGCTGTCCGATTGAATAGGCAGTTTCGGCAGTGTCCGCCACTGTAGACATCTTTTCGTAGCTGGCATGTACGGGGTATGTACGTCAGGCCTATGTTTATTTTTTAAAACATCAACTGACGGGACAAACACTGATCACACACTTGACAAGTATCTGTAGTTACAGGTACTTTAACGTTTGCTCGAATTTTCATAACCTCGAAAGTAATTTTCAGAGGAAAACGTGTTTTTTTTAAACCTAACTTAACCTAACCTAATCGTGTCTGCGACAAACATGCAACATATCCTGAAAGAACAACGGTTTCGTTATAATTCGGTTTTCGGTGTAATGAAAATTCGAACAAACGTTATTTCGGAAAAAAAATATTCGAGTTTGTGATAGGTTGCCGTAGTTACACCAGCACCCTTCACAACCGAACGTGGCAGTAGGTGCTTCCTTTCCTGGACGAGCTCTTTCGCGAGAAACTCTACTCAAAGGATTTTGTTTGTATATTACTCTCATCGGCAACTTTCTGATCGGTCTGTTACATTTGACTGGTAACTTTCTACGTCATTCTTTTTATTACTAACAAAATGGTATAACCAATTCTTAACATCATTTTGGTATGAGTAGATACTGAGTTTTACAAATTTCAGAAGACAAAAAAGAATATTAAGATAAGAACAAATTGGCCCTTAAATACTTATGTAGTTATAGCAGGTACATTTGAGGATGGCGCTAAAACTGGAAACGGCTTTGTTCTGGATATGAAACTAACAATGTTTGTGTTGTGATATGCTTTTAAGCAGAAAGCCAAATTTATATGCGAGGAAAATATGACCACGAATTCGAAAAAAATGCAGGGTAAACGATTAAGTTGTGTGCCTACAGTTATAATTTAAAAAAGTTCCTTGAATATTGTCTTCAACTTCACAGATAGATAATACTATATAAAGAGTAGAGGGACTTATTCTCTTTTTAGTGACTGTATAGTCTTTCATATTTGTAAGAGAATGCAGCTTTTTAGTCAGATTCTTTTATTTGCTTATATTGTGTAAATATGTGTATGTACTTCAATACAATCGGTATCTTAGCTTTAGCCAATAAGTTTTAAAATTCTATCTTGCCGATACTACAGACAACAAGTTAGCAAAACAAACATTCTACTAATGTTAAGATACCCTTTTCATTACAATTTAAAATAATAAAACCCGGTAGTGAAGGTGAAGATGCCTGTCCTTGAAGGTCACGCGTGATTCATTCAAGGTTACTTAAGAACTATACAATCTGTGCAGGTGGTTCATGTAACGATGTAGTTAAACTTCCCATCTTAAGGTGTTTAAATAACTATGCAGACCATATGGTTTTGCTCAGCGAACATTGCATGTGGTTTACGAAAGTTGTTGCTTATATGTTAGGAGTACGCCATGCAACAATGGCTTAAATATGATGAAACCAAAAGCCAACACGTGTTGTTTGAATCCAGCTGTAACCGGATATCAGAGGTGCCAGCCATTATTCTGAATGGTTATTCCCCTAGAGAGGGTGATATTTTTAGTAAGTAGCTGTCATATTATGTACAATATGTACACTGAGCGGGAATGGAAAGCTGTTGGTGAGAATTCTCTGTAATTTCGCGCCCTGTACACAAAAAGTTAAACTAACATTGTTTATAGTACTTTCCCATTTACGTGCAGCTTATGGAGGAAGTGGGGCCAATAGGGCTGTTCGGTTTCAATATAACGCGTTCCGGGTGCTGGTAGGGTTGCCCTACTTCTGTAGTAGGTACTTCAGGGAAGTTGGCTGAAGCATGCGTGGACTGCTTTTGTACAAACATGCTCAAGTAAAGCACGTCTCTGGTGCGCCGGGTGCAGGCCAGTTTCAACACTATCTTGCGGTCGATAGCAGACAGGCTCGACTGTCCATTTCTGAGGCATTGCTGTGAATTGCATACCTACGTCTAGCAATGTGTATAATTTTGTACCTACTAACATTAGTAATAAAATAACAACAATACGAGTTGTTTCTGTTTTACGATAGCACAAGTCCTGTGTCTGGTGGTAAGCGACACGCCTGTCCATAGCAGTTGCAGTAATGTAACCTTACTTGAAACAAATTATTATTAATAAACAACCAATACCAATTTTCTCAGTATGTTTTAGCACCGTGGTCACACTAAACGTTTGCTTTGTACAGGGTCAAGAGCACGTCAAGCTTGACATTAAAAGTTTAAATTGAATTAACTCTATGCCGCTTGCAATAAGAACGGTCCAAAGTGTCAAGCTTGATGTGCTCTTGACTGTACGTTCCTATGTCCCCAACGTTTTAGCATCAATCGTGTTGACGTACCCATTAATATAAGGGGACACGTTTAGCAAGGACGCAGTGTTAAAGCATTCTGACAAATGGATTCCAAGTCGTAAGGGACAATGCCTACTATTTATCACGCAGTAGGATGTAGTATTTCGCTATGTATTGCAAAATGCTGTCGTAAAACCTACCTACGACGGCATAGCAGGGAGTTTTTAGGTGAGGAATAGTAATCTACCTTAACGTTAGGACGTTATAGTTGAAATTTCAATTATAATGGTAATAGCTACAAAAAGAAAACTGCGGTAAGGATTCTTCGGCAGGCATCCGAAGGTTATACAGCCAAAACCTTATCCTTCTTGGAGTATGGTTCTCTTCTCCTTCATCTTGACTACCATTTTTAAATATACAAACGGCTTGCAACGTTAACGCGACGGTACATTTCGACATGCCTAGGATACCGCGTCATAATCGCTGTCAGTGTGTCGAAGGAATGCCATCCCGTCCCGGTGATGGGCGCAGGGGCCTTAGTGTGGCACTTATAAATAAATATTATTATTTATTTATAATGTATTATAAGTAGTAGACTCCACATACGTTGCTCTGATCCCAAATTAAGTATCTAAAGCTCTTGTGTTATGGAAATAGGAAACAACGACAGTACCTACTAGACCTGTGTCGGTCAATTATTTTTGATAACCCGGGTAATGATCCGTGCGTAATCTGATCGGGTCAAATGATTCGATCATATGTTCGAACTTTTAGCGGGTCACCCGTCCCTCACGATACTTCCATATGGCGTTTAAAAGTGTCAAATTATACAATTAGCTTTTATTCTGTCCTGCCGATGGGTAATACAAAGTTAAATGCATCATTGATAAACCACACTTAGGACACTAAAATTTCTTTCTCGGAAAAGTAACACCTACAATCATTGACTTACAAATAAATGGACGACGGGTCTAATACAAACACCACGAAAAAAATGTCTCAAGTCAACCTATTTAAACGTAGTGACATGTAAAGGAATATGAAAAAGCTAAAACGTTGAATTTAAATTGTAATGTCATCGCAGTACTGTCTAATTTTGCTTGCTTCGCTGTCAGTCGAACAAACGAAGACTAAAGCGTGAATGACGCTCTGTATACGATTTTAACGCCCTGTACGAGTAAGTTCGGACACTTTTTAGCGCGGACCCGACGTCCATATAATTGTAAGTCAATGCCTACAATGCAAAAAACTTATGAGCATTCAAAATTACTAATTTATTATTCATTAATATTTTAATATTAGCTAGTGCACTCGTAAATAAATACAACATACCGAAAAATAGATTCAACTTACAAAATTATCATGTAATGGACACTACGCCACGGAGCAATACGGATGAATGATTGACAGACTCATTGATACGTTAACCCGTTGACTCGTTGATAATGTCGAATATTGCGCGCATGACCCGTGTAACTCTAAACTGATCGGGTTATATAGAAGCTACTAACCCGGGTTATTGGGTCACGGGTACTGTTGGAATCATTTTGATTCGATCGACCACGATCGACACACGTCAAGTACATACCACAAACACCCAGACCCGAGATTCAGTATTATAAAAAACAAAGGCTAAATTATTTCAATTGTACTAATTCATCAGTAAATTAAAGTAGATACTCAGGTTACCTAAATTGTTTGTGAATTGGAATCTTAAAGAAAACCTGATTCAAGTTACGAATATAGGTACTTGGGTTTCAGAATTAAGTTGAACGTTTGGAATATCAGTAATTTTTTACCTAGTTGATTGTGATGAAGCCTGAAAACCAGGCAATTGCTTATAATTTTTTTACAAGTTTTAGTTTTACCGTTCTCAAATGTATTGCGCGTTTGTAAAAATACCAAGTCACGGTATGAACAAGTCGTGCGTCTGGTGATAAGCGGCACGCCTGTCCATAACAGTTGCAGTGCCTGCCGCTAAAGAGTTTTAAATCGTAAATGTCTTATGGGCATTGCCACAGCGCCCGTCATTGAGAACTAAGTTGACAACGTTGTCCCACGTGCCTGTAATCTCAATTAGAACGCAGTAATGCGCACATTACTGCTTGGCAGCAGAACTACCCTGGACGAACTCTTTCACAAGGAGCTCTACTGTTACTTAATCATAAATTGAAAATGAAACTATTGACTGACTGCCGTTAGCCGTGACCGTAAGACACCCATCATCATTGCTTTATTTGAAAAAAACAAACATTTTATTTAGATCGGAAAAAAGTTATAGTTTTACAAAGATCGAACATAAAGAAAACATCCTTCGGTCGAACTGCACTCGAATCAGTGTCTGTTGCCATGCCGGACATCGTTTTCTATATTTATCAATAATAATCTTCACAAAAAACATGATAGTTACTAAATACCATGCATGATATTCAATGAATAAATATTACGCAATTAGTTAATTACCCTTAGTAGAAACCAATTAAGTTTGTTACTGTTTAAATTACCATATACATTTACGTCTTTATATGTAAGTGTTGTAAGAAGTAGGTTGGATTAAATTATACAAACTTTTTGTACGATTCCAGCTGTAAAACACATTTCAATAATCTAGATATAGCACAGAACCAGTGTTTGCGCATAGCTCGGTACAGATTATTTATAACGTAACAGGAACATCTGCGATTGATGAGATTGATTTTGATTGCCTCTCCCAATCGGAACAGCATCTTTTCCAAGTCGAGGCGCATAACTTCGATTCGCAACTGGCCGATCGGAATTTGAAATTTCTAATCGGAAGATTGATTTAACTCAGAAATCTATCTGATTTCGAGACTACCCGAATCAATTCAGATTTGATTCAAAATCAGGACGCTGTTCCCGGGTGTCTTTCGCGCGCACACCATTTAGTACCTACTTGTTGTTCGCGGTGCCCACTTTAGCTGCGAATAGACGTCCAAGGCGCAATACGCACTCAAAGAAAGCCAACATTGGACGGCTCACTACGCGCGAGCTGCGAATGCGCGCAGTGTTCGCGCCGCGAACAACAAGTACAGTCAAGAGCACGTCAAGCTTCACAATTTGTACTATGGGCCGTTGTTATCGTAAGCGACAGAGTTGGATTTAAATCTTAAGTGTCAAGCTTGACGTGCTCTTGACCCTGTACTAAATGGACACCCGGGAACGGGTGTTCGTAGTTTAAAGCGCGCAGCACGCACGCGTACCGTCCACAGTTGATGGTGTTGCGTTACTAATATTACTGCGAAACCTATTGCAATTGACATTGCTAAATATTGTCTACGAACGAGCAGAAGGGTAATCTTCCGCTCGTTCGTAGACAATATTTAGCCGGTAAAACCCGATTAATCCGTTCATGAAACGTACTTAACATATAGATGTTCAATGTAAATCATTACGTTGTTGGCAATTCTATAAGGAGAAACCATGGACGGCTACACAGAGAGCAGTTGGAAATGGTACTGCAATGCCCGTTGTTGGTTTTTCAAGATGCTTATAGCGATACGGGGTACCCCATACTATATAATATTTTGATTTAATTATATTGTAATCTCCGTTACTGTCCATGAACTGGTTAAAGTGTAAATTATAACCAGATTAGCAGCTTACTAGACCAATTATTTACTTTAGAGCAGGATACATATTCTCGTATACTATAAGGATACAAGCAACCGGCAATTAGAAGCGAGTATTCTATTTTCATACAATTGCGGTTGCCGTAACGGTCGACAGTGTTCGACTGCCGCAACTGGCGATTGTGTCGATTTCATATTAATTGTATGAAAATTGAATATTCGTTTCTAGTTGCCGGTTGCTTGTATCCATTACAAGCCACGTTTAGGCGACGTCAAAGAGTAACCCCTTCTTGTCCACGTGCATGACTCGTTAAAAAATAAACCGGTTTCAATAAGTAAACAGCTAGAAATGTTTTCTGATATGGTTTAGCAATATCGAAGATTGGTTTGGTAGATTAATATAGGTGATAAGTAAGATTGATTTAGGCGATATATATCAACAGATGAGAGTATGTGCAATTAATTCATATAAGAAAAATATATTAATTTTGATAAGATTTTCACCGACGGGGAGGTTTAAAGGATGAAGATGGAGTCGGTGCAGCCTTCTACGATGTTTAGAACGGCAACCACACTTGTCTCAGAACCACATCGAAAATATAAATTACCTACGCATGCCAAGATGATAGCTATCGTGGAAGCTCTGTCACACGTGATAGAAGACATTCCATATATAGTATTGATTCCGACTGATTCGAAGAGCCCGCTACATACTTGTAGTTGTATTCGATGTACCTACCTCGTTTGTACGAGGTCTGCCAATTGCTTACAATATTATCCAAGTTGACTGCACAAAAGGAAAAGATGATGCTCCAGTGGATTCCATCCCACACTGGTATACCAGGTAACGTACCAGGTACAGTGCTAGTCTTATCATATTTTTCAGAAAGGTTGGATTCGGTAAAAGATTTCTGCCGAGAAATGTGAAGAGCATTTTGAAGGCAGGTCACTGGGTACAGAAGTATGTATGGTACAGAACAATACAATCTGGTCTGTAGCGGAGTTTGCAAGTAATGCTGGTGTACTAATACTAGGGAGCCTTTGTCATGGCGCACTGGCTTTGATCTGGACATATTCCGCTAAATAACTGAAGGTATATAAAGAGGAAAGTGAATTCTCATAGCTGGGCGTAGAGTGACCGCCTATACAATGTGATGGCAAAATTGTCATGTAAATTGAAGGTCGTAAGTACGTTTCTAAGCATTCTCTTTTATACAAAGAACCTACCTTAAGTTTTCTCACAGATACTTTTCTCAGATGTTTAGCATAAGGAAGTAACCTCAAAATCCTAAAATAAGCGGCTTGATGTCGAGTTGCAAAATCCTTAAAAATAAATGGATTTTACAATTTCATAAAATTTTTTATGAATTCAATGAAAAAAGATTAAATTTAATTCTAGATTACAAAAGTTTAAATAAACACAATGCCTCCCAAAACAATATCAATAATTGTTTATAAAAATTAAAAACAAAAGTTGCAGTTATATCACGTCAAAATGAAAATAATACACGTTCTAACAATTTTTGACGCTCATCTCCGCATCAAAGGTCACATACGTCACTCAGCATGCTGGAGTTCAGCTCAGCAGTAGTATGCCAACGGTTTCTCGTATTAAACTAACTTTGGACAATGTGGCAGGAGTGCAGCAGTATGAACGATAATCATAACCTAAATTACCGATGACAATGATATCTATATAGACATTGACTTACAAATAAATGGACGACGAGTCTAATACAAAAACCACGAAAAAAATGTCCCAAATCAACCTATTTAAACGTAGTGACATGTAAAGGAATATGAAAAAGCTAAAACGTTGAATTTAAATTGTAACGTCATCGCAGTATTGTCTAAGACTAGAGCGTGAATGACGCTCTGTATACGATTTTAACGCCCTATAAGTTCGGACACTTTTTAGCGCGGACCCGACGTCCATATAACTGTAAGTCAATGTGTATAGAAGTAATTTATAAATCATTACGAATACACAAGAAATGACGCTATTTTTCGGATCTAAACCGCATATAGTTGGTTTTTTTTTTAAACAAACCAACATTTCGGGCCCTTTACAGGACCCATGGTCATACAGTATTTAGAAATAATTCCTATACAGTTTACTTACCTCAATGGCAATTTCCACCAGGATCCTAACCAGGGGGTCTACTCTCGATCTCCGTCCGAAACAATTACTGTCAAATAAGTAATATTCGACAAAATTAAAAGACAAGTATCAAGAATGAAGCTTCATTCGCATCACGCGTCTTTTCATTTGATGTATTGCTTATTTGACAGTAATTGTTTCGGACGGACATCGAGAGTAGATCCCCAGTTTGTAACCGTAGGCAAATAATCTTTGTTTCAGAGAGCACATGGCGTGTGCGACAGTAATCATCAGCAGCTTGGTTTTGATTGCCTCTCCCGGTCGGAAACTGCGGCTTTTCCGAGTCGAGACGCATAATTGCGATTCACAACTGGCCGATCAAAAACTCTTGGCATTTCTAATCGGAACAATAATTGATTTAACTCACAAATTAGAAAGATACAGTAGGAATCAAGTTCATCTTCTCGCTCAGAAACCCTTCTGATTTCTAGACTATCCCGAATTCAATCAAAATCAGGACGCTGGCCGGGGAATGTCAGCATTCAATATGCAAGCCCTACGCGCAAACAATTAAAGATTCCCCGCAAATGTCACAGCCGCCGTGTGACAACAACGAACAGTCGAACGCAGACCTGCCATTTTACCTTATGTGAGAGGTGTTACAGAGATTCATGATCAAGATTTCTTAGTGCCCGAGACACGTGAAATGTAACATCCTGTTACAGGATGCGGGAGTTTGCGAGTGCGGTCTCTCTAACATTGTACAGACCCGCGTCTGGACATAGCGTAAAAAAGTCTGCAGTCTGCTAGCAACTCATGGACAACCTACACATTCAATTCGACAAAACTCAGGTTTTTCAAAAGAAGTCCGTTTTCTGCCCAGGATGCTGCGAGAGGCTTAAAGTAACAGGGAAGATGGTTTCTCCATACCACTAGTTACGGATCCACTCTGATGAACAATCCCAAAGCTGTAAAGACTGTAGTATTTATTTTATTTCTAATTTCCGTTTAATTTAAACGTAATTTCATTCATATAAAATATTTGTAAGCCGTATTGGAATGTTCGTCAGTAAATTAAAAATAAGGTATTTAAATTGGCCATAACTGGTTGGCGACTTTACCATCTCAGTCAGCGTGACCATGGGACCTGAAAAGTGCCCGACCGAGACGTCTTCATTTCCTATGTGTAACATTCGCGAAAATCTAAGAACTTAATACATTACGAATACACTTGATTTACATTCTAGACAGTTAATTAGTTTAAACTGTGTCTCCGTCATGAGTTTTTTTGTAACCGCGTTAAGTCGCTAGTAACCGCAGCTATATTTGTATGGTAATATCTGCAGACAATATCAAACTTCCTGCAAATATTCTACAAAGTGCCTCGCTACTTCAAAATTTAACTTATGATATTACAAAATATGTCGAGCAAAAACTTGGCTTAAATAAATAAACTGACTCCGGCGCCGAGCGGTTCCCATGCTGCTACGCAGAGGTTCCTGGATCGATCCCCAGGCCGGGAGAAATATTTGTATGGCCTACATTTATTTCTGTCATGACTTTGGGTGTAATTTGTGGTTGTCTATATGTGTGTCACAGTGTACAGGGTTTCCCTAGTGCGGGGCTGTGAGTGTGTGCGTTATTATTATTAAATACTTTAGTTATCCATTAGTCTAGTAAAACTGTTTAAGTTTAAAACATAACATATAAAGATATTGTAAGCGGTATTAGTTTTTGTCTATTAATCAATTTGTTTAGATTAGATCATACTATACTAACTGTAAACGTAACTGTTGAACAGATGAATTTAACAGCACGAGTTTACAAGAGATGTGAGCGACGTGGTACCAACAACCAATCGCGCTAGGCTGTCTGTCACGTTTCGAAGCTCGCATACAGCCTCCAGCCTCGTTCTAGCTAGAATACATCTCTGCTCAGCTTTCGATGAGTGACACTGCTCACCACGCCTTTCGCATTCTCCTTGTTCTTTTATAGACCATTGTACACTCAGGAATTTCACTATACTGATATAGACAATCATTCCAAAGTCGTTGGTTCATGGTGATTATAAAAATTCGTAGAACAAAAATTAGGACGAAAAATAGCCCAGATTGTATCCATGTAAACAATGAAATGAGACTCAAAAAAACACAACAAAATACAGTGCTTCTATTTTCTCAATGTCCGTCTCAATGTGTCGGCGATCGTCGGAATACCGAATGCACACGAATATTAATTTCCATGCCCATTATTATTAGATTTCAAATCTATAATAATTTTAATTTTGAATATCGTATGATATTGTTGTTTTGCTTGATTTCCATATGAACTAGGTATATAGAGCTGTAAAACTATTTCCCTACGTTTAATAACATTTACTCCATGTTAATAAGCAAACTAACAAAAAATAAAGTGTGCTTCTTTTATATAACTAAAAATGAATATTTTCCGGTTATTAATCATTTCAATTCAGTCCCTATCTGAAAGCATATCTTCGTCTGATATAGCTATAAATAAAAAATGTAATAGCAGATCTGGGGCCTTGCCATGAGCTCTTATTACAGTTCAGTACAGGTTCGTAACGACAAAAAAGCGAGATGGTGATATACACTTCATGTAGCGCTGTCTCACAACGATTTATTTTACGTCCTAAACTGAATCGTAATAAGAGTTCATGGTAAGGCCCCAGTACCTCCAAGTTAACTGAAAGCGTCCGGTCTGTAAAGGCCAATTGACTTTTTTGAATTGAATCTGTAAAGACATTGAGAAAATAGAAGCACTGTACGTACTTTCTTGCTAAGTATCAATTTCGTGACCTTCAAATTGGATGTCCAATATGAAAAATAAACGGACTCCACAACAACAGTGCAAGAAATGAAGCAGTATTCCTACTGCAACACGGCCGGTTTATTAATGCTCATTATGGCATAAGTCAACCAGTGGTGTAACAGAAACAGAACGATGTCGTTGGTAAACCAAGTAGGATTATTTGGACTAGAGTTTTTGTTACTCTGTACATCATCGAAGTTTAAATTTAAGTAGTGCTTGCAAAACAAATACATTGGATCCAATCCTATTTTGATTGCAAGAAGAACAGCAAGTACAATCACAATTTTTGTACGTCTGTATAACTGTTTAGATAGAAGAAACGTTAAGAAGTAAGCAATGTTCGCTTCGTAGCTTTCACACTCCTTTGAGTATTTAATAAACTTAATTTTTAAAGCGTTTACGCAAAAATCAAAGTACTTGAAACATTTGCAGGTGACAACCGAAACTGAACAAAGTGCCACAGACTAAGAATAAATTTTGGATAATTTTGCAAGTACCTACGTAAAAAAGGTGATTCAAACAAATAAGAAAAAGTTAGTCTATCTAGTAATTCCCGGTTTTGATGATCAGTGTTACCTTACAACGATTCATATTTTAAGCTAACAATTCAATTTCTGGATTCCGAGATACTGCACGTTTGCGAACTTTGGATTCTTCGAAAGTTACTAGCTCTGCCATCAAGAGGTCTCTTGATGGAGGCAATCCCCAGACTATCAGTTTTCGCATACCGTGCCTAACAGTCCATCTTAGAGTGCAAATTTCGAAGTACTGCCACCTTACCTATTTCTGCCGCCAAGCAATAATGTGAGCATTACTGGGTTCCGGTTTTGAAGGGTACGGAAGCTGGTGAAATTACAGGCACATAGGACATGTCAACTTTTAAAAAAAACTTATTTCAGAGTGACGGGTGTTAATAAAACTACTATGGACAGACGTGTCGCTTACCACCAGGAGCACGACTTGTTCGTCCCGTTATTTGGTAGGTATCATAAAAAAGTCAGAACTGGTACTTAAGTAAGTATCTATACAATGCCTATAGACTTTGGCGGATCCATGAAAACTGCCAGATTGTTCTCAAGTAACTAATGTGCAGTAATATACAAACAGGTATATACCTACTCACGTCCTTGGATTCCCATTGGGACTTATTAGTATTAAATACAATATTCAAATACTATATCGACTATTGAAAGATTGGGTGGAAGAAAAGTTGGTTGGCTAGTTTCAGAAGTGTGGTACATGTTCTAGTTCTGAAAGCTGTAGAACTATGGCGCATTTTTACACCGTTCACCGATTTAGGAAGTCATCGGTTAGCGTACTCCGTCTGTTGCCATTTTATAGTACGGCGGTCAGCAATCTTAGTTGACGCACATCATAATATTATTTTTGCGCAATTTAATGTAAAAAGAAACAAACGGAATACTTGTGTACTTATTACCAGCTCCATGATGTTTGTGCAGATGTCGATACAACAATTGTCTTAAATAAAAATTATATCCCAGAAGAGATTCTTCCCAGCCCGTGCTTTACAATATCGAGCACACGGCGGCTCGGGATAAAAAATCCTGGTCAACAAAAGGGTTCCTATACGAAAATGCTTGAATTTTTTTTTTCAGGAAGACTTTTGTATTGATTAGTTACGCTGCCAACAGATGGACTGCACGTCTGCAGGATTGCGTGCAAGTCGTGATCTATAGCATGCAGTCGAGAATTCAACTCCGTGCAGTCTGACTTTTTTTTATATTGACGATAGTCCGAGAAACAAAAGTAGCAGTTGGCATTCTTAAGAGAATAGTTTTATTTTCTGAAACAATTTGATCTTTAATAGTAACGGCAAAAGGTAACGATTACTTGAGGGACGTGAATTTGTGGACAAATTGAAATTAAGGATTTCGATAGTGATGTTTATTTCCCTAAAAGTTAAGTCAGCGGTTTGAATACAATGATAAAAGTATACTTCGTTCCAATTCATTTTGAACAAAAAGTAAACAAACAAGTCACTGACCCGACCATAGACGGTTTAGTGATGGCCAATTGTAACGCCAACTACAAATCGATTAATTAACTGAATGAATCGATTTGTTCAATTGAGTCATACTAGCGGTTTTCTTTACATAACCTATATAAGTATATTTAAAATATCAATTTAAATCCTCCTTCAAATCCTTACACTTAGATACTCGTTCGATTGTGATTCAAATGTTCGATTTAATAATCGATTACTAAACTTTAATTAATTGAACCCAATTATTTTTTCGAACAGCACTATGCAACCATAGGCAAGTCATAGAAGTATAGATGAATAATAACCTCACTTTTGGACTGCCATTTTCAAAATACGATTTTACGATGCTATTCAAATGAATATTGTTGGAAAAAGTGATGATATATCAAGTCGAAATCTTCGAAATATACGTGAAAGTGTTACTTATTCGATTTATTGAGTGATTGCTTTAGAATTTTAACCAAACAGGTTTGTTTACTTTTTGTTCAAAATGGACTGGAACAGACTACATAAGTAACTTCTTCCATTTCGACATCAATAAAATACACTGAGCTCCTCAACTAGGCTCGCGGCGATAACAGCACGAAGTGAGTGCAGTTGTAGACACATATCGATTTCGCGATTACAGTCCGTTTAGTAGAAGCATTAGGGTTACGAGGGAAACATATCATTATTGGTTTCTCCTCATAATTTGACTAACGGCGTCAATGAAGATGTTTTACGAGTAAAAACGTTAATGTAGACATTAAAGCTCATGCAATTCCCTACAAAATATTGATGCTAAAACAAACCTAATAGTATATCTCAAGTGCACTATAGGCGCAGGAAAAACGAATTCATTTGCCAGAGCTGCTACAGGAATTATCCTAACCGAAATCCCTATTGAACGATGATGACATCAAGCGAAACTCGAGACCTTCCCAAAGCCAATTGAAGAAATGATTAGCCCTAAGTCAATGTGGTGACTTGTTACCTTCGTGTACTTCCTTTTCTTACTCTCTTTTCCTCAAGTATTAGCTCTCCTCAGCTCCAGCTCATGATCAGTCATCGTCAAACCCATCGTCATACCTCGCTTACCTTGTAGAGTCACTTTGATTCTGATCGGCTCCTAATTCGTCGCTTCAACGACACGTAACGCTATCTACTGGTATACTATGTCCTTATAGGTACTGTTTGACATTACTGCTGCAAATTATTGTCAATCTCCGCCAAAACTTAATCAAAAGTTCAACGAAAAACATTTAAACGTAACAGCATGCATTATTTTTTATTGATCTCTTATCGAAAACTCGAATGGCTTCCGAAGTCAATTTGACAATTAGCGCCAAATTCACAGATAACAGAATGTATTCAAAAGTAGTTGTAAAGATCCGGCAGCAGAAGTGAAATATATGTATAAATCTGATATCTGATCGTTTAATCTGGACCCTTAATTACTTACCGATACTAAATAGACCGTGGAAAAATAAACTGAACTCTTTTTTCTATAAAAATAATTATTTAATCTAATGTGTGCTGCGACGTCAGTAGTTGTTCGTAACTTTGGTTTGGTTTTTCAGGACACGAAATTACACAAAGTATATTCTTATACAAATTTTCTGACTCGCAAAGCCATGGTTGGGAACAGATATTATTAAGCTAGTTACAGCCGATGCGAAGTCATTAGCAAAAGTAGAGCTACCAAGGTGTGTAGGGTCTCTTTATTATTTTTAATAACATCTATCAGAGTGTACAAGTCTCATACAATGTAGTTCAGATTTTAAGTAAATATTACAAGTACGTAATTGATCGATGACGAGGATGATGATGTCGTGTTGACCGAAATAGACAGGATAATTTTAACAATTTTTTTTTGTCAAACTTAGATATTTTACTAAAACACAATAATGCAGAAAGCTACGAAATGCCTAAACAGTACAGTAACTTAGTTGACGTTGAAGATTTAAGCGTGCCGGTGATGTTGTTCGTTTCGGTCATTGAGACCAAAATACTTAACATGAGTGCAGATTCTTGAAACTCTGATATGAAGCGACGAGTTCCGAAGACCAGCAAGTCAAAACAAAATACTCCTCTCGTCCATTTGAAAACATTTAGGATCAAATAACAAAAGCATATTTCCTAGAATTAAGTACCAACGATTCATGTTGGATACATGGAATTCCGGGAAACTAAAATTGTTGTATCCATCCCGATACTTTTACTAAATAGGTACACAAGTAACATTTGTGTAGTAAGTAGGTTACCTAAATTCTTATATAGGTACATACTTACAATTTCAATTATATCTCCGATACAAAACTTATGGAGCCATAGCGAACTTTGTAATAGTTCTCTTCCTACAACTGCTGCTAAACTGCGACAGTATTCTTAGTGCATTTTTAGCGCTTTTTTATGGGATAACAGCTAACGCAATCATGAAGTCATCCATCTTGTCCCATAGAAAAAACACAAGTATAATATAAAAAAAATGTGATGACCTTCACACCTCTGATGTGGTATATGTGACATCTATCCCAGATGATTTGCGTGATATTTAAGAGATGATTCTACTCATGAATATAAACTATAAAATAGCTTTTATTATGGAGACACCTCTGAAATTGTAGAGCAATATTGTTTAGACCATAGGGACCGTGTAAGTAAAAAGGTTTATTCCCTATAAATGATCTCAATTTTCGTAACGAGTAAATTCACCTCGTACAAATTTTCCAGATCATTTGGATGTATCAGTCTGTATTTTCTAAGTCCACGTGGAAAATTAATTATTTTTACATTTTGCGGCACAGCTGTTGAGTAATGAATTAAATATCTAGTTAATGGTATTCGCGCGGAAGAAACGACATCAGCGGGTTCCGAAGTCCACGAAGCAAGCTGTATTTTAGGTACCTAATTAAGCAACATTTTGACTTCACGACTTTTACGCAATTAAGTGCAGAACGAACTGTAAGAAGGTAGCAGTGCTGTTTTTCTTGCTCATGTCGCTTACATAAAAATCGTCAACCAGGGTTAGTAACTGCTTAATGCGAATGATTCCAGATTACTTACGATTGACTAAACATACGGTGCCCATTGTGTGTGATGAGTGCCTCATCAGTTACAGGTGGAAGACAGGCTGATGATTTTGATGTACGAATTTATTGTATGGTTAAACTACGTAAGAATTGGAATAGTTACAAAAATTATGAACGGATAACTAATAACTCGATTACAATGCACAAGAAGAAATCGCAAAAGACGGTTTAATCTACTCTGATTGCAAAAAGACCTTCCAACATGATAACATCACCAATTGCGATTAAAGTTTAACGAGGTTAGGATCTAGGAATATCTAATTCTGAAGAGCTATAAAGAAAGGGTGTTGCTAAGTTTATTGACAGAAAGCGTTTACGCAATGTACGTTATAGCCATTTATAAGCACGTAAATAACCTATAGTAAATTCTGCACAAAAGCACTGGTTATTTTAAAATAGGTTTTATGTGTTTACACCTAAACTCCGCAAAATTTACTGGACTAGAACGACACAAATGATGGTTTATGAAGTATGGCATGTGTTACGATCAGTGAAATCCAAAATCGATGTTAAAATATATCAACTGAACCATGACACTTTTAAATCATAGCTATAACTGAAATTGCCTCTTGAGCTCCCCATGACTGGGCGTGGCGCCACAATTTTTTTTTCCAGTTTAATTACCGTAAAACAAATGTAACCGAGTAGGTATATTAGTGCACATTGAACAAACATTTAGCTCAATAATCCGAACAATTAAAGAAATAACTATATAGCGTAATATGAAAATAAACTTAAATTGTTCAATTATTTCTCCAACAGCGATTTATCAATGATTTGTGGATTTTAATTTATACTATGTTCAGGAGTAGTAAAAAGGGAAGTATAAGATAAGATAAAATAAGTATTATTTTGTGACATTACAAAAACATAATTTGTAGGATAGTTTTAAGTCGTCCTAATTTTGCCCAAATCTCTTTCTAATCAAGGTAAATTTTACTGAGTATTTATTATCTTTCACGATATATGAAGTCCACATTAGTCTGGATCATTTCGGCCTCGACGATAATAATTAAATTAAACAATACGATAAAAGCAAATAAAGAACCACCCAATTTTTTTATTGTTTAGCTGCCTACTTACAGGATTTGGTAGATTTTTGACGATCGACACGTGTTTTTTGTCGATCAACATGTGTGATACAAAATCGAGTACATATGTAAGAAGCAGACGATCGATATCGTATTTTCTTGTAGATCGACATGTCGATCGTCAGAAAATCGAGCAAATATGTAGGCAACTAAACACTTCAGTGGCTATTGAATCAGCGCTCGTTATACATTTTCTGATTATGTGATTGTATCTATATGATACAGTACCTTCAAAAATATCCGTCGGTTATCTTCTGTTGTGTAAGCTCAGACTGAAAATATAATTAGGTTATGATCGGATGTAACAGTCATCACCTTGAGGTTCAAGATTATGTATTTGCAAATGTCCTATCTAATGTTTCACAATTTAACAGATGATCGATGTTCATCCAAATCACCGAAGAAGTTCCTTACAAAAAGGAATGAAGATGAAGGCTCTGCACTGGAGACGCGACTACACACTATATCAACCGTCTTTAGAATAAATACATCCCTCGCATAGTAACGATTGCGTGTCATGCATTATTCATCCGTAAATGTTGGTGTATTTTTCTAAATATTATGGAGAAAAGTGGCGTTTTAGAGATTTTATCGTATTGATTAACGTCTACAGATATTAGCTGAAGTAGATCACTCGTTGCTACAGCTAAATGTCCAGGTAAGATGGTTCACTAAAGTTTAAAGCTACTTTGTAGTGACGTATGAGTCGAACAGAACGCAGCGAATCAAAAACATCACGCATCCTGTACTTTCATCGTTTATATTAAAACAGTACAGTCGACATAGTATGTATATCTCAACATTTCCGAATTGATTAGAATGTGTTTTGCGCTTCCACATTCTATTACACGGGCTGCATAAATCGCTGACACCTGCCGAAGTTCTGCAGGTGTCGCTGACACCTGCGTAACATTACAAGACGGAAGTTTTGTCATACTGGCACACGATCGTCAACATAGACAAAAGGACTCCCATGGTTGACACAATTTACAATTTTAAATACGGGATTCCTTGGGCACTTCAATAAGCTTATTACTTTGTAATTCTGTTTATACCAGGGGTATGGAAGTAACTGGTCTCAAAACTCTGCGGCTGCTTAGATGATAGTGGGTTACTGCTAAATTTCTAAGTCACAATCTCAAAAACATTGGCGATAGCCGTGTGTAATCCTCGATGACTTTGTTACCAAATGGCATTGTTTCCTTTTGATCTTACGTTACTACTGATGGTAGAATAAAACAAAAACCCATCGGAAATATCTACGGAACTGTCTCATAACGTCATACAACGTGGCTTTCGTGCTATTCTGCCGGCTGATAAGATGTGCGTCAAATTGGGGTGGGGGAATGAAATTTATTTTCCCGTCCTACCACCAGTAGTAAATTCTAGCCGGCTTAACCGAAGACACAAGATTATACGATTGCATTGTTGAGCTCGTCTTTTCAGTACCATCGTTGAAACCACAGTATCATATTATTTGTTGGAAGGTTCGACTGGCTTAGTAGAAACTGTTATTTAAACGGCAGCACTGAGTCGGAAAGACGACGTCTACGCTTTGTCTTCTCAGGCCTATCAATTTATGATATGATGGAAACTAATTTAAGAAATAGCGAAAGTCTAAGTTTTAATATTAAGATTGTTGAATAAAGAAATATACGTGCTGATAAAAGTGGTTAGAAATAAATATCACATCGGCCTTACTTTCTCGAACTCTTATAAAGAGTGACTATTCAAGAGATAACTTTCTATTAATTTAAATCTTATAATATAATCTTTAAATATTATCAAGGGTTTTAATTTGGACGTATTACTTTGAGAATAGGTAAAAGCCAGAGTGTGAATATGAAGAAAATGTGGTGTGAAAATTTTGAGAAAGTAAGTCGACGATGTAGAGTTTATATCTCAAGCCTTGTGGACAGAATTCTAAAATAATCTACGATCAAAATTGTAGTAGTTGCCTTGAATTAAGTTAATCTTTAAAGAAAAATGTGATAGAGCAGCATCCTCATTCTTAGCTGTTCGTGCCGGATTGTCTTACTTATTGGGGAAGTCAAATGAAAAAAGCTATCCGTTTGAAGCCAGGAAAAATATAAAATAAAAACAACAATTACATTAATAGATGTAACTTAGAATTGAGACGAAAATGAATTATTGATATCACATCGTAGCACATGAAATGCAAAATCCAATTATGTTAATAACGTTTTTCCGTCAAAATTGTAAGTTACGTTTGTTTTGGTATTCGAGACGATCTCGCGAGACGAATTTCCTCCATAAATCCGAGTAAATACATAGATAGATATCGCTTTACCAAAATGAGACATTTAGACCACAATTTTTTTTTCTTCGTTCCGCCTGTAACAGCCGGACTAGACCACAAATATGTATAGGTACTTAATATTCTTTTTATTTTAGTGCTATAATTATTTTGTCTATGTAATCACCAACAAATCCAAGGAGCATTTACTTTGAAAATGAAACTAATTTTTCGAATCTAAATGGGAGTATATTTGTTATTTTCAAACAAACCAACGTTTCGGGTACTGTACTGGTTTCATAGTCACAGAAATGCAATCTGAAACGTTGGTTTCTTTAAAAAAAAAAAAGACGCGAAATAGAGCTTAGAGATAGAGAAAATTATAAGTAATAATCGTGAAAACCTAAGAACTTGACGAGTATTTACGTTGTTCACGTATTTAATAGCGACTTTACACAATTAAGGCTCAACAATTAAAGTACCTACGAAGAAATAGAAAAATCTGCCATATTAATAATGGCATTACTTTGAAAATTGTTTTTGTATTTCGTTTCGACGTTGCACCGGAAGTTCAAAAGTTTTGTTGACATTAAACATATTTGAAAACACGATTTTCAACGTTTAGCGGCTATTTCTATACAAAGTTACAGCCACTAATTCGTCGTTTTTTTTTATTTTATTTAAGCAATATCTTATTTAGCGTGCGCTCTTCTGCAATCCTCTGCATTCAACCTAATGTGTGCAGATATAAAAGGCTGCACATTCACCAACGACGTAAAAGAGTATCTATGATTCTAGTACAACTTTGTTGAAGAAATTTCACCTTAATAAATAAAAGATGTGTGTCCCGTTGATTTCTTTTTCCACAGTAATTTATAAAAGTATCGGTAGTCATATCGAAAAATGTCGATTTGTATTAGCTGGTTGTGGATGAGCAATTAACTCAAAGTAGTACATACTTGCGTGCAAAAATTTGCTGGCACCAAGTCAATAATAAGCCTGCGCCATTTCAATAGATCGTTATCTTTTACTAACAGCACGCACGTAACCGACCGATCAAAGGTTCAAAATCAAATTGTAGTATTAAATTTTTTTAAATCATAATGGAAAATGAAAGGGGTGTTAAAAAACTTACCAAATATCCATCCTCTTCAATACTTTTCTAAATCTTGCTAGTAGTTTAGAATTCCGTCGTCTTGATTGGAGTTTTTCATACGTTGTTTCCAGAGATAAGGTTGTAAATTCACGCTTACCGATTTGGGGAAAGAAGTAACTATATTTTCAGTAGAAAGTTCCTAAGTAAACGAAACTGTTGCAGCAAATTATTGCCACATTTTAGTTTCTTTTTCAGCGCAAGTCAATCCGTATTTTGCATTACATCATATAATACAAATAGAATCTCGCAGACCTTCATGTACACGTATTAGAACATCCGAAAGAGTATTTCGTCTTAGTCTAATCACCACTATTTTTGATGAATTAGTAATTCACTATAAACACTAAAATTTCAAGAGTTCTTAAAGCTATTTTGATGATTGTTTTTAGATTTTGAGGTACAAAACAGAGGGTGTGTTGTGGGCCATTTATTCAAAATTACCAAAGTTCTTATGTCTACTTAATTAATTAAAGTCTAGTCATTGAATTGAAATCTCTGACATATTTTCAAAGGAATGTATCCTAGGAAAATGATGCAGATATTAATTGAATGTGTCGTATAGCTACCTGAAGGCAATGAATGCATCGCCCAGTTCTCCTCCTACGATGTGTACACCCCCCTCTGGAATGGAGAGGCCGCGAAAGAAATTCCTAATGTCCAGCGCATTGGCCGACCACGGCAGGTTTTGTAGTCGTATGATGACACTCATGATGCTCCAATGTACCTATAAAGAATAGAAAAAGCCTGTCCATATTTCGATTTGAACGTAATCACAGGTTATAAAATTCCTAATACAATTCTACGAACAGTAATTCCTTACTTCTGTTACCAAAATCATCCTTTCCGTGCAGGTCAGTGCGGTATGCAGGGGAGATTTTATTTTCATCTTATTTATACAGTTTAGGAAACTGCACGATCGAATAAATATTACAGTTATACATAAAGATCTGCATTCAGAGGCTATTAAAAAAATTTTCATATTCGACAGACTTCTAAAATCACATGGTAAGTAATGGTAATTGCATTGCTAAAAAAGATACGGAGAAAAACAAAAGCTGTCTATACAATTATATTTTGTTTTGTGGTGTTTTATTTGGTACTTCTAAAGCTAATTACAGATATCTGAAATATATCCTCATATTTAATATATGTATCCAAGTTTAGAAGAAAGATGTTGCTTCTGTAACGTATGACGTATAGCAAGTGCAAAACCTGAGTCAAACTGAGATTCCCTACTAGAGATGTGCACCGTGCCGCCGCTGCAGCCGATGTGCGATGATTTTGCGACGCCGTAGCCGATGTGACATGATTTTAAGACGCCGCCGCCGCCAGCGTAAAATCAGCGAGGCGAAAATGTATTTCATTTTTAATAAGGTTACCACCTTCTTTGTCAATTATTTATTACTTCAACAATTAAAATTAATAACGTTCCTGTGTACGTACATACTGACTATTCCTCCCGATAGACGGCGCATAAATGCAGGTGCTTTTGAGGTGTGAAACTCCATAGTACAAAGTGGAGAAAACGTTGAATATTATACAATAGTTGGTAGACAACGTTTGTGCTCTTTTGACACCTGAACAATATATGCCACGCCGATCACGCCGCCGCCGCCGGTCGAAAAACCATCAGACGCAGCCGCCGCCGCCGCCGCAACGATTTTGCGATCGGTGCACATCTCTACCCTACTATATAATCTTCAAAAACAATGAAGCGACAAGAGCCTAACTTAAAATGTGATGGAAAAATTTTCTACTTCATACTGCTTTAAAGGTGAATTTCATTAAGGATTAATAAAAATACTCATATCAGTTCCCCTAAAATTGTGTGTCCGTAAATGTACACACGCCAGCACATCAGGCTACACATTGACGTATCTTGTTCCGTTGCACTGGAGGCGATTTTCGAACAAAAATGTTGTAGTCTGATGTGTAGCTATCCGTACATAGTATAACTTTGAGAACAGTAGACTGTTCTGAATCTTTTGTACAATAGAATCAACTCTTTGGTAATTAGGAACTGATAAACTGGATAGCTTATTCTCTCAATCAAATTAAATATCAGTAAAATAAAGACAACAAAATTGTAATGCAAGATGTTAATGTAAGTAATCATAGAAATACTAGATGATCAGCTACTTTAGGGTTGTGTTATCTCACAAACACAACTGTACACACTTCAAAATAAGTGTCTCCTAGTTAGGCCGCTAACAGATTGAATGCATTTGCAGTTAATGCGTAAAGTCGTCAACGTCATGCAGCCGAGACCACGAGTGCATGCAGTTTACAACGCTCACGCAGTCGAGGACTCACATAACGATTTCACGCATTAATAATTGCACGTAGTCGAAACCGACTTCATGCAGACGAGGACTCAGCTGCATGAAGTTGATTACGACTGCACGCATTAACTGCAAACATGCAGTCAATCTGTTAGCAGCCTTAGTCACACTATGTTTGAAGAGTCATTGGTGGACGTCTGCTGCCCAGATAACACACAACCTCATGTCTTAAATACCAGAAGACTTGGCAAGACACAGAGCTGACACTAGAAATTTCCAATGACGGAACATATTTACCTAAACTTCTACAACATAATACAGAAAAAATAGTTATATTTTTTGTTATACTTAACAAAAGCTTTCTTCTAATTATACTACTGTAGAAAGGTGTTTGCTAGTTACTCATCAGAAATGTAGAACAAAATGTAACAACTCCAAGATTTCCGAGGGATTATACTTTCTAAATGTATTATTTCCTTGAAATCCAGGAAAATAATTATACTCTGCCTATTGCAATCCATAATGACCACACTTCTTTTAATGTGTGCAGTTTTCATAGTGGGTAGCAACCATACCCTGTAAGGAAGCACTAATGACTCGAAAATATTACTGGACTATCCCTGAGAGTGTGGTATTTTAAGACTTTAAACATAATGAGGTGATTAACATTATTCTCTGAATTTATCAATTAAAAATATAATTTAGCTTGGTTAGAGTTACACAGGTCAAACTTTGTGAACTCTAGTGATGGGACACAAATCAATGCAATTGAGATCTATCATATATTTAAATGTGTTTTAACTGCCACCTTGGCCTAACAGTTACCACACTGGACTGCCATGCAGAGATCCCATGTCTGATTCCCGTGTCTGGAGAAATATTTGTATGGCCTACATTTATTTCACTCAGGAGTTTGGGTGTAATTTATGGTTGTCGGCTTATGTGTGTGTCCATGGCAGTTGCAATACAGGGTTTCCCTAGTGCAGGGCTATAAGTGTGTTTGTGCATTATCATAATGCTTATAACTGAAATCAGTACATTTTTTTATAAAACAAGCCAATGGCAGATTAAAGCGGAAAAGAATCCTCCATCTGACCGAATAGAACATGATGGTGCATGCGCGCCTAAATCGATACCTTTTATGAACACTATGTCAACTTAATTTTTGGACATGTTTTTATTTTGTTTTGTCACTAAATTCAAGGAGCATAATATTAACAGTAAATGACCACTAAATAAACTTGGCATAGTGTTCGTTGGAGGTATCACAATAATGCCTGTTCACTCTTGCCTTGAAAAGGCTCAAGTTTAAGCATTCAGGGAATAAGTCTATAATCAGTGGATTCCACTAAATACCTGTTCACCATATAAATGTGCAAACCTTAACCATTGGAATGTCCTCAACATAGAGGTGGAACCCCAGCCTAATTCGTTAATAACGTCCGCCTCATGAATGCATTGTGAAAATAAACATGAACAATATTTCTTAGTGAATCTAATCCAACAGTGCTGTGTGGATTTAAATGACAGTGTGTTAATTTGTGGCAATACATATATGTATTATAATTATTGTTTTGTGATGTTTAAAAAATATAATTTGTAGGACACTGCTACAAATTTACGTTCTCTATCATTTGCTGAACTGCCCTTCTTATCAAGCTAAACTTCACAGCATATAGTATACCTACATACCATAATGGAAGTGATGTATTGTTACATGAATGTGGTGTTTTTTAATAATCTTGTTGTTTTGTACAATGTTGTAAACCAACTATAATGTAATTTTAGGTATGTGTGTGTAGATTACATGGATCTCGAGTTTTGAAAGCTTTTCAATGGACACAAAGCTGTCTTGTAGGTACTTCTTACTACTATGTGTACATTTTAATATAAAGTGCTTTCAGTCCTTAGTGAACAGTAAAATCGCCGTTTTACACAAATGCCGATAACATTTTATGCAGTAGATTGTTCGAGAACTTATTCAGGCTACGTAGAAGCGTAATTGTACTTTATTACATAGAGCCTAATGCGTAATTAAACCTGTACAAAAATGCATCACAACTTACACAAATCTCCTTACTAAACTCAAGTTCATGAGTAGCTTAATCAGTTCTTCGGAAAATGTAGAAATTATAATCTCGGAAAAATAAATAACCATAAAAATTTCTGTCAAACGCTTGAACTCGCTTATTCAGGTAGCTATTGAGGCATATCTAACATGATTACGATTAATTAAGCAGTAATTAAATTAACTACATAGCAAATAAATCGATATCTAGTAAATTCACTTTTTACACCGTAATGACGCCACGACATAGTTTCACTGACTTACCTACAGAAACGCTAAAAAAACACCATCAAACACTAAATTACAGCAGCGTAAACATTTTTACACAAAAACAGTTCACAACGCAGCGACTATCACATCCGAAGATTTAGAAATCATCCATGTATGGAAAATATAAGTTTAATTCTATCCTCTTCGGAAAGACGTAGCAGAGAGATGACACAAGCCGGACGATGGCAAATGAAAATCAAAATGGCGCTGGCCGAAATGAAGAGGTAGTGGGGAGGGAAGGAATCAGCGCTGCCAACTGCCGAAGATAGTTTAGGTCCGAATCAGTGTTGCCAATTTATAGAGAGTTCCGCAAATTGCGGGAATTTCAACTCGATTGAGGATTTTGTGGGGATTGGCCCTATGTGGGGAAAATGCGGGAATTTTAACATTTTATCACTTTGTTTATATACCAGCCCATTGCACTAAGTTATACTATCGATTGCTGATGCATCGTAAGTTTGATAGTTATTAAAACACTAAAATTGACGATATCGATATTTTTTTCAACATCGCACATCCCCCGGTTATATAGAACTATTCGGTAGCATTAGAACGCTTGGTTCTGAATTGAAAAAATATTACTCGGTGCGTGTTAAATGCGTGAAGAAAAACGAAAGTAACTTTTGCTAAACAAAGCCGAGCAGTTGATACTTCCAAACCACAATTTGTCATTCGTCAAATTTAAATATTAAATTTAGGTTCTAAACTTTATTTACTCATTGATTATTTCTAACTTTAGTGTCATCAAAATGCGCAATCTTGTCTATGTCAAATAACTACGTTACTTAATTTTATAGTCAAAGAAAATGATTTATGTTTTTTAAAGACTAATTAATGTTTAATCTCGTTAAAATAAATAAACGATTTAAGGTCATCTGATTTTATAATTTGTTCTACATTTTACATTCTGTGTGTCATTTATATTCAAAGCAAACGTAATAGATGATTATATTTTAATTTCTTAACCTTTTGTTGCATTTGTAAACGATGAATTTATAATGTAGGGAGTACCAACGTTGCTCTCCCCAAATTTTGCGATTTTAACTTTGATTTTTGGGGATTTTAAGCAATTGGCATTGGCAACGTTGATTCGAATCCACGAGTAAATGTTTTTGAAAAATTATTTAAGTTAGTTAATAAATGTAGATATCATCAAGTTTAGAATAAAAAAAATGAACATGAAAAAACAAATAATTGACTTGACTAAAAGGGCCTATTCACTACCTTAATGATAGTCCGCCGCGCAGGCAGGAGACTGCTCACACACTATCCTGCATATGGCCCACGTATGGAGTCTCGTAGTCGTAGGACGCATTGCAGAATTGCAGGATGGCTTGCACGCTACGACTACATTCATAAACCTGCATCACGCGGCCGACGACGGCTAGGAGGATTGCAATGAATGCCACCTCTTAAGACCCTGTTAACATGTTGGGCAACATGTTAACAGCTTTCAATGCCAACGCTGATTTTTAAGAAGAAAATTAATGATGATTTTTAGGATCCTTACAGGAAATTTGGTTTTCAGTATTCTTCAAAACATAGGAATTAAACGAGAGCAATTAAACATTCATTTAGAAATCGGCAACGTTTTATAATTGACGTTCAAAAAGTAAAGTAATAAATCCCTCGTGAAGAAAACATAATAAAATCTTTGCTTACGTTTCCCGAGAGGAAGATTTTATGGCGAATTTAAGTCTTATATTATTATATATTAAATAATAAAAATGTAACGTTTTGTAAAAAGAATTTGAAGTGTTACCTTTTTTTTTCGTTAAATTAGTTTTATAATTAATCACAAAATCGTTTTAATTTTCTGGGGGTCTACTCTCGATCTCCGTACGACATCCGTCCGAAACAATTACTACCAAATGAAAAGACGCGTGATGCGAATGAAGCTTTATACTTGATACTTGTCTTTCAATTTTGTCAATTAATACTTATTTAACAGTAATTGTTTCGGACGGATGTCAGACGGAGATCGAGAGTAGACCCTCTTGGCCTTAGGACATGTTACGTTGACATATATAAATCAGACGTTATATGTATATGAAGCATTTCGACATCGAAAACATACACATGTTATTGTCTTTGTTTAACTATTACGTGCTGTCTTAAGTCAAAAGAAATAACATTACATTGGTCTGTGTCAAATACGGGAATCGAAAATACGTAACGTCAACTTAAATGCCAACTGTGTCCATTTCGCAGTACATGTGGTACATGATACCGTTGTCAAAGGGAAGTGTATTATAATGAAATTGGACAAAATACTGACAGTGAAAATAATTAGGTATTAATAAAACTGCGACGCTGCAGCATTAATGGATGTGGCTTTAGAAAAAGTGCAAATCAATCGAATGTTACGTTGCACAGGCATGTGTTATTTTTTTGTCTATAAATCACACAATAGCCCAAATATTTCATGTAATTAGACTTATTTAAGTAGTTTATTTATAAATCTTGTCAAATTTTGCTTTTGTTACCTACTTTAGATTGCCTGTTTGTTTGTATATTTTAATGATCGTTGTTAGCGATTATTTTGAAATAGTGTTGATCTTGTAAGCATACATATTATCGATATTCTGTTATTAAAACAATTCACTACGAGGTTTTTATTGTTTTATTATTATTATTTCAAGTTTTCCTACAAATGAAAAAAGGAAGAAAAAATGGTTGGAAATCATAGGACTGCCGAATATAAACGTTGGATCAAAGACCATCTTCATTTGTTTGCTTCATTTTGAAGAGTCAAATTTTAACAGAACTTTGAATGTAACTAGATTACATGACAATGCTATTCCATCATTAGGTTTATTGGTAAATAATTTTATATTCAATTTAGGTTAAACAAGACTTATTTTCTAATTATTCTCAGTGGCTGAAAACAAAATTATCCACTCGTTTCTGATTTTTCCCAATGACAACTGTAACTTAAAAACGACTATTTTCTTAAAGCCTGCATTACAATGACATGTTAGTCCAACGTTGACGGGTAAAGGCCAATACCAACGTATAGACAGCCTATTTGCCTTGCCTTGCCATCGTTCGGCTTACTAATATGATACTACTCGAGATTAAATTATTAGACTTGTGTTTCTTTAGGCATACTTTGCTTACAGTAAACTAAAGAAACAAAAAAAAAACAGTTTCAACATTCAAGCCATACATTTGCATGTCCATAATGACTTATCGATAGATTATGGTACAACACTAAAGAAATCCGCCATTTGTAACTTTCAAATTTTGGTTAATAAGCACGTTGATTCTGTAGCTAGGGCAGCTCCTTTCTTTTATTTTTTTTCCATCTTCTAAGCTCTGGACAGACATTATATGATTAATAGAATATCTAGTTAATCTCATCTCTATGGCTGATATTTTCGGTTTTTTTTTCGTTTGCATGTTTATGTAGCGGCAACATTATTTTCGTTATCTGTGACTCCTTACTGTCGGGAGAAGGAGCGTTTGTCATATTTTACTGAATAAAAGTGAAAAATTGTAAAAGCTTTAAAAATAATTTAGGATTCTTAACTTATTATAAGAAATATAGTGTAAGTATAAAACATTCTGGTTAGATGATTTTTTCACATGCGTGTAAACAATAAAGTAGAAAAAATATTTTTCGAAATAAAAGTGGCGTAAATATTCAATATTATATTTATTGCGATGGTAATTTATTAGTTTTCATTGTAGAACAAGTGCAAGATATATGATCCGATGCTACAGGTCCAAGTTCCAAAGATTTTTTGATGAAAAGATCAGTTTTGTTTACTATGTTCATTCATGGTTTTAACAATATCATCTCAAAATATTGTTATTTTCTAACTAATTTTAATTTTTTTTCAATCTGTTTACAACAAAACTGAATTTTAATAATTTTCACAAGTATTACGTCCACATGTTTGTTCGTAAACTGTGCAGACGAAATTTTTCATAAAACCTTAATAACCTTTAACGAACACGACCTTTTTGGGATCAGTGACCTGAAATTCAGAAGAATTAGAGAGCAATGACCCTAAAATAGCAACCATGGCTGCCTTGATTCCCTGCTAGAAGTTTTCATTCTCCTTTCGACTCTAGTTTATTTTTGTTCACCTATGTAAATAATATTTTAAAACATGTCATTGTCATAATTGATAATTTTTATTATTTTCAGGTACTGATGGAATAAAAGTAAAATGAAGTAATAAAGTGTATTGCTCAATATTTTAAGTGCAAGATTGAGTGAAGGTACATCTAAGGAAGCATATTAAAGGTGTGCTAAATGAACGAACGGTACCCTGGGTATCTCTTTGGAACTCCTGTCAGTAGTTGGGACAGGAGTTTTAATTCTATGGAGAATGTGAGTAAATCTTCATTTCTATTTTTGTAATACATTTAGTGTCTAAAGTTGTGCTATAGTACCACACCACTTATTTGGTATTTAGGAATGGTATTGCCTCTACTATTATCGAATACCAGAGTAAGCCTGTATATTTTACCCATAATAATAATAATAAAAAGTCTAAAATAATAATAAAAATAGCCTTTATTGCTTATACAATCCAAATGTTACAATATAATTAATTTGTAGAAAATACGTTCATCATTAAAAAATATAAAAATATCTTAAACCTAGATGAATATTAAAAATAATAGACATAAATTTCAAATTAAAATTAATACTGAAATAATTTGAAGATTAATAATTCATAGGAAATGAAACTATTTTTCTGGATTTAAATCGTGTATATTTGTTTTTTCAAACAAACTGAAGTTTCTGGCCCTTTACAGGTCCCATGGTCACAGTTGATTGATTTAAATGCGGAAAAATAGTTTCATTTCCTATGTGTAACAATCGCGAAAACCTAAGAAATCGATATTAATAATTCATTATAAATAAATCTGTGTACATCATTTTCCTATAATGAAATGCAGTCCATATCATCAGGTTGTCTTTTGACATAGGCCTCCTCTAGAGACTTCCCCAGTTTCCCTTGTCCCTTGCCTGTTGTTGCTAAAATGGGCCAGCCATCATCTTCCCATCTTTTTCTCTGCCTTCCATAAGTAAGCCCATATATTTACCCGTAGTACCACACAAACCTGAACCCAAAATGAAAAGTCTGTTGATTCTTTCTACTAGATGTTTGTTTTGTTTGAATTACCTATATGATTTTGTTTTTACTGTTAAAGGACAGAAGACATATTATTTAAGAGAACAGTGTGTATCATGGCAGGATGTTCTAGGGGGGTTTTCATTACTGAGTTTTTTGTGAAACATGATCAGGAATTTTATTTTTTTTAACGAAGAACACCCAAAGGGCCTGATTTTTGTCACACTACAAAATGAACAACGATTTCCCAGCTTAGTCTAAAAAATATGTTTGAAAGTCCGTTTGCCACCGCTATGTACAGTCAACAGCACATCAAGCTATATACTTTTGTTTGAATATCGCTTCCCAGTGCAACAGACAAAATCCGTGAATACATTAGCTTTGCTGCCATCTGTACATCAAACTTTTACAATTGCTTATTAACATTGAAGGTATTAAAGAGTAATGCCATACAACCAAGTATTATTTATTTATTGACAAAATGTATATGATATTTTATAAAATAAATTTAATTAAATATTATTTATTTATTCAGCATTAGCTATAAAGCCATCTGCTTAAAGAGGTAATAAGTAATTAAGAAACTCAACCTGCCATTTTTACTCTAAAGCCAAATTGTGTACTCGTTTCTTTCAGGCTGGTTTGTTTTTTATTAGATTCTGTGTTAAAAAATCTATGATTAGTAGAAATTTACTTTAAAAATGTACAATGTTTTCGCTTTCCTGCTTTTTTTTTAATTTATTTTTGTAAACATATTTATATAACTTCCTTGAATTGTTTTTTTTGTGTATCATTTGCCATCAGTGCCACTATTAGCAAATGTGTTGATAATCAGTTAAATCATTGGTTTACATCATATGTCATACATATTCACTAATAATGCACTATTTTAATAATTTGCAGTACATTTTCGATTTATCCTGTGCTTTAATTCTAAAGGGAAACATCGTAGTTAAAATGGCATACCACTGGGTTCTGTTAGTTATTCATGTGTGTTCTAAAAAGTGTATATGAGCAGTGTGGTGAAGTATGACTTCTCCTCAGGGTAGGGAAACCCTGCTCCAGCAATGTGATATGTGTGGGTTGATACAATCTCATGTAGTCCAGGGCTAAGTTAATACACATTTGCTGGGTCTACCTGGCCAACTTCTCCTTGAAGATTTTGATTTTTCACTTTGTGTTACGTACAGTCATCGAGTATATAACCAGAAATAGAGACGAAATTAGGGCCATCCATCCCTGGCAACTTATCATTCAAATGGGCCTTATATCACTTTTAAATATTAACTCTCATTTGCGATGAAATCACAAATTAGTAAGCTGAAATAGTACAGCACCAACAACTGACCTATATCTATGACCTGTGTCTATATTTATTGTAATAAAGATAATATCTCTAATAATGGAAAGCTGTTCCATTCGGTGGTGTGGGAAAAACAGCAAAACATCTAATTACAAAACAAACTGAATTACATTTCATTGGTAATTAAATATTAAATATGTAATTTTTCAATAATCGTCCATTATAGCAAAGCTACAGTTAAACTGTTTGTTGAAGTGAAACAATTGACGACACCCGTCAATTGTTATCGAATTCGGGCTGGCCAATCGGAGCGCATTTGTCACCGTAATGATTTGGCAGAATAATTTTCAACAAATTAAATGACATTTCGTCTCTATTTCTGGTTGCATACTAGATGGATACAGTCAATATGCCATACCTACATGAGTCAATCAACTTTTTTACCAACACTGAATGACAACAATGAACGATAAAGTGGTATTCCTTGCCTACAGACTTTATTCCCTGAACGTTAGAAATTGGGCCTTTTCAGGGCAAGATTGAATAAGTATTATATAGGCTTGCATGTTCCGTCGTTGACCATGAGGTCCGTTGACGATGACGTCACTTTCCAACAGGTGAGATGGAGGTCATTAGACTTATCATATCATAAAAAAGTGTGAAAAAAATAGTAATATGACTATTTTGATGAATCCCAATTGCAGCAGATATTACGATAGTAATCAGTCCAATAAATCCTTCAGATATCTTCAGGTGTGATTTCAGATTATTGATCACAGACATCTCTGAATATACATATATCGCTTGTCAGTTAAGATGAAGTCGATCTCATTTTTCGTCATTCTATCAGGGCTCCGCCACGTCCACTTTCTTTGGGGTTTCTTTTTGAAGAAGGAATTCATCATGAAGTGCCCCTGCCCTTCGACAAAGTTGACGAGCATTTGCCCCCTAGTATTTCTATATCCATAACCATACGGACCTACTCTCGATTCGTCGCATCCGCATACTCCCACTTTCGCGTTAACGTCACCCATTACCAAGCTGAAATGTGTTTTGTTACGAGACACAACCTTGGCTATGTCTTCGTACATAGTTTCGACCTCTTCGTCAGAGTGCGCGGACGTTGGAGCACATACTTGTACAACCTTCAAGGTACGCCACTCCCGCCGACACGTTTCCGATCTCCACAACATTGTCAACAAGTGACTTATTGACGACAAAACCGACACCACCCAAAGAAAGTTGGTCACCCTCTCTGAAGTAGAGCAAGTGACCTGACTCTAGAGTTATCGTGACCTCGCCCTGTCTTCGGACTTTAGATAATCCTACAATGTCCCATTTGATGCGACTTAGTTCTACTTCGAGTTCCGCGATATGCTCGTCCAGCCACAGCGTGCGTCCATTATACGTAGCCAGATTCAGTTGGTTGCGACCTTAGGTTAGGTTTTTGGTTGAGTTCTTAGCAACCCCCACCCCGCCGTTACCATGGCCGCCACCGCGATGACCAGGAAGAGCGAGGCTAGCCGGAACTGGGGGTCATTCTGATGTTGTAGTGCTGCTCATTTAGGGGTAATACCCTAGTCACCGCGCTGGGCAGGCGTGTTGCTGACCGCAGTTCGAAACTTAGACTTCTGTGATAATGCTGTTGCCCATTACCGTTTAAGCTATTTTATAGGTCCCGAGTTTACGAAATGGTTATACCAGAGCCTCGTTCGTTGACTAGCAGGATGCACCACGAGCAGGTGAGGTTGACTGTTGGGGAGTCTATAAGGATAATAGTCGATCTCCCCCTTGCACACCCATTTTTATGAATTCATTTTGAAAATATTCATGAAAACTTGTTTTGATAATCCTTTTTTATTATTTGCTTTTTCATGCATAATTAAATAATTTGGTTTCATCAGTATTTTTGAAAATATAATTATGGAGTACTATTTGAAGTTTTGTTTCTGGCTTTACTAAAGACACAAAAATTATGTAATTTTTTTCTATAAATATGAGAATGACATGAAAAATAGAAACCTTTTATTGCACCACATTACAGATGAAATAACACAAAAACAGGGTATTTAAGCAATACTTTTTTACTATATAACTTGATTCTCAACTGTTATGTGTGTAGCTGTAGCGTATGCAAAAGGATCTTATTCAGCTATAACCACAGCCCAGAATAGGCTGTGACGCTGGTTTTCAACGAACTCTAGCCCAATAGCCGTTTTAACGGCTCAATTTAGACTACAGACAATTTGAAGTTTTTTTTTAAATAAAAAAAGTCAGTCAATTTTTAAGTGTTAATAAAACATTTATGGGCAGTCGAGTGTCGGAAAAAATAAGTGATGGCCACATCATTGTTAAATCGCGTTTAAAGATTTCAAGGATGTAAAATTTTCTTGAGAAATTTTCAGTTTAGCCAAAAAATCAAATCTAGGACTGATAACTATTAATTAAATTTATTCAGCCACCCAATAAAATCTAAAAAAAGATAAAAGTCCACTTCGCACATCGAGTACTATTACATTTATATTGACATTATTGAATTTCTGCGTGAATTGAACTACGTAATTATATGAAAAGTGGCCAAATAGATTTTTTTTTAAATCAAGTGGGCTCGGATCAATTTCCTCCAGTTTTTGTTATTTGTTTCAGTGATGAGCACTGCTTTTTTCTTTTGTCCTTTGAATTTTATTATCTTCTTCAAAGAATAATTGTGAGGTGCTTATATTCTTTTTCAGCACTTGTGATTGCTTATTTACAGTGAGTTTTTATTTTATATTCTATTTGGCTATTGATATAAACATTATAAACTATAGATACATTAAGATAAAATTGCACAGATAGAATCTCTGCCTTGTCGCACTGCAAATTTAATTGCATCCATAAATTTCTTAAACAAAACTAAATAGTCTCGCATTTTTAATATCGTAGCACACCTGTTCCTAATTCCTACGTTCTTATTTCCATTAAACAAATGAACTGCCTAATCTATCAAACTACACAGTGATTGGAAAAACTCGCGAATGACGCCCCGAAATCCATTATTAATGACTTCAGCAACAAACGTCTGAGGCAACTTCCATTTACATTGGAAGTATGCCAGCCTGTAGCCGCGTCGCACCCTCGCTAGCTTTGACCAAAGAAAGCGAGTCACTTTTTCACCATCGCCTCTGCAGGGAACAGTTGATGTCTACCATTTACGTCACACCAAGATTATAGTAACGGAAGAGTGCAATTTCTTCTTTTTACTTATTGGCCGTTCTTTTTTGGATTTAGCCGGTGTATTTCGTATTACATTTTGAATTTTGATGTTGCAGAACAGCGGAACCGTTGTTATCTTGAAAAAGAACACGTACAATATATATATATGTCGCGGCCGTAATGTATAAAGCGCCGTATTACATTAAGGCTAGCCGCTTTGCAAAACTGTGCTGTTTTCTAATAGGGCTACCTCATTTTCGGCTGGATTGCACTTCGCCTAAAAAAAGTACGCCGCATTGTAATGGCACGTGGCGTTTCACAATACAATAGGGCTCGTTATTTCTTACTCTGCTTTGAGATACTTAGTAGAAATGCCACAAATAGTGATTTTGCCGAATACCGAATATTCGGCCACGCTCTCGGCCGAAGCGCCGAATATTTGGCTGCCGAATGTTCGGCGTGACTTCTGCAGCGTTTCATGCACGACCTGTCTCATTGCGCTGCAATAACACCGTAACCTCGTTACTTGCGTGCGCAGGTAACGGGGGTAGGGTGTTTTTGTTGAAAAATGACAAAATGTTAGAATCAATATATGATAGTTTCTGGGCCTGTTTTGAAGAAGTCGCTATACAGATGATGAGGATGTGGAGAAAAGTTATACTGCTCATGTGTTTGTTTTTTATTTGAAAACTGTTCGCTTAGATTGAACGGCAGATCCTTACAAGTTATGGTCAGCTAAACGCAAAGCAGTATCCAAGCTTGTTAAAATTTGCTAACATTTATCTATCGTCTCCTGGCGATAGTATTTTTAGTGGGAGGCTGTACATGTATTGTTTATAAGGAAAAACACAATCGTTTGTTGCCAACCAATGCTGAAAAAATTTTTTTTCATTCATAACAACCTGCCACTGATTGATTTGAAGTATTAAAGCAATAATTTGTGATTAAAATACAAGATACATTTTGGATAATATGTGATTTTTTTTTCATCATTTTATATTCGGTAAAATAAAAAGTGACCGAATAGGCTGAATATTCGTGGCATCCCTAATACATAGCTCCGCCGTTAGCCGCCAGTAAACCTTACATTATCATAACAACAAAAATTGCGTCCCAAACAGCAACTGTCTCAACAAAGTGCAAACAATTAAAACTTAAAACTTAAAACTAATGTTTTAAGGAGTGGAAAAAGTGAAAATATGTATGAAAACTGTGAATAATGGTGAACATGTAACAAATTATTTTCTTCTCCTAATTATTTTTCTTAAAAAAACGAGTAGTAATAAAAGCGCCGAAAAGTGCCGAAATGAGCTTACTCTAAGTATGAATGTTACTGCGTTATTTACGCAGTAATATTCATTCGCTACGAAAACTTTTGTGCAAATAAAAATACGTAAATTAGCGAAAGAAATATTTAAAATTCGGAAAAATCTTGCTGACGTGAAAACTATTCATTTTTATCGTAAACTATATTAATTATTTTATAATGACCTAAAAACAAACCACGGCCACGAAATTTTCCCTGTGAACAATACGGCTAAACGTTGGCCGCCGCTTCGTAGATGAGGTAGCCGTCTTAGAAAACAGCGCAGTTTTTCAAATTGGCTAGCCGTAATGTAATACAGCGCCTTATACAATATGTTTGCGACATGTGCCTTTAGACAATAGTTGACAACAAGACTCTTTCAAATTACAATATTATGATATTGCTAATTATATAACTACAAAGAACTAAAAGTGGAATTAACGTAATTTAGAGATGTTATAGGAAAAGAAACTATTTTTTTCGGATTTAAATCGCGAGTGTTTTTTCGAACAAACCAACGTTTCGAACTATGACCTGTAAAGGGCAAAGCGTGTCGGTTTGTTTGAAAAAAAAAACAAATATACGCGATTTAGTTTCGTCGAGTTTCATTTTATTATAGTTCTATACACAGAATTTTTTTAGTTCGGTAACGAGTACCATAGACGATAAAATTATGATTCAGAACTAAAAAGAGCGCTTTTGTGGTACGGGTTATGAAATTATAATTGGCAGATTAATGTACAGGAGTAGAAAAATAATTACAAAGACGCAACAGTTTAATAACATCTTGTACATTTGTATGGTACACACGTGGCTTGCGTCTCTACTGTGATGTATTTTGATTGGTAATTTCCCTCTAAGATATCTCTCTCTTTCTCTGGCCCGCTTGCGAGTTAATTTACCATATCTTCGAAGAGTTTTCTGAACGTTTTCCGGAACTCAAGTTTCCGCACGATGCTTCCTATTGCCGGAAAGTAAGTTGTTTTGCTTCTAAAATACACATACACAGTACACTGTATAACACTTAAGACGAAGTTTAAACACTGTTTATTTCGTAAACTATAGTCCAGGTTCACCATGGGTGTGTAAAAATCTCGAACAGACTCAATTGTGTCAAGGTTAGTCTAGGTTTTTGGAAGGAGTCCATGAGAACATGTCGTACTGCGTATAATCCACACTAACAGAATAAAGACATTGTTTGAATTTTACCGAGCTCAATAAGGAGCAACAAATGGTCACTTACCAGCATGCAAGCGTGATATTTATGGCAAAATCTACTTTTTGCGAGATGTTTGTGGAGTTTCGTATGCTGAAGTCGTTATTTATTTTACTCAGCAATAGGTCAAACTATACTGTCACTTTTAAACAGTGTATTAATTATCACGATAAATATCTTGAAGAATATAAAATTAATAGAAGCTTCAAATGCTACCACTAGGAATGTCGTGCCATGTGTTTGTACCCGAGACGTATCCAAACGTCTCCAATGAGAGTCTAAAAAAGATCAAACCAAGTCGATTTCCCAAAGATTTTTTTTGTGTTTATTAATAAAAATAGTTTTGTCACTGTTTGCCATTTTTAGTAAAAAGTTAAATAGTCAAAAATATGAATCGGCATGGATAATCAAATATATATAGGATAATTATCAAAGAAAAAGAATATCTTGATAATTTTTAAACTTGCTTTTGAACTCTGAACGCTATTTAAATAATATAAGGTACAATTTGTAACAAAATACAACAAGTATTTGTGTACTACGTAATGTAAGGTGTATGTACGTTGTGTACTACGTAATGTTAGATATACCGTACTATCAAACCGATGTCTTACTTTCTCAAACACGTATCTTATAAAGAGTGATAATTCAGAAGATGGCAAAAATCTACCAGCGTTATAAACGTATAATGCTGGTAGATTTCGTCGTCGTTGTTTGTCCTCTCATCTGGATTGCACTACGTACCATTTACTAATGTAAGCGGACATCGTCGCGAGAAAAAACTAGTGTCGTGCAAGCCTTCTGTGGACCTTGAGTTACTGAACTAGATTTCAACCCTGTCTGTGATATTCTCTAAAAACATTGCACTAAGGTTCATGTTTGGAATGAAAGCTTATAAAGTTTGCCGCTGAGGTCACTTCGTTCTGGCGCATTTCTCGATTTTCAGTCAGTTGTTGAGAGAGCGTGATATAAATCAGTGGTTATTCTTTTTCATTTTTGTAATGGCGTAGTATTAAATGATTGTCAATTAGATGATAGTTGTATACGTTAGTCTTATAAAATAAATGTTAATGTAGGTCTTACTAATGCGTACCATTGCGTTAGACGGTAAATTAAAAAGAAAAATAAAGTTTAAAAAGAATGTGTTCCAAAAAAAATGTGCCTTCTAGGAGAATTTAAACAATTTTATTAATTACGTGAAGTTCAACAAATTAAATACGTAAGATGGATTCGTACTATCGGAGCCCGTATTCGTGGAATTCTTGTTCATGGCCATATTCACGGAGTCTCTCTTCACTTTTGCCTTATACAAGCAACTATGGGACTCTGCCCTACTCATCGTATTCTGACGTAGGTATTTTAAGTGATTTGAAACAGCAATACATTTTTAATGTCAGTACGTGCTTATTATCACAATATGTGCAGTACAGTCCTTTTGTTTTTCACGGTGATCACTATGTCCACTCTCACCGTCTTTATCATTGTTTGTGGTCATATAATCTATCCATCCATTTATTTAGAAGCATGAGAATGTGCCGTACAACCGTTTAACACATGATTACCTGGTCTCAAACTAGATAATTCCCTTTGCATAAATGAATTAAAAAAGAACCTTTTCCCGAATAATACAAGAATACAAGATATTTATTTATTTTTTGCTGAAAAATGTGGGTAACAATGAAGGTGTTATAGTATATTCTAATAATCAGATCATACATTTCCCCAAAATCTGGCATGCGAATATTTTACATATATTTCTTAATTTACCATTGATTATTGCATGCATTTAAATTTATTCAATAGCATAGACAACAATTGGAATAAAAACAAATAGGAAGTAGAAAACATGACATAAATTCATTAAATTTTACATTTTATATTATCAAGCAAAAAATTATCAATTTGACTAACTTACAGATTATGCGATTTCACTTTAAATCGTCTGCAATATGATTCTTTTACTAACTAAATAAAAAGATCGTTTATTATTTTCCAATAATTACAAAATATAAGTAAATGATAAAACATAGAGCTTATACGGGCGTTAGAAGCTCAAACTAGGCAAAACCCGTGCTATGGCACTCCTGGTTCCCTCTCTCGGTAATAGCATAAAATAGACCCTTTTGGTCCACAGTTTTGTTGTTTGCCTTCCATAGAGAACGGGCTTAGCGGAGTGAGCTAGGCGGCGGGAAAGTAAAAAATCAGTTTCAGGTTTTGTTTTGTGTAAAAAAATCACTTCCAATGTTTTAAGACGTAGTAAACGCTATGAATTTTATTTCATCCCATTTTCTGCAGCCTCATTAACTTTCTAGTTCATTTACATTTCATTTATGAATAAATCAGGCGGAATAATGTTTTGTAGGAAAGTTCACAAATCGATTTCCTTCTAAGCATGTTAACTCCCTATATCCATTATATTACCTTTGAGGAGTCTGTTCAAAACTAGCGCGCGACACAATGACATATCTTATATCACACTAGCTAGCGGTGGAAGCACTTCCAGGAAATTTACTATTGCGAGTCACACGGAGTCCGTACGGACTCTTTTGGAAACCCGCTCAACTCTGCGACCTCTTTCGTAACTCTTTAAATTCGCTCAGTCCGCTTCGCTCATTCGTTTGGGGTGGAGACAATTCTACAAAGTTTACCGCTGCGAGTCGGACGGAGCCCGCTCTATTCGCAGTGGAAGGCGGGCTTAACATCTGGGTCAACGTGGTGGTCGTTGAATTTACTTATTTAGTTTGCTAACAAACGGTACATATACTATAAATAAAAGAGGCCTATTCGTTTATATATTAATCAGTCACAATCTTCTGGTAGCTTAGGCTGCTAACATTTTGACTTCATGCAGCCTTCATAAAGTTGATAACGACTTTACGCATTAACTGCATGCAGTCAATCTCGGCTGCATGAATTTGATTACGACTGCAAACATGCAGTCAATCTGTTAGCAGCCCTAGTGGTAGAACGGTTGCTTCATAATTGTGAGGCCTACAGTTCGAATCCTTATAACGGCATGTATTTATGAATTTATTTTCAAAGTTACATACATTTGTGAATATTTAATAGCAATACTTCTCGCTAACTGTGATTATTACCCTTGGATAACGTGTGAACCCGGATTTTTGTTTATAAGCAAGCAAATTGCGGTTAAATTAAATTGATAGCTTATTAACTAACCTTCTAATACTAAGTAACCTTCGCCTTGTTTTCCGGTTCAGCAACATTTATTTTCGTCAGTTCTGGGGGACCTATTCTCATTCTCCGCACGACACAATAACTGTCAAATAAGCAATACACGACTAAATTTAAAGATACATGATGCGATTGAAGCTTCCTACTTGCCATTTTCTTTTAATTTGGTCGAATATTACTTATTTAAAGGTACTTGTTTCGGCACGGATGACAGACGGGGAACGACAGTGCCTGCTTTTAAATTAGCAACAGTCATCATCGAATACATTTTTATCGAGTGAGAGAGATTCATGTGATAAGTTATGTCAAGTAAGAGATTAGCTTTGCGTGTGGCTCCCCCTGCAAATTAGTAGAGGCATTTAACTGTTGTTGACTCACAGACGCATATCTAGATAGACAAAGTAAGTGGAATTCACTTAGTTGCCGCTGCTACACGTCAGAACGAGTTCGACTGTTATCGTAGATAAACACCAGTCGAAAACGCGAAAAATTGCATAATTGTGCGGGTAAACTTGGAAATCAGGGACGTTTCCTTCCACGGGCAAGTGATTTTCTAATCAAAAGATGCATAATTTATTTTAAAAACAATTATTTTAGTTTTGTATGAATTTCGAGAAAACAAATATGCAACCGAGTGTATGCCTTGAATGTCCGAATATAGTGAGCAAATAATTACATGTAGTACGAGTAATAGAAAAAAATATATAATGCAAAAAATTAACAGTGCACTGTAAAGACTGCGCACTGTTAATTAATGGCCAGCTCCAGGTTGTTGTAAAGCTTCGTTCGTTGCTTTCGAGGACGAAGATGCTGTTCAAATATGCAGAGAAGTAGAGTTCGAAATCCGAGAGATAATAAACAAATCACAAAATTTCTCTTCTGATTAATAAGATTTTACCATATTTTGTCAGCAGTAATATTTTCATTTGTCTCGCCATTCATCAATTTGATCAATTACCAACAGAAAACCATCTAGTAAAATTAATTAAGGCAGTCACAAGTTCATATATTGACGTGCGTTTTCATTATTTAAGTTAATCGATAAGATCTTCTATTACAAAAACATGTTATATAATAAGCTCATTTTAATGGAAGGATTTTAATATTTGAAGTCGATTAAAAATTAGTCTTGATTTTTTTAAGTAATGAAACAAGTAAAACAAAGGACTTAACTATCGTATTCAAGTATTTTTGTACTATACTAATATTACGACTACTGGAATTAATTACTTGATTAATTGAATGGAGTACGCGTGTTTACGCGTATTCCGTTCATTCAATCGATTTAAGGAGGGAGCAAGGAGGTTTCCATCACTAAATAGCTCTTGTGACGTCATAGTGGGTACAAAAAAAGTGGCACGCTTGGTTTTCATACAAATTACTGTACTTGCGGCGACTATCTAGATATATGTCTGTGCGTTGGCTGCTGTTAAAAGTTTACGCCATGCGCTTTTCCCAATTGTGGTGACCATATTCAATATACATATTATTCGAATTCATGCATTTTTTGTTTTTTTTTATTCATTCTAAAACTAAATACAATTCAGTTCATTTCAAAACTAAATTATTTACATAATTATGTCACTCCGCAACGTAGAAAAAAATTAATGTATTGAAATAATAGGTCTTTAGATGATTTCGACACACCTCTAATGTATGTTACTTCGTTTAGTGCATTGTTATTTCTTATTGAATGTTATTTCCGCCATCCATCTCTCAGTTTTCCGCCGGGATCATACGTCCGCCTGTATTAAGTGACTTTGCCCCTATAGTATGCGCACAGGGCCGAATCACGGAATCTTTTACTACAACCTCGAATGTTGATAATTTATGAGTCATGATCACACAAAAGTTATTTACATAGTTATGAAACTATTTTTCCGGATTTAAATCGCGTATATTTGTTTTTTCAAACAAACTGACGTTTCGGGCCCATTACAGGTCCCATGGTCACGGTTGACTGAGGTGGTACAGTCTTCAACCAGTTATGTCTAATATTGATTCGTCGGTTTGTTTGAAAAAACAAATATACGCGATTTAAATCCGGAAAAATAGTTTCATTTCCTATGTGTAACAATCGCGAAAACCTAAGAACTAGATATGTACATAGTTATTTATTTTGTTTATTTATAAGGCGAGCAAAAATTTACAAATAAAATAGTAGTAGTCTAAATTATAAACGCAGCGTAGCACACATACTTAGTATGAATCTAACAGCTTTTTAAAAAGCATGAAGTTAAAATTTAAATAAATACATTATCAACGCATTATGATTCAGTTTTTGGCTAAGAAATTCTGAGAATTCCAACTTTTAATTGCGTTTTAATGACATTGGTTTGGAGAAAACTAAGATTAAACGCAACAATGTCAGTTTCTGATTGATTAATAATGGTACGGAACATTCCCATAATGGGGTACGGAAACGTGTGTATTAATTAGTTTAACATAAAAGGTTTAGAAAGTCGCGTGTATTTGAAGTTGAATTTGACATAGGCAAGACGGGAGGGACCAAGGTAGACAAGAACGACGAGGTATAATTTTGTATACATGTATTGAGCATATACATACATCTAAGTGTTTATTCTGGAATAGGCTGGTCTCTCTTCGATGCAGAATAGCTGGCACCATATCCGATTCTGTACTAAATGGACTAAAGGTTTTGCTGCTTGGACTTAACAGTGAACCGTGACCATACTAAGGAAGAGGTGCCTACAGATTTGATCGATTTTTTGACAATCGACGCGTGTGATCAAACAAAATGACAAAATTTGTAAGCAACAGACATCGATATCGTATTTTTTGTCGAACAACACGCGTGTGATTAGACAAAATCGAGTTGAATGTGTAAGAAGAGGACGATTGATATCGTATGTTTTGAAGATTGACATCACGTCTATAGCCAAAAAAATCGAGCTATTCTGTCGGCATCTTCAACAGATGTTTAGGAGAGACGTAGCGCTAATGTGTGCTGTGCTAAAGATTTATTTAAAAAATGGCGATTATTTTTTGCGTGGCCACTGTTTCCGCATTTTGGGCGGAATGCAATTTATTTATTTGTGGCAACACAGGTTATGCAAAAGTTACTTCCATTGTGCTGCAAAACTTAGAAACGCAAATTTGATTAATGAAGTGCTACAGATTTATTTATTTATTCACTCTCACATAAGGAAGATTGTACATTATAATTATATGTTAAACAAGACTTAATAATGACTATTGATAGGTTATATATATCTGATGAGTTATTAAAACTCATGAAACAGAATTTGTTACCTATGATGTTTTTATTAATATAGTCATGCAAGGTTGTATATAGCCCTATATATAGGGTTTTTCAATAAGAACTTTGTTTTGTAAATCAAAATAAAACAATAAATTTAGATGACAATGATTCAAATTTTTATTGTATTAATAAAAGTAAGGTTTGGCAATTATTAATGAAAAATGATATCTGATAAATGTCCACCACGACCACAGTTACAGATGTCGATTCTTTCCATAAAGTTTTTAATCACTTTTTGAGAAAGTGGTGGGTTTATTTGGTTAATCACTTCAAAAATTGTGAGTTTTAAGGCTGCAATCAATTCGATTGGCTCCGTATAGACTCTGTCTTTAACATAAGCCCATAAAAAATAATCCAGCGGTGTTAAATCATATGATCGAGCTGGCTACTTAACTGCTGAATTTCGTGAAATTATCGGGAAATTTGGTTTGCAATAAATTAATTCATTGTTTCGGTGGCAATGTGACTTGTGCCGTTGGCATTGGGCCGTTTTTTTTCGAAAATTCTGCTGGAAATGCGGTAACGGTGAATGGATCACGCTATCGCGAGATGTTAACAACTCAATTTTGGCCTAGCATTGATGACATGGATATCACTGACATGTGGTTTCAACAAGACGGTGCCACATGTCACACAGCCGATGAGACGATCAATTTATTGCAAACCAAATTTGCTGATCGCGTAATTTCCCGAAATTCAGCTGTTAAATGGCCAGCCAGATCGTGTGATTTAACACCACTGGATTATTTTTTGTGGGGCTATCTTAAGGACAGAGTCTATACGGAGCCAATCGAATCGACTACAGCCTTAAAACTCAAAATCCGTGATGTGATAGCCGAAATAGACCCGACATTTTGCCAAAAAGTGATTAAAAATTTTGATGAAAGAATCGACTTCTGTCAGCGTGGTCGTGGTGGACATTTGCCAGATATCATTTTTCATTCATAATTGCCGAACTTTTCTCTTTGTAATACAATAAAAATTTGAATCATCTTCATCTAAATTTTTTGTTTTATTTTGTTTTAGAAAACAAAGTTCTTGTTGAAAGACCCTTTATTAGAAATTACGTATGCTATAAAATCTTATTCATTGTACTTATGTACATCAATTGCCGTACTTCGCGTGCCAGTCGTTAGGTTCTATATGCAAACGAGTCAAAAGCCTAGGTTGTATTTAGTTATCGCAAAGGGATTTCAAAAATGCCACTCGAACACCGCCTGTATACTTCCCTGTCGTGATCGCAAAGTTATAGGTCACGGCCGAGCCCCAGTTTTTCGGCTGATTGTGAAGTTTATTATCCACTCGTGTGTTTTCCATTGCCGCATCCATTTGCTGCAGCTTGTTAATTTTAATATTGTTTTTATTACTAGCCGTTGTCGCGGATGTGGTTGCACCTTGCTGCTTTTGGTTTAAAGTTTAGCAATCAATGATAAATTTAAAAAAAAATTAACAGAGTCGTAATAATTCGTGAAAAATTGTATGGTGTACCTAGAAGTAAACTAGTGATGACACGGTGACAGTATTCGTCTTCGGCTACGTATATCTACTTACGGCGACAGAAAGCGTGGTGGCATTGATATTGTCTTTCCGTCTTGGTGTTGCCATTTAAATGACTTTTTTTATTAATTACCTGTCAAACTTTTAAATAGTGTTGCAGTTTTTTATATCACAATTTCTACCAAATATTATACATTTGACTGAGTTTTCGTTTTAAACAGCTGTTTAAGCATATACCAAATATTAGAAGTTCGTTTTTTTTATATTTTTAAATTTTGATGATTATTATTAGATATTCTGTAATCTGTGTTATTAGCGTCAAAGTCAGAACGACTATATAATCGACATTGGACTGTGGTATTCGTTATACGACTAGCCTGCTAGTGGTCGAATATATGAAGCAGGTGTTTTAAATGCATTGGAAAATCATTCTGTACCATAGCTGTTAGTTTTTGTGACAGCTGTTCTCATAATATGTAGGAGTATTTTTCTACGATATGCTGGTTTGTTCATTCGAAATGTTGATAATATCTGTTTTTGGCACGGCAGTGGTTTTAAACTGTTGTAACACAAGAATCAAACACGAAGCCAATCATCCATTATCATATTAGTACAAAATATTTGGCACAATGCCTTTTTATATTTTTTTATATAAATGCGGCACTGTAGTTAGGGCTGGGTAGCACTTGAAGTACTTGTTTTTAAAATACGCGTTTGTACGCGTTTGATTCAATGAAATTACTACCTAAAATGTATATATTTTGTAATTAGTATTTGGCAAATATGTACTTCCGTGGTATCCGGTTAGTGGTTAATGATTATATTTTGTATCTTAAATAATTGAGGTCAAAATACATACCGTACTTGGTATTTTATATTTTCGATACGTCTGTATACCTATAACTGCCTCTGTGGCCGAACTGTTACCGTTCTGCTCTGCTACGCAGAGGTGCAGGGTTCAGTTCCTGGGCCGGGAGAAATATCTAAATGGTCTACATTTATTTCTGTCCTGAGTTTGGGTGTAATTTGTGGTTGTCTGTGCGTGTCTCGATGGCACCCGCGATACAGGGTTTCCCTAGTGCTGGGCTGAGTGTGTGCTTTACATTCAATGAAATATTTATTTATTTGTACTCACGCCCCTAGATTCCCATTGGGGTAGGCAGATACTATCGATCGCCACTTAGCACGATCCTGACAAACCTCTCTTGTTTCACTTACATTCATCATACTTTTAACGTACACTCTCTTGCTCACTTCCTCTTCTCTCAGCCGGACTGCCACGTTTATCACGCGTAATATAATTCCAGATTTACTTATATTAATAATTGTGATCAGTTTAGATTATTTACTTAAGGACTATGTTTGGTGAAAATTTGTGTGAAACAAATCCCAATAAACAAATTTGCAGCAAGGCGCTATTTAATTTCAGCACACATTCCCTGCACGGTCACGTCTCGATAACTTCCACAGTTCTTGGCCTTCTTAGCCCAAGTTCTTTTAACTGCCTCTGTGGCCGAACGGTTACCATGCCACGCGGAGGTCTCAGGTTCGATTCCCGGGTCGGGAGAAATATTTGTATGGTCTACATTTATTTCTCTCGTGAGTTTGGGTGTAATTTGTGGTTGTCTATGTGTGTGTCCATGGCACCCGCGACACAGGGTTTCCCTAGTGCGGGGGTATGTTGAGTGTGTGCGTTATTATTATTATTATTAATTTAAACCCTTTTATTCTTCTCACTACGCTCATCAGCCTTTTTAGAACACTCTCAATTTGATCTTAGAATGTTTTAGGAATGGTGACCGTTCTCTTCCAATGATGCCTTCCACGTTATCTTTATAATTATATTTATTTCGTTAATCCACGTTCATTCATCCGCTTCACGTGCCCAAACCATCTCAATATACCCTTTTCTATTTTTGTCACTACATCCCTTTTCAAACCACACCGTTCACAGCGTTCTACTCTCACATAACAGCACATAACATATTTTTTTGTGTATTTCGTATTTTAATTAAAACATTATTTTATATTTTAATTAAAATATATTTTTACATATTTTGACCAGCCCTGACTGACGTAGTAATAAATTGGCCGTTTTTTAATAAGAATTGTATTTACCGCAACCCCAGTGCCGCATAATAGAATAAAAATTAAAGGTAGCTATAAAAATTAAAAGTAATTTTGTGATTCAGTGACCAATCGCGTGAGACACGGACATTTTGGTGGTCAAATCGCTAAGTACGCGTTTTCGTTGTTAGTAAAATGATGGGTGACCGTAATTGAAATTTTTCATTATCGCGCTGAAGAATCTATAAAAAAAAGAAAACTTCTACTCTAATTGTGACATGTACAATCAATGCTTTTTTTATGTGAAGAGACGAACAAGCTGTGTTCTTAGTGGTAAGAGACACGCTATGTTATGGGTAATCACTAATTAGTTGCAGTGTCTCGCATAGTTTTAATCGCTAAAATATGAGGGGCGCTTCCACTGCGCCTGTCACGCTGAGGTTTAGAGTTGACAAGTCTCATATGCTTGTAATTTCACCAGTACCTTAACCTTAGCGCCCAGTTACACAACTAACGATGAAAGAGACTAATGGTCGTATTCCAGAACTCTACTCAATGTTCAAGTCAGGGCTTGAGTATTTTTTCAAGCACTGGAAATACGACCCTAATGGCAAGGACTTGAGTATGATTTCTAGTGTTTTAAATCATACTCAAGCCCTGACTTGAGCATTGAGTAGAGTTCTGGAATACGACCCTCAGTCTTTTAAGGCCTTTTAAAGTCTTGAGTCATAAGACAAAAGCTGAAGACTAATTCGAGTCGATGTTTTTTAACCTAGGAAGCTTAAAAGACTTATAGGACTAAAACGACTAAGACGACTGGCGCCTTATAGCCTCGGGAGTCGCGAGTCATGAGCCATGAGCCGTGTGGCGTGATTTGATTTCTACCCACAAGATATTTTACGATTGATGGATAACGTTAACGTAGCTTTGTTCACAGAAGTCAGTTAATTATAACCAATTTAAGAATTTGTTTTTCGGGAATTATTTGTTTCTTTAATATAAAAATTAATAGATACAGAACCCAACAGTCAAAGTATTTTATCAAATTTTAGTATCTGATAATGGTGAATGAAACATACTATTTATGAACGTATTAAGTGGAGGTCCATAGTCTCTGCCTACCCCTGAATGGGTGACAGGCGAGATTTTTATGTATATATTTGTTTTATGTATTACAGATAAATTGTATCTCACTACTGTGCATGTGTTTCTTAAGAAGTTTAAACAAAAGTACCAGGACTTCATAATAAGAAAAGTGGTCGCAGAAAAGCAGACCAATATTACACAAAATAAAATAAAGAGCACGTTAGAACTGGATTTCCTTAGACTTTTAAATATTGGTTGTATTTCATTATTTTAATTTACTCGCAGAAAAAGTGTTGTATGCAATCATTATATAATTAGGTCTTAAAATCTTGTACCTTTTGCTTAAATCGCTCTTTGAATCCTAATTTTTATTATAAGTAAATAAACGTGATTATTTACTACATACTACGTCATTTTTATTTATAAACTTCGGGTTTAATAAGACATAAAATAGGTATAAGTCCATTGCAAACAACTCGAGTCGTTTAAGTCGTTCAAGTCGCGTTTAAGTCGTTCAAGTCGCGTTTAAGTCGTTCAAGTCG
>NW_020653575.1:4875334-4882244 GCF_003589595.1 Hyposmocoma kahamanoa | reverse complement strand
CAAGTCGCGTTTAAGTCGTTCAAGTCGCGTTTAAGTCGTTCAAGTCGTATAAGTCGCTTACGTCTTTTAGTATAACGACTAAGTCTTATTAATAAAAACTCAAACCTTCGGTCTTAATTTTAGGGTCGAGTCCTGTAAAATGTAGTCGAGACGTTATAAAACGCCTTAAAAGACTGAGTCTCTTTCATGGCTACGCGCGGCGAACGCCGCGTACCACCCTTTCACGTACATTAATGGCGAATCTGAATTCTATTTACTCGGCAACAACATTAAAATTCCTCTGAATAATACAACCGCGCGGTCGTCGCTTAGACCAAAGACAAGTCAGTGTCGCCCGCGCTCCCGGGACGCTCATATAAGTTAAAACGTAAATGCTAAATAAATAGAGCGTACTTTGCCATGACAGTTAGATGCACGCGGTCGCTTCGCGGCGCGATGAAATTCGTGTCGAGTAAACGCGCCCTTACCCTTCAACCCGGAATATAATGCTCACATTACAGTCTGGCAGCAGAAATAGGTATGGTGGCAGTACTTGCCAGGACAAACTCTTTCGGAAGGAGCTCTACTGCAACATAATAAAAAAATATTTTGTTGGAAATAATTCCCATTGGTAACTTTCTGATCGGCCTGTACATATCATTGGTAACTTTCTACGTTTTTTTTTAAACTACGAGCATCAAAAATATTATATTTACTAACAACATTTTGCTGTTAGTAGGTATAGAGCGTTATTAGTGTTAGAAGAGAAATTTAAGCAAAGATGTGAGGGACATTATCACTGGCAGTCACCCTGAAGTTGACAAGTTCCTTGTTACCCGAATATATTGCGTTCATAGTTAAATAATCGACCGACGCTTGATTATGTCGTTCAGCCTATAGAAACTGCACTAGTTTACAAAATTAAGGCCATGAGTAAGTACAAAATATAGGAAAAGAATCTAAGTTGAAGTGCCTACAGATTTGCTCGGTTTCTTGATGATCGAGATCGATCGTGTCGATCTTAAAAAAAATACGTTTTACGACATCTTTCGCATTTAGTCGATTTTGTCTGATCAAACAATGTTGTCTGTTGCTAACAAATTTACTCGGTTTGTGTGATCACCGATCATACGTGTCGATTGTCAGAAAATCGAGCAAATCTGTAGGCACCTTAAAGCCGGCGCTCACTGACAGGACGGTACGACAGGGGATTTTTCGGCAGGCTTTACGTTTAACGTTACGACTGATTTGAATAGAGGCTAGGCGCGAGCACGATGTCAAGAGTTCGCGACTTTGTACGAAATGGTACAAAGACCAATTCTCAACAAGAAATAATACAATTTGTATATCTTTGCGGGTCGCCCACCATATCAGTGGTGGAATAATTAATAAGCTCGGCAAACCAAAAACAAATTATTACTTACGAAGTTTTATAGTCAATCATTCGCTTCATAAAATACCCAGTAATTTTATAGGCTTCATAAAAATTTATCATTATTTAGTACATTTTGTTTTGTAAATGGTTTTTAATCGTCTGTAGGTGAAACGATCCTTACAAGTGTAAGACCAAGAAACGTGTGTATTTTTAATTCTTTATTTTTTTACTTTAAAATTTTATTCGTAATTTTGTTTATGAATGTATATGTTTTTTAAAATTTCTTACAATGCATTCGATTAATCTAGAATTTGAATTTTCTATGTACGTTAGAACAATACTTGGTACTTGGTGCAACGAGCTGGTATCCGCAACTCGACGACAAAGCGCCTATTTTGCGTTAGAACAATATATAATATAATACTTTTCCAGTTACGTGGCGACGGATCATGGTGTGTTTGTTGTAGAATTTAATTAACGTTAGCAGTAGTTTTTATTTACTGTACAATTTCACACTATAAGTTTTTTATGCTGTTTAATATTGCAAATACCACTTTATCTCTGCTGAGCGCAGTCATAGTGAGCACTTAATGTATTTTTACATTGCAATATAATTAATAAGTAAACAATAGTGTTAAAGCTACATGCTTCGTTTACTATACATCCCACTGTCGGGCACGAGTAAGGGCGTGTTCCCGTTAGACGACTGTCGCTTCTAACCTGTTCTTATGTCTCGACTGTCTGTCTGTCTGTCGTGACTGTGTCGTGTATTTACACACAAAACTGTCAAAGTGACATGACATTTGTAAACAAAGAAACTGTGATCGAGACTAGTTAATGGGTTTCGTAGATAGCTTATTGGTTTCTCTAATAATTAGAAAACAACACGTAATGTAATAATATCAACTGCCTCCGTGGCCGAACGGTTACCATGCGGGACTGCCACGCACACGTCTCAGGCTCGATTCCCGGGCCGGGAGAAATATTTGTATGGACTACATTTATTTCTTTCGTGATTTTGGGTGACATTTGTGGTTCTCTATGTGTGTGTCCTTGGCACCCGCGACACACGGTTTCTCTAGTGCGGGGCTATGTTGAGAGTGCGTTATTATTAAAAAAAAAATCGTTGTACGTTTTGAAAAATTGTCGTTCCCACTGGATCGTGACGACAATTTATCGGTTCACGGCAGCCGCTTTGTCGTTTGCACGACATAATTGTTTGATGCACAGCAGTCGCTTCTGTGTTTTTTTGGAAGTCAGTAGTGTGTGTTCGCTCCCGTGTGAAATGGAAATGGATGAAGATGAAATTGTAATAATGTGTTACTTTTCAAAAAGCGTGTCGCTTACCACCAGGTGCACGACTTGTTCGTCCCGTCATCGTCACTAGGTATTATAAAAAAAAAGTCTGAATAGGAAGCAAGCACGTGCTGCGATTATCTGTCGTCACATTTTTATCGTAACGTTTTACTTATCGTCGGACGACTGGTTGTTGTATCGTCAAAAAAGTCGTGAACGACAGTTAATCGTGTTGTAAAGCCACGACACTTGAAACTGCACGACTATTTGTCGTAACGACATATTGGGAACGCGCACTTAAGGGCAGATCCCCTAAGGCAGGCAGGTCACTTAAGGGTTGGTCCACTATCTTCGAAGGCTGAACGTTTTCTGACATGAAGGTTACGTCACAATCTTTTGCTTCACCCTTTAAGCTGATTTTGTAGTGCAACTTCAGCCTGTTCGGCACAACAATGAAATTTGAAAAAGCTGAGGTGTTCATCATAATACTCTAGTGTTACATTGAATAACCTTTGTTAAAATATTTGTTTGAAAAAACATCATGTTTTAATTTCCTATGTGTAACAATCGCGAAAACCTAAGAACTCGATATTTTTTCCTTCTCTTATTTCAACATTTGGATATTCAAAAAAATAGGTAGGCGGTAAACACTCGATAAATAGAATTAATACTCATATGTAGGGTGAGTAGTAGCTTATCGAAACCACCTGGCGTTTTGTCTACGATAGCCAAATGTCGCTGACGATTTTGCTACGTCGCCGCCGATGTATTTGATCGGCGTAAAATCGGCGTGGTGGCTGTTTACCATCGAGTATATAACCAGAAATAGAGACGAAATGTCATTTAATTTGTTTGAAAACTATTCTGCCAAATAATTACGATGACAACTGCGCTCCGATTGGTCAGCGCGAATTCGAAACAGTTGACGGGTGTCAATTGTTTTACTTTAAATCGACCAGTTTAACTTGAGCTTTGTTATAATGGACAAAAATTGAAAAATTACGTATTGAATATTTAATTACCGTTGAAATGTGGTTCCGTTTGTTTTGTAATTAGATGTTTTGCTGTTTTTCCCACACCACCGTATGGAACAGCCCCCCGTTATTAGAGATATTATCATTATTACAATAAATACAGAATGTTTTTATAACGTACACACAGATTAGTTGTTGGCGCTGTACTATTTCACTTTTCTAATTTGTGATTTCAGGGCAAACGAGAGTTGATATTTAAAAGTGATATAAGGCCCATTTGATTGATGAGTTGCCAAGGATGGATAGCCCTTATTTCGTTTCTATTTCTGGTTATATACTCGATGTTTTTTACTATATTTCAATGACATAATTCCGAACAATTCAATAGAATCCTCCAGAATGGCTGGCCACTTTATTTCTTTAATATTTCCGTTAGCGCAATGGTAGAAAATATGTCAATAAAGGTACTAAATATTAGAAATTAAGTAGTAAATAATGAGCACAGTTTGATTTTTATCTCTCGTTTGGTCCAGCCATCCTGACGGACACTTATTCTAACTATGTATATTTAAATTTAAATTGTATTTATTTCATGTGATCGTTTCTTTACATTCTTAAAGTACAAGTTAAATAGGAATGAACGTTGGTAATTAATGCAAAGATGGATTTAAACAATGCTTTTTAGTTTTTTTTAATACATTGAAAACATTGACTTACAAATAAATGGACGACGGGTCTAATACAAAAACCACGAAAAAAATGTCCCAAGCCAACCTATTCGAAATTTAAATTGTAATGTCATCGCAGTATCGCGCCGTCAGTAGAACAAATGAAGACTAAAGCGGAGTTTCGCGCTCTGTATACGATTTTAGCGCCTTACAAGTGCGGACACTTTTTAGCGCGGACCCGACGTCCATATAATTGTAAGTCAATGATTGAAAAATGTGGTACATGGCGAAAAAAATATTTTTTATGAACATTTATCTAAACAAATTTTACATTATACATACATATACGACGATTTACTTCGACATTTACGATATACACTCCATAGATATAAAACCTATAAAAAATGCCAATAGTTGTACATTACGTAGAAATACAAGACTAAACATCTCCGATACAGACATAACCATTTTTGCGCAGTAAAACTTTTTTAAATTTAAATTAAATTGAATAAAAATTTACGATACTTGTGTTTTTTTATAATGCCTAGAAATGTTTATCTTTTTAATATTTCTCATTTACGTTTTAAAGAACGCTTAATTTAAGACCAATATTTTATAAATTTTAAGCTATATCTTTTTAACCGCAGTCGATCGCTGTTTACTTATATCACTTAATCGATTTATTAGTCTGTCTTGATTAGATTTTGTAAATATTAGCTGCCCACCACCTTAGATGTGAGAAAGCATTCACTAACTGCCCTTAAAACCAACTATATATAAAATAATTTAATACCTAATGACATAAACATTTTAAACGAAATATTTTCTCATTTGTAATAACAATTATTAATACCGAAATTGTCAATTATACGTATATTTTTTATGACAAAAATGTTTATTTCATTCTTAAATACCTTAAAAAACCAATAGGCTTGTTTTACTATAAAATATAATTTTTTTTTTCGCGGTGCCATACAAAGTGCACCGTTGTGCCCCGCGCAGTGGCCCTAAATTGGTAATTTTTGGACACAGGAATAACTTGTGGAGTATCGAGCAAATTTTTTTTTATGTTAAAAATAAAAGCTGATAATAAAATGTTGGAAATAAAAAGTATAAATTTTAGGCTACATTATCATAATCATGGGAACAATTTTAGGAATACAAAGCTGTTTTTTTTTTCATGTAATAACATTCCTGATAACTTTATTCTTATGTAATTTCTTGAAAAGCAAACAATCATGTTTCAGAGAAAAAAAATTTTTAGTTTTTTTTTGTTTGGAGAAATAAACATTTTATTTTTTGTCTCGAAATGTAGAAAAATGTAATGTGTCTGGTTTATTTACAGTATAGGCCCAATAATTCTCTATCAAGAAAAAATAATCCATCTGCAGGTACTTGCGGTTTTACGAGTAAAAAGGTGGCAAATTTTTAGATTTGTTATTTATTTTTTAACATAATATACTAGTTTCTATTTAACTTTCGTGTTATTGTTATAACACTCTCTAAATTACACTGAAATTAATTTTTCTTTAGTTGAAGCTCAACAACAAAATACATTATTTAAAAAGTTGGCAATTTTGCCGCACTTATACCTACAAAGCCGCAAGTACATGCAGACGGATTATTTTTTTCTACATAGAAAATGATTGGAACTATAATTCGCTTCAATCCATTTTGAACAAAAAGTAAACAAACAAGTCACTGACCCGACCATAGACGATTTAGTGATGGCCAATTGTAACGTCCACTACAAATCGATAAATTAATTGAATGAATCGATTTGTTCAATTGAGTTATACTAGCGGTTTTCCTTACATAACCTATATAGGCCTATTTAAAATTTCAATCTAAATCCTCCTTCAAATACTTACACTTAGACTCGTTTGATTGCGATTGAAATGTTCGATGTAATAATCGATTACTAAACTTTAATTGATTGAACCGAATGTTTTTTTTTTCGAACAGCACTATGCAACCATAGGCATCACAGAAGTATAGATGAATAATAACCTCACTTTTGGACTACCATTTTTCGAAATATGATTTTACGATGCTATTCAAATGAATATTGTTGGAAAAAGTGATGATATATCAAGTCGAAATCATCGAAATATACGTGAAAGTGTTACTTATTTATATATTATTATTATCGATTTATTGAGTGAAAAAAATTAGCTCGTTACTCCACAAGAGTTTCCTATGTCCAAAAATTATCAATTTGGACCCACTATGCGCCGCGGCCGCGCGCTGCGCCAGTCGAAAAACCGTAACGCCGCCGCAGACACACATCACTAGTCTTAGTACTTACGTCTAACTTTGAATTTTATATTAATAGTTGACATATTATGAATTTGTAATGTTGATGTTATTACCATGATATTTATTTATATTTTGTGAAATTACTCCACTTTTATTAATACAAAGGTCAAATACAAAGAAAATTCCTTCAATCTGAAAGAACTCTTACCTGTATCTGTAATGTCAATCTAGGGCAACTAGGCCAACTAGGTTGCCTTAGATTAGCATTTTTGTTTTGTTAGAAGTAATTTTTGTTTGTGTTCGATATTTGCATTAATAATTTTATTACAATTAAGTTTATTCAATTGTTTTTTTGTGAA
>NW_020653575.1:4789515-4875324 GCF_003589595.1 Hyposmocoma kahamanoa | reverse complement strand
TTAATAATTTTATTACAATTAAGTTTATTCAATTGTTTTTTTGTGAAATTACTCCACTAGTCTCATTGACTTACAATTATATGGACGTCGGGTCCGCGCTAAAAAGTGTCCGAACTTATAGGGCGTTAAAATCGTATACAGAGCGTCATTCACGCTTTAGTCTTCGTTTGTTCGACTGACAGCGAAGCAAGCAAAATTAGACAGTACTGCGACGACATTACAATTTAAATTCAACGTTTTAGTTTTTTCATATTCCTTTACATGTCACTACTTTTAAATAGGTTGACTTGGGACATTTTTTCGTGGTTTTTGTATTAGACCTGTCGTCCATTTATTTATAAGTCAATGACTAGTCTATTTATATATAAAATGACTAGTCTGTTATAATTATTAATACAAAGTACAAAGTACAAACACTTACAATATGACTAGACACTATGGTAACCTCCAACCAAATCTACCCACTAAACCCTGGTTTTTTAAACGTCGCGATTTGCCTAAAAACATCACTTCCACTATTATTCGTTTGCGCTTAGGCCATGTTTGCACACCTGTATTTTTGCGTAAAATCAGAGTTCGAGATCACTCTCTGTGCGAGTGCGGCCTGGAAGACGGTACCTTGGAACACATTTTTTTCAATTGTCCTAATATTGCTGTTCCACTTTATAACTTACTTTCTCCAAAATTCCCCCGCCCCATTAACATAAACAACCTCTTAACTTTAGTGTTCTCCCCCCATATTGTTACTCTATGTAAATTTATCCACTTAAATAACATATATTTATAAATATTGTTTTGCTGTTTTGTTTTACATTCTCAACTGAGTACTCCCGTAGTCCAACTTACCAACACCGGTTAATGTCCTATTAGAGCTTAGCAAAAAATTTTTTTTTGTTTCGTTTTTTTTCTTTCAACTGTGACATTGGCAAAATCATCAGTTCTCATATTGATGGAGCCATAAAAATAAAAAGTGAAGTGAAGTGAAACACTTACAAAAAAATCCTTCGGTCCGGCTGGATTCGAACCAAAGTCTTCTAGCTAACGTGGCAGACGGAACGAACTAGCGGACCTTACGAATTTTTCCATGTGCTTGTTGCAAAAAAGTCGTTAAAAAAACCAAAACAAAGGCCTGCAATAAGTCCATTTTGTGTAGCCAGTCGGTAGTAATAATTTACTAAACTACCTCACTGGTGAGTGGAACTCTGGCAGCTAAATCAGGAGGTTCCAGTTTACAATCGCGGGTAGGATCAAACAAACGAACTTTTAAATTGGTTCTTGTTTGAGAGTTCTGGGGGATATTGTTACCCAGTCTGTCAGCTATTTAGTGGCCGTGGAGCTCCTTGTGAACGAGTTCGTCCAGGGAAGTGCTGCCACCTTACCTATTTTTGCCGCCAAGCAGTATTGTCAGCATTACTGTGTTCCGGTTTTGAAGGGCAAGGAAAAGAGGGTGCTGGTAAAATTACAGGCACATGGGACTCGTCAACTTATCTCTCAGGGTGAGGGGCGCAGTGGGAGTGCTCCTCAGATCATTGCGATTTAAAGCTCTGAGTGGCACTGCAACTGTTTTGGACAGGCGTGTAGCTTACCATCAGGCTCACGACTGTACTTCATTCCCACCTCGAAGGGCTCCTGTGGTTACGACTGACCGTCTTCTGAGCTGGTTCTGGGCTGAGCGTTCAGAATACACGGGATTCTGCAGTGAGTCTTCCAACCTGACGTTCGCGGAATCGTAGTCATATACACACAAAAGTTAAATTGACATTTGATTGTCTGATATTAATGTAAAATTTATTATTTCCAGCAAATCCAACATCAATACAGAGGTCGACTTGGCACCACAGGCCGGTACTGGGGCAGTATGTCTGAAGGGGGCGGAGTCTCGTCCGCCGGCGGCGACACTGGCAAAACCAACCTCATAGTCAACTACCTCCCGCAGACGATGACGGAAAAAGATCTATACGCTATGTTCATGACCATAGGACCTATAGAAAGCTGTCGAGTTATGAAAGATTTTAAGGTATTTAATTACTCTATCTGAAAATCTGTAGATTCTTAAGAAGACGAAATAAAGGCCATCCATCCCTGGCAACTCATCAGGCAAATGGGCCAAAAAATTCTAAATATCAACTCTCGTTTGCACTGAAATCACTAATTTGAAAGCTGTAACAGTACAGCACCAACAACTGATCTGTGCGTATGTCTCCGTATATTAAAAAAAAATCTGTTTTTATTGTAATAAAGTTAATATCTCCAACAATGGGAGGCTCTTCCATTCGGTGATGTGGAAAAAACAGCAAAACATCTAATTACAAAACAAATGGAATCACATTTCATCGGTAATTAAATATTGAATATGTATTTTTTAAATTTTCGTCCATTGTAGCAAAGTTCAAGTTAAACTGATCAATTTGAAGTGAAACAATTGACGACACCCGTCAATTCTTTCGAATTTGGGCTGGCCAATCGGAGCGCAGTTGTCACCGTAATGATTTGGCAGAATAGTTTTCAAACAAATTAAATGACATTTCGTCTCTATTTCTGGTTATATACTCGATAAGTCATATCGTTTAATAGCAGTAGAGTTCCTTGTGAAAGTTTCATCCAAGGAAGGACTGCCATCATACCTATTTCTGCCGCTAAGCAATAATGTGAGCGTTACTGCGTTCTGGTTTTGAAGGGTAAGGCTGCTAACAGATTGACTGCAAGTTTGCAGTTAATGCGTGAAATCGTAATCAACTTCGTGCAGCCGAGACCTCGACTGCATGAAGTCACATACTCGCTTCACTCGTGGTTCGATCTTAGAATCCTTCGTTTGCTCAGGTTTCAAAACAGGCACTCGCGTCAAACAAATTTGCAGCCTTGCATAAAAAAATAACTATTTTTTGCTCTGTTAACACTTTAGGACATGTAATTGTGACTCAAACTTAGGAGATGATTTTTTAAACTATTCACTATCTGTCTGTGATATCGTAGCTTCCCAATCGGATATTCCGATTACAATAGGGCGTTTGTGTTTGTAAGTTGAGACCTCGCTTTGAGATCTCGGAGAAAATCAATGAACCCGTACTGAAGTGGGAAGAAGCAAGAAGGTTTTATCCGTCTTTATTTACAACAAAAGTTTAAACTAACTTAGCTACTTTATTGGCTTTCAGACTGGTTACAGTTACGGGTTTGGGTTCGTTAACTTTACTCGAGAAGAGGATGCGGCGCGTGCCATCGACACCTTCAATGGTTACCAGCTCAGAAATAAGCGGTTAAAGGTAAAGTACTTAACAATATCTTTTTTGTTTAAAGCCCCGCACTAAGGAAACCCTGTATCGTGAGTGCCATGGACACACATATAGACAACCACAAATTATACCCAAACTCACGAGAGAAATAAATCCAGCATGTCAACCGTTCGCCAACGGAGGCAGTTCAATATATCGCACTGCTATTACAATGGTGTTGTAACTCAAAATATGTGAAATTCGAGATTGTTATCGTTGCTGAACGTAAAATTTGATTCTCTGCACGTCAACAAAACCGTCGTTAGAATATTGTAAGAAACAATTAAAAGATATCTACTTAACTCAAAGTGATACTAACTTTATGTGAGCTAGTTCTGCCCAAAACAGTCCTTACTCAAAAATATGACATTATTTTTTCGCTTAGGTATATTTTTAAATATATTTGGGAAGTAGGAAATTGTTTAGATGACTGTAATAAACATTTACCTGTACATAAAATAAATATTAATGGACTTTCTCGGGAAGTGAGTAATTCGTTTTTCATTGATTCTGAAAAAAATACACTTTTTTAGTTAATACACTATTGTATTTACAGCGATATAATCAACAAATATTAACATCGTTTTAATTTTTATAGCAAAGTACCAGAATCACACTTGGCTTCTAACTAGGGTATACTCTGTACTATGCGGACCACGTAAGAAATAAAAAACAAAGGAAGTGCCTAAAGCCTCCATTACTATGAGAACCGCTGTAGCCAAACCTCACACATTCATAATTTCTCATATCATATTGGAGTCTCAATCTATATATCCCATTAGTCTGACATTGTTATATATAAATATGTATATTAAATATATGTGTGTGTGTTATATATCGACCCCTCCTACGTAAAGTATCGTATGTCGAAATTGCCAAGTTTACAGGGGAGCGTTTTAAAGTTCTGAATTCAAAATGGGAAGGGTCAATATTATATATTTATATGTATATAGGTTGCTTATATAAGTATATAGTTAGTCATATTGTACTGTTTTGTGTGCAATAAGTTTAAATAAATAAATAATTTGAAATACTATGAAATCTTGGTAATGATTGGTCGTAGTTTCAAATTTACAAAGAAATAACAAATTGTGGACTATTAATGTAATTTCAACTTTACCCTGTCGGCACATCGTTGAAAGTTTGAAAGTCTAGTAGCAGTGAAAGAGTTCGTCCAGGGTAGCACTGCCACCTTACCTATTTCTGCCGCCAAGCAGTAATGTTAGCGTTACTATGGTCCGGTTTTGAAGGGTAAGGGTGCTGGTAAAATTACAGGTACATGGGACTTGTCAACTTATGTCTCAGGGTAACGGGTACAGTGGCAGTGCCCCTTAGATTTTTGCAATTTAAAGCTCTGAGTGGCACTGCAACTGTTATGGACAGGTGTGAACTTACCATCAGGCGCACGACTTGTTCGTCCCGTTACTTGATATTAGAAAAAAAATGTTCAATACTATCAATACCTATTGTTACAAATTACGACGATTTTATATTGCAATTTCAATCAATGTGCTGCCATCTAGCGGTTAATATCTGAACGAAGACGAATTCGAGATGTTTATTTAGTTCTGAAAAAAGCGACCATATTGCAGCGGTATTAGTACATAACTGCCAGTAGTAAATTCTATTATGATAACTAAAAATATGAAAATTGATTAAAATTAAATAAAATAAGACTTAGGGTCGTATTCCAGAACTGTACTCAATGCTCAAGTCAGGATTTGAGCAGACTTAAGTATGAGTTCAAGCACTGGAAATACGACCCTGATGGCAAGGACTTGAGTATGATTTTCAGTGCTCACTGCAATACTCAAGTCCTGACTCGAGTATTGAGTAGAGTTCTGGAATACGACTCTTAATGATGATAAGAAACACTACCATAGATAATATTACAAGTGCGACTATCATTTTTGCACTCCAATCTATTATTCTATTTATCTATTACTCTATCTATTATTAATCTACTATTTTCGAGGTTTTGCGCGAGATAATTGACACGACCATAACGTACAAAGCGAGAATGACTGAGCTGAAGTTTGCTGAACTCCGCGAACTGTTGGCTCACGTGACACTTCTACTGTATTTATTCTTCTGTGATGAGTACTAAAGCAATGAATTTAACTCCGAGACACTTGAAACTATTTTCACGTCAATACGTAACACATTTCAGGTGTCGTACGCCCGACCGTCGGGGGATGATATAAAAGACACAAACCTGTACGTGACGAATCTGCCGCGCGCGATCACAGAGGAACAGCTGGAGACAATATTCGGCAAGTACGGCCGGATAGTGCAGAAACACATTCTCAGGGATAAAAGCAACGGGTCGCCTAGAGGTGTTGCCTTCGTTAGGTGAGAATATCTGTCCATTTTTTAATCTATCGGCAAATAAGCACACGATGTAGTGAAATGTTTTTAATTGCTTATAAAGGTTTTTTTTTTAATTTAGTCCCAATGCCTATGCCTTATAAGAAGACTCAAGGTCACGCAATGGAGATGTTTGGAGTTTCACTGAAAGAACGAAACGAACGAAAAGAACTTACTCTCCGTAAGCGATATATACCAAACGTGACCATCTTTTTTTCCTTCAAGGCGGGACGCGTGTAAATTTATTGTTATTTTAAAAATAAAAAAACATGCTTATAATAGTTACGAAATGTATAATGAAATAATGATTTAAACAAAGTCAAATAATCATTTATTTCATAGGTAAAATTTTTACACTTGAAAACGTTATGTTTTAAGCTACTACTCGTTCACTATGTTGATCTCCCTGAGAATAACGAGCAAGAAACTCTAGGGATTGCTCTTTTCAAATAAAATTAAATGCTATAGAATACATTTTGAATCATATTTGTGTGGAATCTAGACTCACGTTGTCTTTTCATATATCTTTATCTAACACATAGTTAATGAAACTATTTTTCAATTATTTTTTTTTATTTTTCATTTTTTCAAACAAACCGACGTTTCGGGCCCTTTACAGGTCCCATGGTCACGGTTGACTGGTTGAAAAAACAAATATACGCGATTTAAATCCGGAAAAATAGTTTCATTTCCAATGTGTAACAATCGCGAAAACCTAAGAACTCGATAACACATAGTTTACAATTTTGTAATATGACTTTTCAATTGAAATACTTTTATTGTAACTTTCAAGCTTAGGCAATGGTATAATAGTAATAACCATAAAAAAAAGAATTTGAAATATTTAATGATCAAAAATTAAAATGAGAACACATCTTGTGTAGGCCTGTGGGTTTGGATTTATATATTTTTCGGACGAGTAAATTTACATTCATTTGTCGGGTTTAGCTTTTAAATACGTTCCACGGGCCGAGACCGGCACCGCCACCGATTCATTCCCGCGAAAAACACAATTGTGTAAAAGGCGCGGGCAACATGGCTAACTACGCTTTCGCGTCATTCGTTTAAATTCATTGTCACGTGTCCTGTTTAGTAAAATTTTGGGAACAGCGAGACATGAAGCTTAAAACTCACTCAAAGCGGGACGCATGGTCACGTTACATATACCCAAAGAATTGCAAAACGTGAGTGGCAGTGGACGGGGCACATTCCTCGCAGAACAGATAGCTGATGGGGTTTAAAAGTTAGACTCTGCGTGGGCGAACCGCCGACCGTTCACAAGGTGGACTGATGACGTGGTTAAGGTTGCGAGAATCCGCTGGATGCAACCAGCGCAAGACAGGGCGTTGTGGCGTTCTTTGAGGAGGCCTATGTTCAGTAGTCTTTGAGACTTTTTCAGCTGAAATGATGAAAAATATGAGCTTAAACACGATAATTCTGCTGTGGTGGAGTTGTATAGTCTGCAGACTGTCTTGCTTACAGCATTAGATCAAGACATCGAGTATATCACCAGAAATAGAGACGAAATGTCATTTAATTTGTTTGAAAATTATTCTGCCAAATCACTACGGTGATAACTGCGCTCCGATTGGCCAGCCCGAATTCGACACAATGGACGGGTGTCGTCAATTGTTTCACTTCAAATCGACCGGTTGAACTTGAGCTTCTATTTGCCGGCATTTAATGAAGTAAGGTACAAAATAAATATTGAAATCCAAAATGGTTTCCACTCAGCATTTAGAGTGACACGGTGACTTTTAGCAGCGATGCAAACGCGCGTTCGTGAAACGTGCGATTTCATTGAATCCCAATAGTAGCGATGCAATCGCGCGTTTATGTCGATGCTGTCGCGCTTGCATCGCGTTTGCATCCCTGCATAAAGTAGACGATTAGCGACTGCATCGATGCTGCATCGCGTTTGCATCGTGTTTGCGCCGCGTTTGCATCGCTCTAAAAATCGCCGTGTACGTGTGTAATCGCTCTTACATACCGACGCTTACTTATATTCTGTGCTGATATTCTGCTAGTATGTATTTTTTTACAGATTCGACAAAAGGGAAGAGGCTCAAGAAGCGATAGCAGCTTTAAACAATGTGATACCAGAGGGCGGTACCGAACCACTTAGTGTAAAGGTACTTGTTACTATCAAAAAATATTCTATCATATACGGAGCTTAATTCTGTGTACCTGTTTACAGTGGTTTATCTATAGATCTCCTACTTTTACAATTGAAATAACCCATTGTAAAGACAACCATGATGACCAGATATCGGAATAGAAGTGTATTTAGACTAAACTTTACAAGTAGTGCACATAGAGTTGATAATACCTCCCTTTGAAATCTTGGAATTATTAAATATATAATTTTACAGACAAAAGTTTTCATAAAATACATAAATTGTAGCAATAGCGCTGCTTGTGAAAGAGTTCGTCCAGGAAAGTACACGTTACATATTACTGCCGCCGAACAGTAATGTGAGCTACGTTCTGACTTTGAAGGGTGCTGGTGAAATTACAGGCATATGGGACTTTTCAGCTTATGTCTCAGGGTGATGGACGCAGAGGCAGTTCACCTCAAATCTTTGCGATTTAAAGCTCTGAGTGGCACTGCAACTGTTATGGACAGGCGTGTAATTTATCATCAGGCGCACGACTTGTTTGTCCCATCACTTCGTATTATAAAAAAAACCACTACTGTAATAAAGTAATCGCTAGTTACACATTAAATATGTGTCGAAATATGGGTATATTCCGGAAGGGGGAGGGATCAAGGGAGACGTTGAGCGAAATTCTTGTCACTGATAACATCAGTTGGTTGCGATTTATTCGTTTAACCACTTTTCCCAGTAGTTAGTTGGAAAGTACAAAAGATGGACAGGTAATGACAGATTTTAAATGTCATAGCGCAAATTCACAGAGAGCGGCCGCATTGGGTTGTTCACTTGCCAAAAAACTCATTGAAAATGTCAATGCGCGCTTGTTTATAAAACATTGGCCATTAATTATTTTCCTCCTTATTTTCATATGGCAACCCTGGAAACGATCGTCATGGCATAGGACCACGTCAGATGACTGTTTAAACTGAATAGCTTTAAACGACACTAATGCCGCGCGCCGTTCCCTCTGCGATCCAATTAGAACTGTTAAAGTGACATGACATATTTTGTAAACAAAGAAATCGTGATCGAGACTAGGTAATGGGATTTGTAGATAGCTTATTAGTTTCTCTAATAATTGGAAAACAACACGTAATGTAATAATATTAATTGCCTAGGTGGTCGAACGGTTACCATGCCGGACTGCCACGCACAGGTCCCAGGTTCGATTCCCGCGTCGGGAGAAAATATTTGTATGGCCTACATTTATTTCTGGGCGTAATTTGTGGTTGTCTATGTGTGTGTGTCCATGGCACCCGCGACACAGGGTTTCCCTAGTGCGGGGCTGTGTTGAGTGTGTGCGTTATTATTATTATAATATATTAGCTAACATTCATTATTTATTAAAGTAGTAAATTACGTAAACAATAAACCCAATTCTGTAAATGGCTCCGACATATACAACAACACAATAATTTTGGGATTTTAGTGGGAGGTATTATCCACTCTATGTGTATGTATTCCTTTTTTGTCATATCAAGTAACGAAACACATAAGTCGGTCGCCTGGTGGGAAGCGACACGAAAATAAATAATTAAATGTTGTAGTGCTACTCAGAGCTTTAAATCGCAAAAGTCTTTGGGGCACTGCACTGCACCCGTCACCCTGAGACATAAGTTGACAAGTGTCACGTAACAAGTTAGTTACCTTTCAAAACTGGAACACACACTGGTGACAGTACTTCCCTGGACGAACTCTTTCATAAGGAATTCTATTACTCCTCTATTCGTATTTCGATCTCTGATGATGTCTTTTGATGTCCCTGGACTTGAGAAAAATAATTTTTAAGATTCACTACTACATTTCCTGGTAGCATGGCTTATAAAGACCTCCTCACACTAGGAAGTTTGAAGCGCTATAAATTTAATTGTAAGGTCCATTATCTATCAAAGGAAGCAGATAAGAGCTCGGTGTTACCCACCAATAATACTTACATATCGCAACCTTATAAATAAGACAAGTGGTGTAATCATTCAAATGTAGACATCTGCTTATATGTTCGCGTAATCTCGCAGTGCACTCAAGTTACGGCCATGGTCGTGTAATAAGAAGAAATAAGGCCCGCGGGTTTTATTTGTCTAGAGTTTCTTGCTTGTTCTTCTGAGGGAAGTCAGCATATTGAACGAGCAGTAGCTGAAAAGTTAAGTTTTGAAGTGTAAATTTATTTTACGTATGGTATAAAAGATTATTTGACTTTGATTCAACTTTGACCGAACAGGCGGACGTTACACTACCTTGTTTTATTAGACTATGCCGTCGAGTTCATAACCAGAAATAGAGACGAAATGAGAGCCATCCGTCCCTGTCAACTCATCAGGCAAATGGACTTTATATCACTTTCAAATATCATCTCTCGTTTGAGCTGAAATCACGAATTAGAAAATTGAAATAGTACAGCGCCAACAACTGACCTGTGTGTACGTCTCCGTATATTCTAAAAATATTAATTATTTATTGTAATAAAGATAATATCTCTAACAATGGGGGGCTGTTCCATTCGGTGGTGTGGAAAAAACAGCAAAACATGACGACATACGTCAATTGTTTCGAATTCGGGCTGGCCAATTGGAGCACAATTGTCACCATAATGATTTGGCAGAATAATTTTCAAACAAATTAAATGACATTTCGTCTCTATTTCTGGTTATAAACTCGATGGACTATGCCAACCGTGAGGGATAATATCGTGATAAAACTTGTTGGAAACCATTTCTGTGTGGCGGAGAATGGTCTAAACCCTTTCCTTAGAGGAAGCATGTGCCCAGCAATGGAACGTATTATTTGTTGGTAATTACAATGCTAGACTATAACTTCTTCACTTGATTTGGTTTATAATGGACATCAAAGACCTGTGTCGATCGATCAATCTTGATGACCCAGGTCGATCAATACTCGATGATTCGATCATATGTTCGATGCTTTAGCGTGTCACTCGTCGCTCACCATTACGACTGCTCTATCGAACAAATGTTCGACCCACAGCAAACAGTGTATCCACAGCAATAAGAGTGAGATAGTGAACCGGCGCGTGGGGACCGTGAGAACGAACGAGGCAACAATAATATTGTCAGTTGTAGACCGAGTGTGATGTGAATTGTTGAAAAACCTCTAAAAGTATGAAGTCCAATTTTGCGAGCATGACCCGCACTGGTTCGAACAAAAATGAATCTTTTAGAGGCCTACGACTTGGGTTATTGGGTACAGTTCGAATCATTTTGATTCGATCGAATACGATGGACACAGCTCTATATTATATACGATGAAGAGTCATGTGTGTACTGTGATGTGTGTGAGCGAGATAGAAACAATAACATTTGTACGATGTCATCCCCAGTGTTGTCGTAGTTAGTAAATGTACTGCTCTTTATCAATGTCCTTTTGCTATTCTATATAGTGTAAACTAACTTGTTGACAAGTTTACAACTTGATTGTAAACTTAATGGTTGATTGGCGGGATGGGTCTAAATTTTCCTTCTTGTACAGCCTACCTGGCGAAGTCTGGATGCGGCTCTTGCGAGCTGGCGACCGCACAGTCGCAACCGACTACATAGCGACACTATGGTACCAACTATGGTGCGATTTTTAGTCTGTCGATCTCGGGACGTAACTGCCTTTATGCTTCAATTGCGTTAACACTTATTCAAACTGATACGTTTGCGCACATTTAAATTGGTTTTCCTAGAACAAACCGCGCGGGATACACGCAATTACTTAATCGTATACCGGAAATACGGTTTTCTCGCGGATTTCAGTAAAATATTTCATTAAAATATTTTTTTGTATATTTCCGAGTAATAAATGCTAAATTATGATAAACGGATTATTATTTTGAAAATACGTTTAAGCTTTTTGAGAGCAAATGATCAAACAATGAATTTAGTATTAGCGTATAAGGCAGTTATTTCCCTTATTTTTTTAGAAAACTTTTCTGCGTTCCATGTACATATGTTGCAGTTATTTTTTTTTTATCTTCCAAAGTAGTTAGTCAAATGGAAGCTGCTTCTACCTACAGTCGGATTTTTAACTAGAGATAACAGACAGCTAGTTGCTATTGTTACTTTGAATGAAAATGATGTTGCTATGTTTATTCTATAGTGATACCTTTGGTTCTCAAAGAACTCACTGAATCACTCAACAACTTGTTTATAAAAAAAACGATTTAGAAAATTTGTTGAATCTTCTATCTACTTGCCAAGTTTTATCGAAATAGATTAATGGAAAGTGAGTGAATTGAAAAAGGAAATACGATAAACTGGATTCATCCACTAATTTTCCACTCGTAGCGGTGGAATATTTTCTTATATTTTTTATTTATTTCATTCTAGCAATATAACCTCCAAAACTCCTCCTTAATGAAGGTCGATAGATGTTGAGTTGGTACTCTCACCACAAATTAATTAAAATTCACATTGTACTTGACTTACACTCGTATATACTCCACATATCCGCAGACTATGGAGTAATGAAGTTGTGACACGTATAACAACGTCTTCGGTACCGCTGGACGCAATAGATGATTAGGGTCAGTCGAGACGGTCGGTTATGAACCGGATTCATCCTCTAATCTGGCCACCCTTAGTGAAATATTTTCTTCAAATTTGAACGGGACCACTACTAAGGCACTTCTTTCCAACAAAAAAAGTATTATGGAAATGGTTCACATGTGTCGAAGTAATCGGTTAACATACACAAAAAAAAACACTCGAATTGAAAACTTCCTTTTTTTGAAGACTTGTAAAAAGAAAGTTTTTTTAACCTCGATTGTAATAAAGCCCCATGTTCATATTTTATTAAAAGTGCTTTTCTCACATGAAAGTTATAAAGATATATGAACTACATTTGACTAATGATGTATAGGTATCGCTGCTTTTCAAGAATCCAAAATAGTTCAGATTTGAATCATTATTGAGATTTGTTTAGAAAATACTAAAGTTTATTTTGAATGGGACACTGAGCGTAATTGGTTGAAATAATCACATGACAATGTTGGGATGGTGTACTATATACACAATTTTGTAGGGAAATTAGAATAATGGCTCGGTCCACATAATGTAGAAACTGAAAGAACAAAAGGCTACCCCAAGACGGCCTATATACATATTCTAATGATGAAAAAGAAGTAAATCACGTGAAGTTAGGATTTTAAAATGAGGATACTTCATGAGCACGTCCTTTCGCTTCAAGAATTTTGATGGGAGCGATAACGGAACGGACCAAAGTACGATTAAAAATTTCAATAGTAACTGACCAGGAGCCAGAAAAGTGATAAAAGGTGAGATGACGATGAAGGAGCAAAAGTTATCGACCAAATTCGTTCGTAAAATCTTTAAACCTCTCAATAAAAGTTGTCGTTTTGCAGACGTGGCCTTATTACAGCGAGGATGCGATTTCTTGAACAATATTTACTCTTTGCATACATTCTTTTGTTACCAAAACTTTTAAATTATAAAAAGATATTATTTACATTGATGATGTAATGAGCGAGTCAGTGAAGTCGATCCTTTAAGACAACGCTATTTTTAACCGACTTCATAAAAAAGGAGGTTCTCGATTCGATTGTATGTTTTTTTATGTATGTTACGCGATAACTTACTGTATGTTTTTTTTGTATGTATGTTATGCGATAACTCCATTCGTGAACCGATTTTATATTCTTTTTTTGTTGGAAAGAGGGGTACCTCAGTGGTGGTCTCATTTAAATTTGAAGAAAATGTTCCACTTATAATAGTTGCAATTTAGGTGACTTTTGAGGTTAGTTTTTTAGTACTCTGTACTGATTTTGTTACCAAATACTTAAATCTTATTATGGAGATATAATTTACATTGATGACGTAATGAGTGAGTCAGTGAAGTCGACCCTTTAAGACAACACTATTTTTATTTGATCAAAAACTGGCAACCCTTTTAAATATTATCTCTAATTCAAAATGCGACTGTACAGGGTTTTTTATTAACCCGTAATCTCTACGGTATGAAACAAATAAAGTAACTCCATCGCTTTCTAAAATTCCGACAAAAAGTTTACATAGAATAATAATTTACTTCATATCACAATATTAATAATAAATAATACGATACATCATAATATTATTGTCTTTTTATAAACGTCATAATATGAACCGTATAAAAAAGCTATTAAAATAAAAAAGGATATTTTTACGTAAAAATTGCTAATTTTTCCACGAAATATATTTAGTCGACTAAGCAGATGGAAAGAGCTTGAAAATGTAACCCAACTATATCAATAAATACCTCATTTTTGATAAAATTGACTTTTACGCCATTTGTTCCCCGAAGTGTTGAATTGTTTATATAAAACAATATGATGGAACAAAAATTTAATACGAAATAGGGTCAAAATACAGTGACATTCAGAAAATAAAAATACAATTCGCGAAAGAAATATTTCTACACTGTTAGGTCCAGCGCAAACTGGTGGACAGCAGGGAGAGCGTACTGATGAAACATGAGCTCTAGCAATTTTTTTTAATTTAAATTTAAGGAGCTTTGCTTTAAATAGAAAACCACCTTGAGACTCGGACATATTAACTAAAATAACGGATAACTCGCGTATTTAAGTCGAATTATTGCTCGACATGTTTCAAACAAATTCGTGGTCCTGAGCTTTGTAATGTCGCTCTACGGAGCTCCAACAATGAGCACGAACGTCCAGCGCATAGTCCGCTGGAATACCGCGCCACCCCCCGACGTGTCACCAGTCGCTCCGATTTGATACTGTTTCATTAGCTACTATGCATTCAGGCAGGCGTATAACGGTGGATTCCGGCGTACGCCAGTGGATTCCGTCGCATGCCGGTGGATTCCGTTGCGATGCTCCGAGGTCGGTCACAGAAATTACCTTATTTCAATTCTTGTAGTATAAAATATAAATGAATAAATATAATGTCCTCTGCTTTTCTAGTCCGCCGGTTAGTACTGGTCCTTTAGGTTCATTATTTCGTAAAATCAGTCACAATGAATTATAAAAAATGTCGTAGTTTGTACCATTTTTACACATTGAAAACCGATTTTAGCTCTTGATTTGTTTGGTTAAAAGAATCTGTTCCAAGTCGTAGAACCAAGTTATTGGTTTCAATTATAGGCACGTCATATTAAGAGATTACGGCTTGATAAAAAAATACCGTGTAGTTTTTTCTTTTGGAACTATTTATTAGTCCCTTTTAGCACGTTTGGACGTAACTTACAATTTTGACAGGATATAGTTATTTGAATGAATGAATGAACGAACGAATGAATATGTGAATGAATTAAAGCACATTAAAAACTACAATGATAATATGGAACAGTTCTTTCCAGATAAGTATAGCATAGAAATTTAGGAGATGCAAAGCGGTTGCAACCAAAGAATATCTTCTAATTTAATAAGTAGACTATATATTATCATGTATTTATGGTAGTTAAAATCCTTTGTGATAAGTAATAATTTGAGAATAATTAATATAATAGATTCGTAAATAAATCGAGATCGTCAATATTTTAAGTTACGTGTATTAATGTACAAAGGGACGAATTGAGGTTAATTGAATTTTTTTTCAACATTCTCTGTTAAGTGGTTCATAGACCGAGGGAGACGAGAAATCTCTATGTCAACGATTGTATCGTAGCTTTATCAATTCTGCTTCCATGAATTTTTATTTTCGCTTACGAATATACGATATTAATCGCCTTTATCACAATTTCTTCAGTACTAGCAAATGTAGATCTTATTAGACATACTTTTTCCCCGTTATGAATGGCTTTTGGTAGCTTTTCAACCTTGGATTTCTTATAAATGTAATGTTAAGTAACAAAGAGCGATACCGTACACTATTCTTTGTTTTAATAGAAATAAATTTTGGAAATAATAAAGGTTCCGAAAAACAAATGTAATTGTTCCGAAAAGTAAACTGAACCTAACTGTAACATTAACTAATCTGCTTTAAAATGAGTTACTGAAAAATACACACAGGATATATCTACAAAATCTATTATATTATAGCAAACAATATTTTTACAAAAAGAAAATTCTTCCGAATAATATAGGTAACTAATAACTTATCGAAGCTTTTTTTTTTATAAAAAACAAGTGCGCTTTTAACCTCCATCTCACTTGACGGAAGCGACGATGGGGTCGAGTATGTAACATACGCACCTAAATAATGCCTATTCAGTCTCGCCTTGAAAAGCTCCAAGTTATAGAGTTCGGGGAACAAGTCTGCAAGCAAGGAATTCCACTCTCTAGCCGCTCGCCATATAAACGTGGAAGCGAAACATTTCGTGCGAATCCTGGGTATATCCACAACATAGGGGTGGAACTCCACCCCTACGTCTAGCCACCCGATGATGAAAAGGGGACGGCGGAATCAAATTATGCAATTCCATCCCACACTCTTCGTGATATATCCTGTAGAATACCGATAAATAAGCAGGCAACTCTACGTATATCCTATGTTGTCACTAATAGGCGATTTTATATGAAAAAGACTACAATGAAGTTAGTAGAGTCGCATTACGTCAGAAAGATTTTTCGGAACTTTCAATATTTAATTCGGTAGTTTCCGTATTTTTGTTTACACAAAAATTTTTCGGTAACTTATTAGGAGAGGAGATTAGTTATTGATCCACGTTACTAATTATTTTAATCTGTCGTCCGTTTTCGTTCGATTTGCAGCCAACTCTGCTTCTTGTAGACAATTCGACAAATCTGTGGCAACTTTGGCTGCCATGGGCTGTTTACGCTTTCGCTTGTTAAGCAACAAATGTTGCCAATGGTTGTTTAGCGATTAATTTAAGAGCCCTTAGCGAAATTGCTCTTCATTAGTTACTTAACGCTAGATGTGTATGTGGCTAGCACACTATTGGCAATTGGGTGGTTCTAAATTTAACACGTTCGACGTCTGTGCAGCCCATAACTCGCGGTGAGGAGCGTTTCGGGCCGCCGGTCCGATCGCACAGTCGGACCCGACTTCACAGCGACACAGCGCTACGGGACACTTACGATGTACTTATTTATATCTATTGTAATTTTTTTATGTTACGCTTCATTGTTTGGACAATTTTCGTCATGTGTGTTTATTGGTAGAAGGTTTATTTTGTCATTGTTTTTGTTTATAAACATCCATATAAACATAGCATCGCGGCTTGTATGTGTACGGACGCAAACACTCGCATAATCTAGCAAGGTAGACGCGCGCTATTCGTTAAAAAATACAGCAAATAGTAGACGTGTTTATTCTCTTGTATGTATATTGTATCTGACAAAGGTTATTTCAATATAACACGACTATACTGCAATGAATGCCTTTTTTTTCAAATTGATGGCGTAGTGTGTTATATTTATGGCGCAGTATAACCGTATAGGGAAATGTTGAGGGAAGCTCCCTCGTCACTAATTGTATCAGGAATTATTTGATGATTGAATTTATTCTTTGTTATCAATTTGTTAAGCCAGCGGTAAATAATAACTCCAAATTAGTTAAATTTAGAGCCTATGTGCTTGTAAGTGCAATTCACAATTGACGACTTGTCAAAAACTTTTTTCCGCCGAAAAACAGACACTTACGGTGTTAACCGCTCTAAATTAATAACTACTGTCTTTGATTTAGCGAATATGCTAAGTACTCGAACAATTTTTACAATCGGTAATCAACTAATAACACGCCGTTATATATTAATTTCAAGACTAAATAGTTGTATAAAAGAGATATAATTTAAGATATGCATAATTATTTCCATTGTAATTTTAGTAAGGCAACAACGATCGTTAATAATTGAATGAATGAAATGGGCCATCGATGCCATTCCAACTAGATTTTAATAGAATAGCAAATATTATCAGAATTGCAATGTAATCTCAATGGAATTACAATGACCTGTAGTTTAAAGCAAAATTAGCAGAATTGGGCCACAACTAAAATATTAATGTGACAAGTGACAACCCTACACTTAGAAGGTCGTGTAGGGATTAACGCGCCGGACAGGCGTGAGATGGACTACCTGCTGTTCTTATTACATTATGCCATTACGTTTTAGTTCTTTTGTTAGTTTTTTCTTAAGGATTCTAAGGACTTGTGAGTGATTTAGTTAAGTTTCGTTATCACCGTTTGATTTGTTCAACATGAATTTAGGTTCTGATTTATTTATTTCATTGACTGACTTCATAGTAGTGTTGTGTTGTTGCTCTTCAGTTGCGAAAACTTTTGACTAGTTTTTCTGTTTTGGTTCATGAATTCTTCATTTTATATCGACTAATGTGGCCGAAGTCGACGCCCTCATGTCGCTCATAGTACAGCTGTAAAGGTGTTAAAAGAGTTTTATTAGAAACAAAATACTGTAAATTCCTTGCACAAATGTTTTATTGACAGAAACGAAAGTTTATGAGTCTAGAGAGATTTTTAGTGGGAATTTAAATTATTTTCAAATTAATGGATTCATATTAGAAGTCACCTACAGGTGTTACAAAACAAAATGTCATTAAGAGTTTGGTTAACGTACTTTATCATCCCCTTTTAGCACGAATGGACGTAAGTTATAATTTAGAATAAAAATTAGTAAAATAAATTAATTAAATAATTCGGTTCAGCATTAAAGTTTCTGTTGTGAATGATTTCTTGGAAAATATTTTTTTTCGGATCTCAATTGTGTATATTTGTTTTTTCAAATAAACCGATATTTCGGAGTTTGGTTTGTTTGAAAAAAAAAAGTAAATATACGCGATTTAGATCCGAAAATTATAGTCTAATTTTCAATTATTTTCTTTTCATCAAAATTGTAACTTCGTCTATTGTATTGTAAGATATGATATTTCTACTCGTTACTCCACTTTCGGTGCTTAAAAAATCGACACCGCCCCACATATACGACTATGTGACAACATTCTGCATAACACAGCTACGGTACTGCTTATACAAATCAAGCTTGGCTTCATAAATAATCCATAAATCAATTAAAGGAAGAAAATCAAGGGAACAACGTGATAATCTTTTCATGATGTCTTGTAATGGTTTTAATTTGTAAATTTCCAGGTGGCGGAAGAACACGGTAAGCAAAAAGCGGCGTACTACGCGGGATGGGCTGCGGGCTTCCATCATAATCGAGGTAAGTCACAATTGTAAGGCTCAACTCACACTGGCGCAGAGTCGAAGCGTCGTGACGAGTCATGTTTTTCGCCTATAGCATATTCATCTATATTTTCCCATTATTAAGGTACAAATTTGTATTATGCAATTATGGAATCACGCGTTAAATTCGAGCGGTTTCGCGCGGCACCGCGCATCGCCGCGTGTCTTCATGCGTTCCTTGCGCGCAGTGAGGCGTCAGACACCGACCACACTCTGATCCGGGCGCACTAATGCGAGCGTCGTCGTGCCACGACACGCGTTGTAGTTGAAAAACAGGACGCGATGCGACGCTTCGACTCTGCGCCAGTGTGAGTTGAGCCTAATGAAATGCGAAGTAACATAATATTTTGAACGTTTGCTCTTTTAGTATTGATACTTTATTTATAGGAAATGAAACTACTCGCATTATTTCGTATCTAAAGCGTGACACGAGTGATACATCCGTGACTATAGGATCCAGTTCAAAAATAGTTCGTTATTGCAAAGTGCGTGTGTTATTGTACGTATTATTGTACGAGTCGGGCAATCCTCGTTTCCGCCGAGGTATATATAGTGCTTTTCTCAAACAATGCGAGTTAATATAAAAATAGAAATACAAAAAAGAACTTCAAAGTGCTATTGTTTATTTCACCGCCTTTTTGTAAATTATGTGGTGCAGGTATATTCGTGCACCACAATTAAACGTAAAATAGCTAATACCACCGAAATATATTTTTAATTCACACAATTACGAACACTGATGCTATATAGTGAGCAGTGGGCTGTATGACAGCTTTTTTTTAGTATTTTTGCTTTGTTGGTAGATATTTAAAATATATTATATTTAAAATTTTAGAGCAGTGGACAGACTTGTTCGTCCCGTCACTTGTTAACATAAAAAAAGAAAAAAAAAACATTTCCGAGTATGTTTGAGTAACACAAATGCACCTTACACGATTTAGATCCGAATAATTTCATTTCCAATGAACAGCAATCGCGAAAATATTTTTCTTTTAACAAGGTTAATTACGCAATATAATGCTTATGGAATAGTGAGTTTAATAATGAACCTTGTTTGTGAGAGACTGGTGTCTCAAATAGGCATAAATTGGCGTGCGTCTAGACAGTCCAGTTGTATTATAAATGTATAATATTGCTTAACGATATAAATTTATAGAAATTAGAAGATAGAAGACTCACTAACCAAAATGAAATACAATTTTGATTATTGCAATTCAAATTGTATCCTGTCTCAGTCGGCGGAAAGTCGGTGTTATGCGTCTAGTGTCACTTTTTAAATATTTTCAAAAATGAAAAAAAAAAAATTTTTTTTTGTGAAAACACTAATAAATGTCATGATTATGAATACAAAGATCGGTAACCTATCACAAATTCGAATTTTTTTCCGAAATAACGTTTGTTCGAATTTTCATTACACCGAAAACCGAATTATGCGTAGTAAATACCTACGACGACGGAGGACGAAACTTGTTTACAACGCTAGTTGTAAAAGTTGCATTAAACAATACAAACGTGTGATCGGCGATGTGCCGGTTGTCAAATAGCGTCCCCACCCCTCCCGTGCGTCAGTCCGCGCGTCTTTTGTCTAACCCAACTCGGAGCGAACGAGTTGTATAATTTTATTTATTATGTAATTACGTCACCACACTATAAACGCACACAGTAGGTATATTTATATATATATATATATATTTGCTATATTTAAGTACTTTTGCGATCTATAATATAACACACAGCATTAACACAACGTACAAAGAACACATACGCAATTATTTAAGTAGTTTATTTTATTTTGCGACACACACGTCCGTCACTCATCTCAGCTCAGGGCTCATTGAAAACCAGCTCCACAGTCAATTGCGGCTGTGGCATAAGCTGAATGAAGTCCTTTTGCATACGCCACAACCGCACACATGACAGTACAACATTTGTAGTTGTTATATTTAGTATTTTTTGTTTTGCTCTTTGTTTGTTATTGTCTTATTTCATTTTATTTTAATTTTGTTTATTACGTCTTTTTGTTTTGTTTTGCTTGTCTAAGTAGTATCAATATTTTTTTTTGTATCTATGTGTTGTGGCGTTGCAATAAATGTCTATTCTATTCTATTCTATTCTATTCTAATTATAACGAAACCGTTGTTCTTTCAGGATTTGTTGGATGTTTATCGCAAAGATACGATTAGGTTCGGTTAGATTAAGTTAAGTTAGGTTTAACGGAACGGTTTCAAAATTACTTTCGAGGTTATGAAAATTCGAGCAAACATTATTTCTGGAAAATGTCATTTCAGACTACTGATTGGTAACCACAAAGATCGAACACTCAGAAATATTTTGTCGACCCGGTGGGACTTGAACCCACGTCCATGCTGCACCGTAGCATTGACGTGGGTATTATTACGTGTATTTATATTTTATATGGACGACAACACACGACGCGCGAGCATGTGCGTCCGTCCCGACCCGGCACGCGCCCGACCCGTACCCGCTCGCCGTGTTTCACACTTTACTTGGAATCGTATCATGTTTTGTGTACCGATTCAAAAAGAAATTGGTAGCAGTACGGTATGCCGTCGACATCTTGTGAACACAATTTCAATTCACCTTATGCGATTTTTTAATGACTGTGATTCGTTGTTTGACTGAAATGACCTTTGAATTAATTTAATTGGAAAATTTTCAACATAAAAACAATCTTGCCTTTAGTTGTTTTTGGAAATTTAACACACTAAGGTATATTTAGTTTTAATAATGACTTTTTGAATTATCAAAAAAACATCTAAAATTTCAATGAATATTTTTGTGAAATAATAAATATTTTTATTTATGAATCATTAAATGAAATCTGTAAATTGTAATATTTTTAGTCTGTTATGCAAATACCAAACACCTCGTGACGTCATTATGTAGGTAAGCAAAGAAACGGCACCGTATTCACCGTTCGCGTATTGTCTTGTATTTCGAAACTGACATTGGCTTATGGTGGCCGCCATTAAGAAAAAATAATAATAATGAATGTCTCTGGTTTATTCTCCCGTCAGTCAGTTTTTGACTAAACATTGTGAAAGTATTGAATTGGGGACAGTAGTTAATAAGTATTTAAAATTCTCACAAGTGACAAGTGCACATTATCTAGTTTGTTTACCTACAAATAACATCACGCGTTTTGAGTTGACATGTAAGATCCGTTTGCGCGGCAATTAAACAAAAAAGGTTTTAGAGACTTGAAAAGCTTTATTAAGATAAAATAATATTATTACAACTTGTGTATTGCATTTGCCTCGTCAAAACTCCTATACAAAATGACTTTTGTGCACGCTGCCACGGATAGCAAGTACATCATCAATGCATCACCTTCCCCAACGCCACCACAGCCTTGACCAACTAGACATGCTACATCGAACGACGCCGGAATACACGACCAATTACGGAACGTACACCGGCCCCTTCTCACGTTTCCTACGCCGTGACTTTCACAACCAATCGTCTTATATGAGTCACCATCGCCCATTTTGAAAAGGACTTTACTGTAAAAAGTTTCGCCTAACAGATTCGAAAATATAGGCGGATGGACTTTTTATTTCGTAGTATTTAGTGATTAATTGATAAGGTTTTGGTGCGATGTGTCGTTGTGGAAAGTTCTATAAAGATGGAATTTACGAGCTTAATTGAATTCACATATTATGTAACGTCAAATAAATTTACTTATCGAGTACATAACCAGAGATAGAGACGAAATGTCATTTAATTTGTTTGAAAACTATTCTGCCAAAGCGGTGACAACTGCGCTGCGATTGGCCAGCACGAATTTGAAACAATTGACGGGTGTCGTCAATTGTTTCACTTCAAATCATAAGACCAGACCAGTTTAACTTGAGCTTTGCTATAATGGACGAAAATTGAAAAATTACATATTTAATTACCGATGAAATGTGATTCCTTTGTTTTGTCATTAAATGTTTTTCTATTTTTCCCACACCACCGAATTGAACAGCCTCCCATTGTTAGAGATATTATCTTTATAACAATAAATACAGAATATTTTTGGAATATACGAAGACGTACACACAGGTCAGTTGTTGGCGCTGTACCATTTCAGCTTTCTAATTTGTCTTCTATCTTTCTTATTTCGTCTCTATTTCTGGTATATAACGCGCTCGGTCTGTTTAGCGTCTTAAACTCAGATTTTATTAATCAAAATTATATTTAATATAAATATAATTACAATGTTTTTTTATAAAACACATTTCCTATGTTATGTAATTTCATTAGAAACAAGTGTTTCGAGACTTAGTTTGACTACTTGGTGTAAACTTGTCAAACCAGAAGGAACTTTCCAGAACAACAGTTAGCAACAATAAGGTATATAAATATTTTGCATCTAAATCCCTGTCCAGTGTTATTATCCTGAAGCTTCTTTATTAAAATAAGAATAGGAAAGACTTAGAAAGAATGCATTGTACATGAGGAAATTTTGTGGACATTTTTTGTTACGTCCTGAAAAAATAAATGCTTTAGTTTGACCGCATTTACTAGCTAGCTGCTTGCTTAAGGACCGACGATAACAAGAAGTAGTAATGTTTTTCGGTGTGGTAAACTTGTTTTTGATGTAAATTTTTGTCACTGACACGTTAGGTCGTTTATTACGAAACAAATTAATTGCCATCAAACTTGTTGTAATTTACTGTGCTGTTCAATCTCCGCCGTACATAATCATGTATTCTGTTGTATAATCGAGATGTTTACATCTGAACATTCTTAATTTGCTGTCTACTTTCAAATACTCTACCGTATCGAACCAACACTGCAAGTCCCAGTAAAGTGTTTTGTAATTTCCTTACAACAAGAACATGTCGGTTGCAATCAAATCAAGCAAAACAAATGTACTCGTTTTCAATAGAAATAGCTTTTTTGCAAAATACTTTTGCAGCAGTGGAGCTCCTTGTGAATTTCGTTCAGGAAAGTACTGCCACCTTGTTTATTTCTGCTGCCAAGCAGAAGGGAAACCCTTGAAGGGTTACCCTTGAAAACCGGAATACAGTAATTAAAATAAAAAAATAAATAATCTTTATTTCATAAGTAGTCATTATTACACTTGAAATCGTTACATTGGTTAAATTCTATCGGTCATTCGTAAGGCAGATTTCCCTGAGAAGAATGAGCAAGAAACTCTAGGGGTTGCTCTTTGTAAATAACATTTCCACACATTCAACATTTTTAATATATTTTTTTGTTTTCAAGCATCAGAGATCGAGACTACCTTCATGAGCTAGGAGGGTTACTACCACGTATTTTTGTCATCCAAGTACGCAGAAGTAGTATAATAGCCTTTGGTATAATTTTTGTTTCACTATAGTTTTAAACCTCGTGAATGGCAAATTTTCTATAACATTGCCCCTTAAATGAGTTTGTGACTTTGTGAAGGCAACTATCTTGAACAGCCAGTTTATTTTTATTCCTCGTATTTATTTTAATGCTCTAATTACTGCTTGGCGGCAGAAATAGTGGCAGTACATCCGTGGACGAACTCATTCACAAGTCGCTCTACTGCTTCAAAAATCCTTGTTGCGGTCTTTTCTTAAATTGCTGTATTTCATATTACAGTGTGTTGGTTTGACATGGTAGTACAGACCCCTAAATAAACATTGTTTAGATGACGATCAATCAATGTGTTGTAAAACTTTAGATGTATATTTCTTTATTCAATTGCAAATTAAATGGGCGAGTGAGAGAGTGGAACGCGCGGTATACATGGTAATACCTTTTAGAGAACACAAGTAGCTTTTAAGTAGCTCATTATTAAATGTTGCTCATTGAATAATGCCTATTGTAAGTTTAAACCTAAATGCCATCTACGCTGAGTGCATATGGTTTACATTTATTTGGATAGCAAAGCTAAACTGGCGTCCGAAAAGCTCGGAGTGCTCAATAGACCGAATCAATGTTTCTCACCGGATCATCGACTTCTTTGCATAAACCACAAGTACGACCCCATATGGAATGTTGTTCGCATTTCTGAGCAGCAGCTCCCAAATATCAGCTAGATCTACTTGACTTCATGATACCAAACTCGCAGACGGTTCGGACTCGCTTAGTCTACGGAGCGACGTTGACTCTCTGTCTCAAACCTAATATCATTCGGTGAAACTGCGACAGAAAGGTAGTAAAACTAAAATAGTAAAATGCAATCTTACAAAAACAGTTGATAGTTATCAAAATAATATCATAGATAATTATATTATCGTGTCAAAGTTTAAGTCCTGCTTAAAGAAGAAAGCCGGTAAAAATAGAAATTCTTGACACATTTGCTCCACGTAGATTTTACAAATTTACTATGAGTTATGAACAAAAATTGTTCACAAAATCTGTAAGTTTTAACTGATGATACTGAATGTTATAAATTTTAACATAAAATGGAATATGACATTTTTAATATGATAAAAAGTTGATTATTATTATTTCTTGCTGGGCTAATATTTCAAGACTATATCTGAAGAACTAAAGATTTATCAATAGTTAGGACGAAGTGACCCTTTCTCGCATTAAACTATTTTCAACTCACTAATTTTGACCAACGAATAAGTAGTATAGTTTACTAAAGAAATACAGGATAATACATATATAACAAAAAGGTGAGATCGTATTTTTTTCAATTTAATAATAATAATAATAATTAACGAACATTACTTATTTGAAACAATAATTTATTTAGAATTTCACTCACTTTTTTTCGAATTAAAATTGATTTTCTTCGAGTTACAATGTATTTCCTCGATTTAATTCTTTCTCGTATTTAAAATATTTTTTCTCGAATTAAAATGATTTTCTCACAAAATGACATATATTTATGCTGCCAATTTTATTCTTGTAACTGTGTAGTTAATTGGTATTTCTTTAGCCCAGCATGAAACTATGAATCTGAAGTTTTAACTACAACTAAGGGACCCTGTCTCAGCACAAACCCACTGTTAATGAAATCTAGTATTCTCTAGATTCTTAGGATTCTAGTTATTTGTGCACTATAGACAAAAAATTCAGACATTATTGTCATCTCTTCGTTCAAACCGTAGCGTGTTTTGTATGTGATCAGTAAATATAAATATAGAGGAAAATAATATCAAAAATAGATAAAAAAAATATCAATAACGAAGCTGTAGCAAAAAAATATTAAAAAAAGTGTTTTACTATAACATAAGTTGTGCTGTTGTCAATTTATTAATTTTATGTATATCGCAGTAATATTGGTTGTATAATAAAAGGCAAATGTTAAATAATAGATATTTGTTTGCAAATAATTAATCTCACCTTATCGGAATTAAAAATAAGAAATAGAACAACGGTATTACAAAAAGTGTACTCGCTCATTTATCGGAATTAAAAAACTCGAAAACTGATGACCGAAACTGACCGACTGATGATGAAAACTTCTAATAAACTTTATGTTCCTAAGAAAAACGACTACTGTATATCAACTGTAAAATGTTACATATGTAGTTATTAAAAGTGTTAACAATTTTAAGACCTATTACGAGGTATAATGTGGCTAATCCCCTTTGCTTTTTATTATATACCCAATATTATTTGTACATAATGTATATCGGCTTATGAATCACATGATGTGCTCAATAGTATAATGAAATCTGTTAATCTTCGTAGCTAATGTCGCTTTACGGTTTGTTGTCATATTTATATGATGTTAAAGTTCGTCATTACTCAGCGAGATTTACTAATGACTTTTGAAATAGTTATACAAATTAAGGTACTACTATAATAAGTAGAACCATTTTGACTAATGAATTTGTTTATTCAATTAATTGGATTCTTTTCAATTGATTAACTGGTTTATTTCTATTCAAATAATGAGATTCTTCTATTCAATTAATTGGATTCTTCTTTTAAATTAATACGATTGTTCAAGAAAATTAATTTAATCTATCTTATCAATTAACTGGATTCTTGTACTCAATTAATTGAATTCTTCCATTCAATTAATTGGTTTTTTCTAGTGTATTTCTTGTATTATTGCATTAAATTGCTGGCATTTGTTTTCGATGAATTTGAATTATTTAATAAATTTGTTGGTTTTTGATGTTACCCAACTGACCAATTCATAAGACTATTAAATGATTTGAAACTTTTAATCATCGCCAGTATTATTATTGTTATTACGTCGTTTTGAATTTCGCTGAATACGACATAGTTCAGTTAGTGATTAAGCTTTCCAATATCAAGTACAAGTAAATTTCTTTGATGTAACATATTAGATATCGCGAAATCAGATTTACTTTACAATTTGAAATAGATTTAAAAATCCCAATTGAATCAATGTTGTGTTGTGTATTAATATTTAACAATTTGCTTAACATATGCCCGTGTACTCGTATACGTTACAGATGTAATATGTGTGTTTGTAAATTCAATGTATCGGTGTTAGTTCGGTAAATTTTGAAGATTTGGTCCCATTAAATGCGTGTGATTATTAAAAAAAGGTCAATACAGTCACTACCCGTAAGTCAACAACTCGTAGGTCTGTAGGTCTACCAAGAAATACGAAATACGAAGCGACGATCAACGTTTTAGCTTCGTATCGGACCGAAGGCTACCACGAAACGCGTACGAAGATCGTTATTTGACACAAGTCTTTACTCGGAAACGCCAAATGATAGCTTTCGTATCGAATTTTGGCATTACTTTCATCGTAAAAGCGACATATCGATGCCTTACTTTCTCAAACTCGTATTATAAAGTGATTATTCACCATCTCCTGTTTTAAATTTCTTATCAAGGGTGTTAATTTGGAAGCTAGTGTGTGAATATGAAGGAAATTTGATGTGAAATCAGCCTGCAAAATTTGTGGTTTAATATGAGTTTAAGAAAGTAAGGCAACGGTATTTTTTTTTTCATTTATTTTCCAAAACAAAATAATTTACATTGATTCTTAAATCAAACCTACCTACTGCAATCTCTTTAACGGGTTTATACTTAGGTGGCTACAGTCATCGCACAGCTTAATGCGCTTTCTTTTAGAAAAACAAAAATAAAAATATACTAAATGAAAAATAATATTAAACAAAACAAATTGTAATAACTATTACTACCAATAATAGTTTTATTTTTTTTGTTATATTAACTGATATTACTACGAACAACAATAACCAACAATATCACTTGATCACATTTTTCATCAAACACTACTAGAGTATTGTTTAATGAAAAACATATTAAGTAATAGTTTCTCTATATATGGTCTTTTAGTTAATGTGTTTAGCGTATCAGGAAGCATGTAATCCCTTATATGTAGTACGTACGAGCTTCGTTGCGGACGCAGTCACGTAATATAATATTTCGTGGTAGACTTCCTGATGTAAGTTGTGGAGTTAGTTAATTTGTCCCATATACGGGATTTCAAGTTGATCGAACAGGTCCCCTTTTTTTTACGCCGAGGGTTCAAAAGACAAACCAACCACGGTTTGATGCTTATTTTTAGTAGCTGATGTCGTTTATGTCACCGGTTTGTTGGGGGGTTCAGGGCCCGATGTGACTGCGGTGCCCCAACACAGTCCAGTTTTGCCCCTGGTACCTGTACGAGAGAAGATCTCTTCGCGGCCATGTATAACGCAGTCAAAGTGAAAAATTCTATTCAAAGTCAATATTATCGTAAAATAGAAGGCTCGACACGATAAAAACAAGACGGACCTGTTTGTTTATTATTCCCAACCAGGCGCATCGTGAGTGATGCGACCGTCTATGACAATTTTTATCGTGAGTCTCATTAAGTTTTTGCTCTTTATATCTGCACCCTGTGTGAGATACAGCCTGCATTTACGCTCTATCATGCGTGATACAGCTATCGTGCGCGATTGACCGTGCTTGTAAAAACGGTAAAAGGAAAAGTCAAAGACCGCGCGATAGCATTCATCAGTCGCGCGTGCAACCGTGCACTCCAACACGCGTCTTCGATATATCCTGCGCTATTAGCCTTTACACGTTCGCAATCCTGTACGCTCCTGATCACGCGCGATAGAGTGGCTGTGTAAAGGGGGCTGTTATTTGGCTATCGTAAACTGGAAAGGACTGAGGACTGAGGAGAAAACCCAATCAGGCTTTTGCGACGAAAGATGGTGGTGGCTTTTTTTTATAATATTAAGTGACGGGACGACCTAGTTGTGTGTGATAAGCAATGATATAGCATTTTGCATTGCCACTCAGAGCTTTCAATTGCAAAGGTCTGAGGGGAGCTGTCACTGCGCTTGTCTCCCTGAGACATGAACTTGACAACTCCCATGTGCCTGTAATTTCACCAGCACCCTTACAATTCTAAGCCTGAACGCGGTCATCCTCATGCAACACTTTCATGGACGAACTCTGTCACAAGGCATCTATGATAAAGAAAGAGTTCGTCCTGGTTCGTCCTTGTGAATGAGTTCGTCCAGGGAAATTCTGCCATCTTACCTATTTTTGCCGTCAAGCGGTAATGTGAGCATTACTGCGTTCCCGGTTATGAAGGGTAAAGGTGCTGGTGACATTACACGCACGTGGGACTTGTCAACTTATGTCTCAGGGCGACGGGCGCATTGGCAGTGCGCCTCAGATCTTTACGATTTAAAGTTCTGAGTGGCTCTGTTATCTTCTAGATAAACCATTCTCATTTAATACACCAAGAGAATGTGGTTCTGCCAAATATTGGGACTCTTTTGGTCAATGACTGACATGGTGGTACTTAAGGAGAGAACGCTCGCTTCTCAATTAACAAGTTGAAGGTTCGTTAAGTTAAATACACCTGTCGATGTTTAGTAGCAACACTTGCATGTCGAAGAAGGTTCGCAACCCCTGGAAAACGTATCGAGTCCTCAGTCCTCCAGCAGTAGGACGTACAATGAATTGAATGATGATGACAACCAGTATTTGTAAATCAACGCATTTAATGTGGCCGGATTAGTTATTGACAATATACAGCCGTGATTCGAATGTTCAGTAGATCTTTGGAGTCTATGAGCGTTGTCCTTATTCCAATGTCCGTTCCTATAAATATTTGTGATGGGTATCGAAACTCGGTTTTCAGTATCACTGTTAGTATTATATAGTATTAAAGATTATTTTTTTTAAGATGCTTATTGGCGGGACGAACCAGTCGTGTTCTTGGTGTTTAGCGACACGCCTGTCCATAGCAGTTGCTGCGCGTCAGAGCTTTAATGCTCTGGCCACACAGAGGTGTGCGTTTATACAATCTCGTACATTACAAAAATTCCCGCGCCCGAAACGCTTCGGCGGCCGCCACTATGTGGCCAAAGCATAAATCGCAAAGATCTGAAGGACGCTGGCACTGCCTATCACCCCGAGACATAAGTTGACAAGACTCATGTGCCTGTAAATTCACCAGCACCTTTACTTTTCAAAACCAGAGTGCAGTAATGTTCACATTACTGCATAGTGGCAGAAAATGGCAAGGTGGCAAGTATTTCCCCGGACGATCTCATTCACAAGGAGTAGGTGAATCTAAAACGCAAACAAAAGAAATTACACATATAAAGAACACGATTGTCTTGGACTTATTAAAATTTACAAGTAGGCGAAATGGCATGACGTTATTAGTTACATAGGGTGCATAAGCACCTAACTCATTCATTAATGGAGTTACACTTATCAAGTTAGAGAGCAGGTTAGATACGGGCAGCCCCTTGCGTCCCGCAATCCGCGCGTTTAAAATTGATATGAATAAAATAAGAACAGGCGGAGAAAATTTGGCGCAAAGCCGACGTTGACAAGCGCCCGATGGCGACTGACGGGGCAGCGGACGTCGCGGCGTGTCGTTAAACCACTGGCCAATTTTCAAGTTGTGGTATAAATATGAATTTAATAACCATAGGACTTCAGTTGAAAACGAATATTTACGAGCTCGTAGCAAGTTCTCTGTAGTACTTAAAGAGAAATATCTCCATATAAAAATTATGTATTTCAGACTTTTATTTTCGCCTGTTTTCGGGATTTTATGTGATCGGATAAAGTACATCCCATCGTGTAACGAATTAGCACATTCGTTAGACAATATCCTTAGGTGTATCGTACATTTTTTCTAAGACCATTATTTAGCCACGAAGAGACAACAGACGCTGGTTCGTGTATATAATAATATACGGATGTCATGGTAGTAAAAACATCACGATATTCAATACATCAAATAGTTTTTTTTTTAATTATATTCAACGTAGTTTTGATGCCTATCACAAATCCTTTCGTCCCTTGTTAGGTTAGTGTCTAATATACTGTATCTTACGAGAATCTAGCATTTTATTAAGCGTTAGTTCAGTGAGGAATTTCATTCATGAAAAACGAACAGGAAGCTGGTTATCTTGTTTTACGTGTTCTTTTCCAATAATCCATTGGATAATATGTTTTTCTTTTCCTCTAGTTTTCTATGTGTGGGTGACATGACAATTTATAAACATACAAGTGAAATTGATTTGATAATTACTAGATTTAACGCGTCCTGTTAGAAAGATGACATTAATTCTATGTTCTTGATATTTTCATGTTGAAAAGGTGGCACCATTTCTAAGTTCCTGATATTTACGTGGTTTTATAGGTGGCGCCATTTCCAAGTTCTTGATATTTACATGTTGAAATGGTGGCACCATTCCTAAGTTCTCGATATTTACATTTTGAAAAGGTAGCGCCTTCTCTACGTTCTTGATATTTACATATCGACTTTAGATGATTTGTTTCAAGTAAGTAAATCTAATGAATTTCCTTACTGAACAAGGATAGTTTAGAAAGCTAGAACTAGTCTCCAAAAATATGGATCGTGCCTAAAACGTATTTCGTAAGTAACTATCGAGGTTCAACGTACTAATGTTTGGAGTTAACTTGTTAAAATTATGATAAGTGCATGATATTAATATAATAATGGTTAAAAAAATGTTGTTGAGGTTGGTGTAAGTGACAAGTTCACAGGGAACATGGCATGGAAATTAGATCCATTGTTTTAGTTTGATATTATTAATGGTTTAGTTTTTAAGAGCTTAGGGTTTAATTCCGTTCCGATTTAAGTTTTAATCCCGGTTGTGCACCGTATTTGACTCAAAAATATTTAAGTGTTCGCTTTCCATGAACATGTTGATAGTGAGTAGAAAAATTCGATATCTCAATTAACACCAGAAATATTATTGATTTGCCTAGTTCTAGTAAAATGCTCATTAGTATGGAGCTTGTATGGCGCCATTACACTTATGACGTAACAAACAAGTACTGCTGTTTCTATTCGCCTCCTGATTTCTCAATGCCTGTGAGTACTTTACTTTTCAATTTCAATTATATTTTCACATATCGCACCCTCAATAATAAACAAGAAAGTAGATTTAAAAAAAACGTACGTGGCACCAGCCATATGTATATGCCACTTCCCTGGTGCCAAATATAATTAAATTGTATTGGATAAGAAAAACAACACATTAGTTTTATTTCGTACGTTATTTTTCTAATTTCGGTATTTTATTATTGAGAGTGCTATATGACTATCAATATACATCTAATTTATTATATTACTCATAATAAATGAAAAACATTTTATTTGGGATTTGTGTCTAATACTCTGTTAAGGGGGAAAATAACTTTTCTAGACTGGGTGTTCTGGTTAGTGCTCCTTTTTTCTTATAAATTATTACATAGAGAATAAGTAAGGGGATTACTTTTAGCGTAGTTTATTTTTATTAATAATGTTATTTTTATGATCGGCAGTTGGGACAATACACTATAATCTTGTTATGCTGTTCAATAGAAAAAGAAATGTTTAAAATATTGTGTAATAAGTATATTTACAATTTATTTCTATTATCGATGTTATTTTATTACAATGTTCCCTGGTAACTTGACAAGAATGGTTTTTGTTGCAAATACGTAACAAGAGCAATTTTAGGACACAAGTTTTGCATTCATAATTGTGCTTTAAATCGATTAGTTTTAAGTTATAAAAAATTATTTACAATAAAAGTGTTGATATGAAATAGTATTATATAATTTATATATGTAATTCAAAATAAAACAAGATTTTATATGTAAACTACGTTTGAAATGGTGTTGTACACGTTGAAATTATAAACTATTTATTATATTTTAGCTTTTAAAGTATATATGTAATTGAATTCGAAAGAAAAGTATGTAATGTTGTGGAAATTTAAAAAAAATATAATGCAACCATTGTTTAATTTTAATTAGCAATATCTTAATTATAAGGTTTAAAAGTTTGTGCTATAAAAAATAATAGTTAATTTAGCTTTTAGAATATATACATTATTTATTTTACAATAAATAATCGCTGATTATAGTGCTTTAATATGAAAAATAAATGAAATTATTTATTGTTCTGAAATATTTGTATATGTCGTAGTTTTGGAAACGAACGTTCAAGAATGTTTCTAAAAAAAGTATTATTAAATATTATAATATTTTGCCTCATTACCCGTAGTTTGTTTATTAATTAATCAATAAAATTGAATTGATGGGTTTATTAACCAATTAATTGGTTTGTATAAGTTAAATTGGGTAGGATAACGAATGTAGTAAAATTGTTCACAATAACCAGACTGAAAATAATTTGAATTGTTTAGATATGTAAACTTGAATGGAAATGTTTTTCTACATTGAAATCATTTAAAGTATTCTTAGTATTAGAGTTCGTACTGATTAAGATAAGTTAGGCACCAAATGAATCTTTATTTAATTCCAAACAAAATAAAAAAATACACACTTAAAAATAACATGCCAAGAAAGTTTGCGCTTGCGCGTTTCAGCATATTAGTAATACCATTAGTGGCGACGCGGAGTAGTAAACTCCCCAAATACAGTGTTGTCTTTCAAAAGAACAAAGATAACCTTCGGCACAGTTTATAGATACTGTCAATACAAAATTAATCCACAGGTGTTACAAAAGTAATACTACGTAACGAAAAACGGTACGAAATCCTATGAAACGGAACGGAGTTTCATGTAATTTTTTGGCTAATTAGTCAGTGGCCAATGCCATAAAAAGTATATTGACAGATCAATGTCATTCTTATTGCAATTTATTTAACCAATTATAATTACGTTTTTGAATATTTTAGCGTTTAATAGTTGCTGTTTTTTGGATTTTTTTAGTATCGCAGTGCTGCTAGTGATTATTTAAACATGTCTACCACACTTTTTTACCGCTATACAGGGTTTCCCAATTGCGGGGTTATGTGTGTGTGCGTTATATAAATGAATAAAAAAAATGCAGTTCACAATATTTTATTTATTGTTATTCTGCTAAACTCTTTACATTAAGCTTATATCTAGCAAAAAAGTTGAGGTTGGTTAAATTTTTCTGGGAATAGAGTACCTACTAAGCTCCATACTAATTTGTTACAAGCCTTTTTTTTTAAGAAAGTACTCCACTAGCTTGTTATTATATTATTATTAATGTAAAACTCGAACGAACCCATAGAAAAGTTTCTTCGATCCAACTGGACTCGAAGCATTGTTCGTCGCCTCAATATGGCTACTTTATATGAAGCCAAAGAAGTAATGTACTAAATTTAGCCTACCATTGCCAACAGCACAGTCCACTCTTCATAATCCTAACATTATGCAATCTGTACTTATTATTCTTAGTAATGTTAAAAGTTCGAAGTCAGTAGTCGCGGTCATCTAATAAGATAAATGTTTCCATTCCAGTTTACATCATGTTAGATATCGAGTGTATGTGAAAACCTTGTTTTTGTGTAACGTAGGCATATTCCAGCCTGTCCCGTATTATACTGTAATAGATATTTTGTGATTTATTCGAATTACGTGAACTATGATTAGATCGAACGAGAGCAAAAGTATTCTTCCAGATTCTGGCCAAATCGATAGTGGAGTAATAATAAAATATTATTCATGACTATTGGATTTTATTGCTTATTGCAGCTGAACACTGGAATTTGGTATGTATGGTACGACAGGGGATTTTTATGTGACGAATAGTAATATATTTATAAAGTTATAAGATGGTTGAAATTTCAATGGTAGTGTGCGACCACTACCATTGAAACCACTACTACGAAAACAGAGCTGCGGTAAGTTCAGGGATAGCGAGCTGGTTGCCTCCTGAATACTTCGGCAGCCCTCGGGATGTTTCGCCAGGCTTTTACGTTATGACTAATCTGGATAGAGAGAGGCTAGGCGCGAGCGCAATGTCGCTACGGTACGTTTCGGCATGTCTAAGGTACCGCTGCATATTTGCCGGCAGTGTGCGTTCACATGTAGGGATGCCGAAGGACCCCTTGCCTTACTATCCCGCCAATGAGCACCGGGCTTGGAATAAAACACTATGGGTCGTATTCTAGAACTCTACTCGATGCTCAAGTCAGGATTTGAGTATAGCTTAAAGCACTCGAAATCATACTCAAGTCCCTGCCATTAGGGTCGTATTTCCAGTGCTTGTGTTGCCAGTGTAATCCTGACTTGAGCATTGTATAGAGTTCTAGAATACGACTCTGAGTGTATTTTGAAAATCATGTTAGTGTAAAGGCTCTGACAACCTGAATATTGGTGTCATAAGTCACTTGTCGCCTTAAAAAAGTTTAAGGAATGACAACGAAACTAATATTATTTCATATTTATATATTGTTTCTTATGCCTTGAATGTTTATTTTATTTCAGTTATAAAAATATTATATATTTTGTCAGCCACAGCTAGTTATGCAAACTGTCTAAATTTTTGCTCATATTTTGTATACAATTACAGAAATCACGAATGACTGGACGCTAGATGCGGTATACAGCAATCAGTATATCTTTTTGCCTCTCTTAGTATTTTTTAAAATTTTTCTTTTGGAGCTCCTGTCTATGGAGATCTTGATATCGTCTGGTTGTATTCGTACGACTGTGGATCATATGCATTTATTTAAGGGACAGTTTGTATAACTTGATGTGTGGCTGAGTGTACCTACTTTTTTTTTATATTGAATAATTTTGGCATATTGTTTAATTATTCTCTTGTTTATTTTGAATACTTACTAAATTGAACACGTTGATTGACAGGTGACTACGCATGGAGCTGCTCAAACTGCATGATGTCGGATCCATGGGAAAAATTCCCGTCACCTCCTTTAGGTGGCAGCTATCCTACCACACCTCGGAACGGTTGCCGTCCTGGTGCCTGTGCTAATACTAGAATCGCTTATCCTAATTATATGCCTGGGAAAGGAACCCCTAGGTCCAGTAGAGGTAGGAATCTTCCCTGGGCACCAGGATTCGGTGGCGAGGAACGTTATAAAGGGCAAAGATGTCGAAACGGACCGTCGCCATATTGGTAAATTTAAATATGAATTTCGAATGTTGGAATTCTTTTATTTACCATTCCAATTAAATTGTAATTGGAATCAATGGATCCATTGTGATAATTGGACCTAATAATGTCAAAATGTTAATGGAATGTTGAAGCATTGTACGCTTTTGATCTCATGTTTGTTTGTAAATATTTATCATTATTACAGGTCGATGAATTTTGAAGTATTGACAGTTATCCAAATAGATAATTATGTGAACGATTAATGATTCAACAGAATCAATGAAACCACTTAATTGGTTTTTCAGTTTGATGGGTCATTTGAAGACCAATCAAAACAATGCCCGTCTAGGATGAAAGTATCAATTACAATTATTTTAAGATAACTGCATATTTGGGCCTTAAACGTACCCGATAATGTATTTGATATAACTTTCCCTTACTATCAGAATAATAGAATGAAGGCGAATTAATGAATATCTGTACGCCTTAAGATGTTTGCGGAAAAGTAAATGAGCATTGTAATGCCTACATGATAATATGCCTTGACTAATGGCAACTTACAAACGTCGCTAGAGGGCATCACTAACGTCAAAGGGGCGATTAGTTACATCTTAAAGCGCCATCTAGAGGGAAAAGGTTTTTTTAATTATTCTGCTCTTTTTATTTCTTTTATGATTTAACTTGAAAACAAATATATACTTCATTTGTTTTGACCAAGTGTGTTTGTGTCCTTTGCACTGAGTTGTTTAAAGCATGAGTTTGTTTGCCTTTTGTTCATTAACTTCTATCGTAAGAATAGTTTTGTGTTGTAGTTTTATCCTATATTTTTTATAGTGCGCCAGAGATTATAATTAAACTAACGTCTATCTGTATCAGGTCAGTCTCGATAACTTTTGGATGGATCTTAACAACTGAAAGTGTTTTTAATAGTGTAGGTTTACTTAATAAGGGATGGTTAAAATTCGTTCAATATTTATAGCAGCAATATTTATAGATGTTTCATTGTAATTTATAAAGTTAAGGTGGTCTGGGTATTAGATGACTGCACAAGCGAGACAAGGCTTTGAACAATGTGGAACATTGTTCTCGATCAATCCATTGTCAGCTCTGTTAGCGGACTTTTTATTGGTCATAAAAAGGACAATGTCAGATTCAATGAAAAGATTACGAAAATTCTTTGTGTAAGACTAGGAATTTTGATAATCTTTTCAGTGTAAAATTTAATTTCAACAGAAATATTACAATTGCTAAGAACGAAATTTTTGTTTTGCAACAGCAGTTACTGCATGCGTTCATATTTTTGCAACAATGTATGGAAACTACAGCAAAAATCCCATACAACGATTTGTAGCAGGCACTTAGAAAAATTCGTAAGCTCTGCTTACTTTATCTGTAGGTCAGTTGCGGTAAAAGCGGTAGCCATGGTGAGGCAACAGACTCTGATTCGATTCCAGTCGGATCGAAGATTTTTCTTTGTATTCTGTTCGATCTTTGTATCAAGATACTATAGATATAGAATTCACGGAATGTTTTTGGTACGTAAAAGTAGCTATAGGGACACAGAACTCATAGATTCACAGAGATGGTATATAAAGGGTAAAATAATATGAACACTAGGAATTTTCCTTCCGTGGCAATGGCCATCACTTATCGATATTGTCATTTAAAGTTAACAACTTGACCGACAACTTGGCTGCGAAATGATACAGCGATAGGTTTGCCTGGCGCCTAGATTGAGCGATGGGTTGGCCTGGGGCCAAAATTGAGCTTTTAAGTTTTGTTCTGTACAGTAGTACATATTTTTCTCGATGTATATATTTTTGACGACTTCCGCGGTCGAGTGACTTGTACACTGGTTTTCATGTGTCGTCATCTCTGAGGTTCCGGGTTCGGTCCCCGGCCGGGGACTAACTTTCCAATATTGTCTCGGATCTGGGTGTTTGTGGGACCGTCGTTGATACCGATTTCCATAACTCAAGCGCTTTAGTTACTTTGGGATCAGAGCAACTTATGTGATGCGTACGGAGCTATTAATTATGACTCTAATATCTTTGTTGCAAATAAGCGATGACCTGAAAGCGTAGACTAGAAAGGTCACACACTAATTCAAAATTATCACTGTGGGGACAGTGGTGGAATTAATTATAACGCTTAATCAAGTCGACATTGTTATAGGGTTAACCATTGATGTAACAATACAAGTAGTCAAATAAAAAGCAATATTTGTCTGGCGCACTGTACATAGAAAAATGGTTTTAGTTTTTTCTGTGTCAAACTTTGGTTTTTGTCAGGATTAATGCCTGATTTTATTTGTTAATTTTCACTTACAATTTAATTCATTAATTTTTACTTCGTCTCGAAGATATTGTATTTTACACTTCTCCTTTATGTAATGTAAGGATTTTTTTTTGCTATTTATTTTTATTTTGTTTAAACCTTTTTTTTAAGTGGAATTGTTTTAATTGTTTCCTAGTTTCTTATATTTGTAAGATTATAAAAATGTAAAAACTTATTCTGATGTTTTATTTGTAAATAAGTAATAAAAGTACAAGATTCGCTTATTATAAATCACATTTATGATCATCGTTCCTCTTCTAACCGTCCTAACTAGTATCAAACAAATCGACCCCTCCGACGTAAAGTATCGTATGTCGAAATTGCCAAGTTTACAGGGAAGCGTTTTACAGTTCTGAATTCACTGAAACGAACATAACACGTGACTTTAGCATTTCTCAGTTTTATTCGGCAAAGCTCATTACTCACATCGAGTATTATAAAATCCTAGATATAGGTTAGATGATCTATGGTGACCACTCTTTCAGTGAATTCAGAACTTTAAAACGCTCCCCTGTAAACTTGGCAATTTCGACATATGATACTTTACGTAGGAGGGGTCGAAATGGAACAATTTAACAGTATTATAACAATTTAACAGCGTTTAGTATGCAAGTGAAATCAAAGTTGAGTGTTCCCTAATATTCGTTAATATTCTGTTTAATCCACGGCAAGAATTTGGCTAAATCTGTAAAGACCACGTAATGAGTGGGATCACAGCGGTACTCGTTCTGCCGAGCCACGGAGAGCGAGACCAGGCCTCGTAGGTACCATCGGTTTTGTTTGTTGAACACCATGCCGCCTCCGCTGTCACCGTTGCAAACAGATGTGCCTGCAGAAGTTGAAATAAATGTTTAGTTTTGACGACCCGGTTTGGCATTGTGGGCGCTGGATACGGAGGTCCCGGGTTCGATTCCCGGTAGGACCAATTTGGGAAATGAACTTTCTACATTGGTTCTGGGAATGCCCTAGAGTCAACTCTGTTGCTTTGGTACTCTGGTACAATAACTCAAACTATTATGGTTTGTTCGGTTTAAAAAAAGCACTTTTGTATATTAAAATTGACAAAAATAAAAAGATTTTTTGAAAGAAAGACTGGTGTAAAAGGTTTAGGTTAGGAGAGGTTAGATAATTAATGGAAGTTGCACTGTGAATTTTTTTACAAAAAATATGTAGGTGTTACGTCACATATGGATGTTTAAATTTTAATAAGTGTGTTATTACTATTCACAACACCTTTGACTGATTACTAACCGTCTCTATATCCAGCGCAAAAAGTATATTCCGATGTGAATCTCGCAAAAAACTCGCTGTACGACCTGATGCAGGTCTCTTGATCAACTACAGGCATTTCCACCAGAGTTAGTTCTTCAGTCGCCGTACCTGTGATGTCGAAACCCCAACCTACCACCTGGAAGAATGAGTTCAGTAATTTTCAGGTAAGTTTCTTGTACTCAATTTTGGTGACAACTTTTATTATTTAATTGCTCCAATATATCATCGTGAAGTATTAAACACTCGAATATTAAATAATGCTTCATGATGATATTCCATAAATATTTAAATAAAAAGAAATTGTCACCAAAATTGAATACAAATAACTTACCTGAAAATTACCCAGTTACATCATGTTTAGGTCTATTAGTAAATGAAAAACAAACTGCTTATCAAGTGGCCCGTCTGCTCGTGTGGCTTCCACTTTACAGTAAAAAAAACAAAACGGCTAAGTGTTATTTTCACAAAAAGTCTAAGATTAAATGACAAAGTGCATGATTCGAACTTTATTTTATTGGCTGTTAAAATATCAATATTTAATTCATTTTTTCTATTCTAATTTTCTTTATGTATTTTATAAATTTGATTGTGGTAAAAATAATCGTATGTCGCGTAAATTGGAACATGCCTTTTATTTTTTAACTAATGTTAGACAAAAAAAAACATATTCACAATTATAATTTTCACTTGCAGCTACACTTATATATCCGGATATGCACTTACATACTGAATAGGTTATTTTAGATGCCTTATTTACGCTTTACATTTCAGTAATTTTCAGGTAAGTTTTTTGTACTCAATTTTGGTGACAAATTTTATTATTTAATTACTCGAATGTATCATCGTGAAATATTAAAGAATATATCAGGTTACCACACTCGAATATTAAATAATACTTCATGATGATATTCTATAAATATTTAAATAAAAAGAAATTGTCACCAAAATTGAGTAGGTACAAAAACTTACCTGAAAATTACTCATTTATTATTTCATTGGACGATTTCCCTCCTAGTTGTTTATTATATCTTTCATTATAAATAACTTCTAGATTTAGTCCCTCTCGTTGGTTTTGACTGAAAATCTGCGCCTTAGGGAACTTAGGCTTATGCTGAGTCAGTGTCCTTTCACTGTTGTGACAAAAAAAATTGTATTTAATCTGTATTTGTGGCATACTAGCGAATAAAGTCTTTATCTGTATCCATGTCTGGTTGATAACTTATACCATTTTGGTTGTCGGACCGTCGCGGACAGTATAAAGAGCCCATAATGTTGGTTTGTTTGAAAAAAAAAGGTCAGGTGGGGTATGAGGAATGTTGTTTATCAGCTTTACGTATTTTAACAATCATTACGGTGAATACTTGTGATGTACCTGGTTGCTGAAAATGTGCAAATTGTGTTAATATTTCTCTTCCCCAAAAGATGGGGTAACAGGAACAGAACATTGTATTTCTAAATTTTTTAATTTATTTATTTTTGAAAAAGTATACATTTTACAGAAGGTCTTAATGTACAACCTTGTGTTCTCACGATTTCATAATTGTCTGTCGGTCATTCTCGGCCTAGTGTTAATTACCTAACTTTCATAGCAATTTTTATTTTTTTTATTATTTTACTATTCTTACGGTAGAAGTTAATGAACAAAAGGCAAAGAAACTCATGCTTTAAACGACTCTGTGCAAAGGACACAAACACACTTGGTCAAAACAAATGAAGTATATTTGTTTTCAAGTTAAAACAAGTAAAAGAAATAAAAAGAGCAGCATAATTTAAAAAAACTTTTCCCACTAGATGGCGCTTTTAGATGTAACTAATCGCCTCCTTGATGCTAGTGATGCCCTCTAGCGACGTTTGTAAGTAAGCTGGCATTAGTCAAGGCATATTATCATGTGGGCATTACAACATTGCTCTCGAAATTAGGTAGTACACACTAGTCCGAGAGAATCACCGCTGTTTTTTTCCATTTGCATTTGGAGCATCGTTGCGACATCTCTTTAAAATCGTTTAAATTAGTTTGTTTGTTTGTTTTATCGACAGTTTAGATTATGAGATGGGATTGCAAGTCCTTCTTCCCCCATTCATCTTACCACACCTAACCACCTAACCATATATACGTGATTCGTATTCGAAAAAATTGTTTCATTTCCAATATGATCATTTGTAAAATAAAATATCGCCGATTTTTTGTTACACCCAGTATGATAATAATTGTTACGGTTAAGGGTACGTGGCGGCCTTTTACTAAAGCGAAGGGTAAACATTCAATCAATTGATTGGGATACTTAATGGCCGTATACCGCAAATTGAAGTGCTACAGGTTACTGTGGCTTTATTCTGTGTAATCTTTGATGTTTCTGGAAATTAATCCATCTTACTTATTGCTTTGCCCTTATAGATCCCGTGACCAGAGAGTCTAATAGTATAGTTGCGTTTATAACCTGTTTAATAATTTGAACGTTGTTACGAATTTGAACACTTGTAGCAATCTGAAGAGCGATTTGTTTTGACTTCACTTTTTTAGGCGTTAAAATACATAAAAAGTGAGCGGACATATTGTGAGTTATAATATTATAAAATATAATGTTTTACCTGAAATTAAAACAGTTATTATATGCGGAAACCTTATTCGAGACCTATAGAGTGAGACAGCAACACTTGCGTCACCGCGAACGGCCCCTAACGCTCCCCTCCACCCCAGTCCCAGCGGCACTAGTCGGGACGGAGGGGCGCGCAGCTCATCACCAGATACGGATTGTCTCGTCACATTGAACCTCACTATAAGTGGAATTTATATAAAAATCCAACCTGCAGTATTGGAAATATAGGTCTTATAAGTTTGTGGAAAGAAAATTAGGCACTATGTAACTGAAAATGCATCAATTTATTTTTTTCGACATCTTTCTTTGAACACAAATACGCAACTGACGAAACCGTAAAGTCATCATGACACGAGCTTGCGTTATAGACAATTATATCTATATATACAAACTCTAATAAAATGTAGAGAAGGTTGTGTGATCGCCAGTTACCCTTGGCCATGACCTCGTCGATGGAACAGGAGTTGAGCCAGTTGAGCGAGGCGACGGTGCTGCGCGTGCTGGCGACGACGCCGGCTGCGTGCAACAAAGACGTCATCCAACCACCCAGCACGGTGCGCGACGCCACACGCGCCTGTCCGCGCGCCGTTATGAAGAGTTGTGACAACTCGCTGCCTTCTCGTCGCGGAGCTGACACGTCATTATGGGCATAGTTGTCGGTTTTCGAACCGAAAACGGGATGCAGTATTATGTAGCCGCTACCACCCTTGAAGTGCTCGGAGTCAATGCGCAGAAGAGTGAGGTCGTGTACTCGCCGACAGGATGCGAGGAGAAGGATAAGAGCCATCCGTCGTGAATATAACGTTTCATTCGTCAGAGGGTTAGCCGATAACCAGTCGACTATATTTCTTGGGTCCAATATCGTTGGCCCTTGAGGGTTTTCCTTTACGTTGGCTACAGAAATATATTTTAAGATTCGTTTCACAATAGGGTTACACTTAGAGATTCAGATAGAGTCAGTCAAAATTGAAATTGTGGACTTGTAAACTTAAATAGTTTTATAAGACAGCCTTTCTTTCAAATGAAGATGTGCAAGGAATTTTGCTAGCTGTGAGCCGCTAGGTTTTAAGAAATTAACCTGGCTTTTGATACCAGTTTCGCCATTTGGACCATACTGAAGAGTAGACTTTCTTTGTAGACGATCGCCAACTCGAATCTAGCAAATTAACTTCTTCTAAGGTCCAATCTGATAATAGGTGGGCCCACTCTTCACCAACCATGTCTCTAGATGAATTTTCTCTACCTGAGCTGGAGGCAGCAGTGTCCGCGTGTCTATTAGATTGTGTCTGAGGTTCTGTATCAACCACGGAGGAGCCATGGCCCTGCGTTTGAGATCGGGACGCCAGAACACCTTGTGCCACCGAGGCACGATTAGCACGAACTTCCCTCTGGCTGTGTTGAAATGAGCCAGGACACGGGGTATGAGGTGTGGCGGAGAAAACACCACGCTATCTGAAACGACCATTCTCTGTTGAATGCGTCGTGAAATTCGGCGTTCGAGTCGGTGCAATCTCGAGATGCGTAGCGCGGTAATACGTGAGCACTCCTCGAGGCGAATAAGCCTATTTGTGGCTTTCCGAATTGTCGGAATATTTTGTGACAGGCTACCGCCGATAGTGTCCGCTCTCGTTCTAACTTTTGACGCGACAGTTTGTCGGCCTCCTTATTCAAAAGTCCGGGAATGTAATGAGGGACTATTTGGATGTTGTTCTGATCTAGTAATTGCAGAAGAGAGCACGTTACCTTATTTTATTTATTTATTAACTTATATACATTTTTATATTCGTTTATACGACACTGAAACCCTTGAGGGGTTTAAAAGTGTGTCACGTCTGACAAATTTGACGTTGGATAACAAATCTAATACTAAACTAAACACTAAACACTTACACTTGTAGAGGCTCATCGAGCACAAACCGCCTTCGTTGCGTATGTAACTCACTATATACGCTTTTGTTGTCGGATTGAACGAGAACAGTCGAGTTCCGCAGAACGTGTAGGTGTGTTTGAACGGAGTGAATTATTGCCCACATTTCCTTGACATTACTGTGCCAGGATATTTGTTCTGCGCGCCAAGTGCCTCCGCTCACTTGAGTCCCGTCGATAACTGCGCCCCAACCGTCGCCGGACGCGTCTGTCGTCAGGAAGTGAGCGATAGGTCTCGGGTGAATGGGTGTGCTCGCCGTGAACGCTCCCTGCCACCAAATCAATGCTTTCGCGGCTGCGAGATGGAGTGGTCTTTTGCAGTGTGGTTGGTCTTTTGGCTATAGAGCACAAGCCATTTGTAAGGGGCGGCAATGAAGACGACCTCTTGGGATGGCGAATGATGTAAAATTTAGCATTCCAATTGTCATTATTTTGTGTCGTTTGTCCGCAAGTAGACATTTGAAATTGTGTTCGAGATTCCACGTAATACCTAGATAGTCTTAGTATACATGTCGGGATCAGTATGGACTTCTTGTGGTTGACAGTCCATCCCAATGTCAATAGAACGCGTACAACTTCTGCAACTTGTTCTATAAGTAAATGTCGACATTGACTCACAATGAGAAAGTCGTAGACGAGCACTCTCATTCCTTTGCCGCGCAACGGCTGCGCAACCCAGTTCGTAACAGTTGCAATGGCTACGAGTGCTGGGGACAGTCCGAATGGAAAGCTCGTGATCCGCAGGAGCTCGGGATCTCTCATTTCGTGCGATTTGAAAAGGACTCTGAGAAATGGTTGATAGGGCTGGGCCATCGGAACGTGAAAATAGGCCTGTGTTAGATCTATTTTTACAGCCCAGTCTTCCTTTTGTAAAAACTCTGGCACTCGTTGCATATTTATCAATCGGAACTTGAACTGCACTAGAAAAAGGTTGAGGTTCTTCAAATTGAAAATAGAGCGGTCGCTTTGATCCGATTTTTTTACTAGAAACATGGGGCATACGAAACTAGGTGTTTGTGGTGCGGGTACTAATATTTTTTGCTTTTTTACTTGTAAAATTTGTTCGGTCATCGCAGCACTCGTTTGTGTTTGATAACAAAGAAGTTGATTGTGATTGACAAATGGGGGTAGTTTGCAAAAAGGAATGCTATAACCAGAAATGATCTTAATTACGTGATCGGGAGCGCCCATATTTTTGCCAAATATGTAAATAATTTTTTAAACAACCGCAGTAAAATAAATTTTGTTTGTAGTCACTTCCGAAAGCGACTATTGTTGAATTTATTTTTGCGATTAGGATTGTTCTGTTTCTTAACATCGCGTTTAGTGCCAGAGTTGTCAAATGGTTCGTTCAATCGTTCAATCGTTCGTTTGTTACGTGAGAGATCCTGTCTATTCCGCATAGACATAATGGGCTCATCCGCTGAGCGCTTGTTGCTGTTAGTAAATATCTTGTTAGTTCCACCAGCTTTCTCCAGGAAGTTACTTAATAATTCTGGATTAAACAGGTTAGCATTTGTTGGAGGGATTTTACGTAAATCCTCACGAATAAATTTGTTTTTAACACCTAACAAAATACTGTCACGTCTCTTTTGTATAGGTACCATTAGCTCGCCTCCCGCATACAAGCTGAAGCAAATCTTCAGAAACCTTCATGAAGTTAGAATTTTTAGTAAAAAGTTCGGAAACTTTTTATAAAGTGTTTCAGCATTCAAAACGCAGGTAGTGGAATGTGACCACTCAATTAATTGCTGCAAATTAGTTCTAAAAGTTTCATGCTGCTGAAGCAAAGCATGAGTAATGGCACCAAAAAAACGATCTAGATGTTTAAGCCAAGATGAATTAGGATCATAATAGCGAAGTTCAGTGTTCACATCCATGTCGTAAAAACCGGGTCCCGGCTCCCATTCATTTGTATCGAAATGATGCAACTTGGAAAGTAAAGCAAGCTTTTTTTTTCTTTTTTTTTTAAATTGTGATGGCAAAATGACTGCATCGCGCCTGATGGAAAGTGCGAATACCGTCCAGAGATGAGAGTAACGGATGGAAGACACAAATATCTTTACTCCGTCACTATCATTTTGCCGGTCTGGCCAAATGCTTCTTCACACTACGTTTGAAGGACCCGATGTTATAGAGGGGAGGGAATACATGCGCCGGGAGTTGGTTCCACAATTTGATGGTTCGGCATAAAAACGAATTGCCAAACTTTTTAGTGCGGGACGGTATTGAACTGACCGTCCGCCGACGCTTACTATCCCACGAATTCTCGACGGTGGGTTCTTTTAAATTCATGTTAATATCGTAATGAAACGTTTTGGATTGTTTCGGTTTATTTAGTAACGGTTCATTTTCAAAAAGCGATGTCATCAATTTCTCGGAAGGTTGTAACAATATGTCGGAATCACTATCACTAGCTTGATCGTTTTTAGCACACTGTGGTCCTTTAAGGTATTCTAAAATTTGACTATACCTGTTGCGACAAACACTGAAAATCGCGATTCCTGGAATTCACTCGCCTCGACGAACGACGACGCCGCTTTTGCCGCCGGGAATCCTCTGAAGACGATGTAGAACTAGAGCCGCTACTGGAGCTGCTGAGCGAGGCACCGCGCCGACCACGTGCTCTAGTGGACCGTGCGCGGGCGCGGTCGCGGGCCTCAGTTACGCCAGCAGGCTCTGCGCGCTGCTGGCGCTTCTCTGCCGCTGCAGGCTCCGTGCACTGCTTACTAGAGCCGGCAGCAGGCTCGGCGCACTCCAAACGCCTCTCGCCTTGATCCAGGGTTTTACTCATGTCTAACTCTTCCGCAGAGCAAACAGCTTAACCGATATTATATTTTTTTATTTAATTAATTTTTTTTTAATTTAACGAACCACAAAGTTGTTTAATTTTAAGGGGTTCGCTCGACCAAAGTCGATGCCAAGGACAATCCGTATCTGGTGATGAGTTGCAGGCCCCTCCGTCCCGACTAGTGCTGCTGGGAGTGTTGCGGGGCCGTTCGCAGTGACGCAAGTGTTGCTGTCTCACTCTATAGGTCTCGAATAACGGTTCATAGCATATAATGGAGTACATTGATTATCATATTAATTTTGGTGTAGTTGCATTTATGCAAAATATGAATGTAATTTTTTTTATTGTAAGTGTTCATAATATTTCATCATTTATTTGATCAGGCAAAGGTTCTATTCATATTTCAGCCGCGTCACATACATATATTTTCGTACTATATTTCGATACCTCCCACTGACCTCGAAATTGAATTAAAATGTTTAATGTTAAAAGCCCTACTATTTCTTTGAAAAAAACAAAATTCGAAAAAAAAACGAATTTGAACGAAACGAACGCGGAAAAAAATAAAGAAACAAAACAATAAAAACAGAAAATGACCAAAAACTATGGTATGGTTTTCATTTGAGGTATTGATTTTGAACCGCAGCTGGAGCGCCACAGTCGCGCCAACGCGCGAGCCACTTTTGCAGACTAGTGTATTACTAAATTACTAGAGGCGTCGTTTCTACAAGCGTCTAAATATCTTTCTAATTTGTGGTCTCATTTCAAGGCGTCAAGAATAAGGAGGACAGTAATATTCAGTGTAACTTACCGATCCTGTCTCTCCAATGACATTAGCAAGGTCAACCTCATTCTCCGGCCAGAGACAAGCAGGTCTCACCCAATCGGTGTAGGTGACTGGTTCTCTCAGTTCTAGGATGCCTAGGTCGCGGCTGTACGCAGACGCGTTGTATTCTGGATGGACTTTTATGTCTGACACCTGTACAATTTTAACAATTGTAAGTAAAAGTTTTGTTTGTACCAAGCTCCAAATCTAGGGTCGCCTGTACTATTAGTAGCTAGTTCCTTCGTCCATTAAGTATGTTGATTTAGAATAATTAATAACGCACACACTCAACATAGACCCTCTCTAGGGAAACCCTGTATCGCGGGTGCCATGGGCACACACATAGCCAACCACAAATTACACCCAAACTCACGAGAGAAATAAATGTAGGCCATACAAATATTTCTTCCGGCTTGGGAATCGAATCTGGGACCTCTGCGTGGCAGTTCGGCTTGGTAACCGTTCGGCCACCGAGGCAGTTAACTAAGCCTACTACTCGTAAAAATATTTTTATAACGAAAAAAATTGCTTGTTTTTGTAGTTACAGTGTTTACTTTTAATTTTTATGGTGATTGTTGTTTTATTTTATGGAGATGTTGGTGAAATTACACGCTTATGGGACTTGTCAACTTACGTTTCAGGGTGACGGGCGCAGTGGCAGTGATTCTTTGCGATCTAAAGCTGTGAGTGGCACTGTAACTGCTATGGACAGGCGTGTAGCTTACTTAATCGATTAGTTCCATGTGCCTACTGTTTCATTAGCACCCTTACCCTTCAAAACCCGAACGCAGCAATTCTCATATTATTACAGCTTTGGTAGTGGCAGTGCCCCTCAGAACTTTACGATTTATTTCTCTGAGTTGCAGTGCAACTGTTGGACATACAACTTACCACCAGGCGCACGAAGTGTTCATCAATGACGGGATGAACACTTCTTTTGATATCATAAAAAAAGGTTGTTATCTATTATCTATTCATATAAGCAGTACCTATCTAAGTAGATAATTAAATAAATTTGATTAAATGTTTAAATTTTTGTTTAATTGATATTGAATTATTTTTTATGTGTAACTACTCCACTAGTTTATTATAATTATTAATACAAAGATCGAACACACAGAAAAAAATTTCCTTTCGGCCGGATTCGAACCGACGTCTTCTAGCATACCGTGGCAGACGCTATACCAAATAAGCACGAAGCGGACCTCACGAATTTTTCTATGTGCTTGTTTACGTATCTTTATATTTGGTTTTTCAACGACTTTACCCGTAGCGCCATCTATGAGAAATCCATGAAAGTATTTCGTTACCCAATTAGACCTTTACAGCTACCAGTCCCGGCTAGAGATGTCACTATTCACTGCATTTAAATTAAATGTTCTTCCAATATTTGTTACTCACCAGTCTGATTTGAACGCCATCAACGGAAGTTCTCAAGTTGTGTTTTCCCAAGTAAACTGTGAGTGTGTTCCTGTTAACAACACGATTGGAGTTTCTGCGTGTCACGCAATGAGCTGCTGTGATGACATGACTATGGGAAACCAGGGTACCTCCGCAGATGTACTTGTTGTCTACCGTCTGGAAAAGCGTTGATGTTTTTTGAAACTCCGTGTTTCAGGTAATTAAAAAGAATCATCAATTAGCCTATTGCAGTCTACTGCTGGATATAAGCCTCCCCAAGTGTACATCATAGTGCCCGATCATCCATTTTCCGCATCCAACCATCACCCGCGACCTTCTTCAGATCGTCGGTCTACCTTGCAGGGGGACGTCTTACGTTACGTTTGCCGAGAAGTAGTCGTCCTACGTTACGTTTGCCGAGACGTGGTTTCCACTCGAGAACCCGTCTACACTATCGCCCATCGGTTCTGCGACAGATGTGGCCAACCCACTAAATTTGTGGACAATGTCCACAAATTTACAATGTCCACAAATTTAGTCTTATGCCGATGATAACTTCGTTCCGGACTTTGTTCCTTAACGAGATACCCAGCATAGACCTTTCCATAGCTTGCTGAGCAATGTGTATCTGTGAGCCAGTTTGACCGTCATATTCCACATCTCGGCTCCGTAAGTCATGACAGGTAAGACGCGTTGGTTATAAACCCTGGTCTTCAGGCACTGCGGGAGTGGTGACAAGAAGACATCAGACGCAGTTTCCCAAATGCTGCTCAACCCAGCTGCACTCTCCTAGCTATTTCACGCTCGAAGTTGTCTCTGCCTAGTTGCAGGGTTTGCCCGAGGTAGACATATTCTCGGACAACTTCGAGCGTTTCGCCATTAATCGAGATCGATTCCGGGATGACGATCTCATTGAACAAGACCTTAGTCTTGTCCAAATTCATCCGTAGACCGACCGATAATAAGGCAGCATTAAGGCTGTTAAGCATTTTCTGCAGATTCTGCAACGATTCCGCCATTATAAAGATGTCGTCGGCAAAGCGAAGGTGTGTGAGATTTTCGCCATTGACATCCAATCCGGTCTGTTTGTCCATCCAATCTGTTTGAGAACAGTTTCGGAGAGATAACATCTCCCAGTCTCACACCTCTGTGCAACTGGATGGGTCTTGTCTCGTTGCTTTATACTTGGACGGACATCGTGGCCTTGCTGTAGAGATTTCTCAGCACCTCTACGTACCGTCAATCGACTTGACATCGGTGCAAGGATTCCAGAACAGCCCAGGTTTCGATGGTGTCGAAGGCTTTCTCGTAGTCCATAAATGCTTGACACAGTCGCTGATTATACTTTTCGGACTTCTGTATAATTTGCCGAATAGTGTGTATGTGGTCCACGTTGCTATGGCCTTTTTGAAACCCTGTCTGTTCCGGTAATAGAAACCGTGTATTATGTTATGTGTTATGGAAACTCTCGGTTAACGTTCTTGACTTGTCCCGACATACTATTCATACCTGGGTCTGGTAAAGAGCGATCTGCCAGGGCCACTGTCCTTCATAGGTTGGTTTCCCATTCACAATCAAAGGGTTCGGACTGTAGCGCATCACACGCCCGCATTCGCCCTGAAAAAGAAACAAAAATTTTTGAAATTTTAGAAACAAGACTTTTTAAAAAAAAGCGCGGAAGAAATTACAATGGAAGTGCCATAACCCTCGATTACTATCAGAACAGAACCGATGTCGCCAAAACTCACACGTCCTTAATTTAAAACACTATGAAATCTTGATATTAATTGATACAAATTCTGGATTGTTAATATAATTTAAACTTTACCCTGCTGGCATATCGTTGAAAGTTTAATGACCTCAATACCTATTATTACAAGTTACGACGTTTTGATATTATATTGGAATTCAATATTAATGTGCTGCCATCTAGCGGTTTATTGCTGAACGACGACGAATTGTAGTTATTAATTTAGTTCTCCAAACAAGAAGTTGCCATATTGCAGGGGTATAAGCTTTACTTTCGTTTCTTGCAACAAAAAAAAACTGTTTCGGTAAACAGAAATTTTAAAATTGAATAAAATAAGACTCCGAATATCACCACGGATAATATTTTTGGTGCAGCTATAATTTTTGCGCTCCAAAACAGCACAAAAGGCATTTTTCTAGGATTTTAGAGAATTTGCACGAAAGAATGATACAACCATACCACACAAAGCGTAAATGGCAGACTGAGCTCAGACAGGTCTTTCGAGACCTATAGTTGGCACGCGTCCGACGCTAACTAACCACTTGTACTGCATTTATTGTTCTGTAATTAAAACTCACCTGGTTATTATTTTGTTGGTTATAATAATTGTTGTTGCTGTTTGGTGGTCTGCTGGGTACCACGATTGTTGGTCGTTCACCTGTGAAGTACTCGGCTGGATCTGCGCGACTGCAGACAATTATATTATACATTGTCTGTATAATACACTCGATATAGGTTTAGTAAGAATATAATATAATAATTTATTTTATATTATCAGTGTCGCAATATTACAATCTAAAGTAGAATTATTAATACAAAGATCGAACACTTAGGGTGGTTTCAGGTGGTGTCATCGAGTATATAACCAGAAGTAGAGACGAAATAAGGGCCATATATTCCTTGTAACACATTAGCGATACAGAGCTCTTATAAATATCAACTCTCGTTTGCACTGAAATATAGACAGACCAACTACTGACCTGTGTGTACGTCTCCGTATATTCCAAAAAATATTCTGTATTTATAAAGACCGTATTTATTGTAATAAAGATAATATCTCTAACAATGCCGTGCTGTTCTATTCGGTGGTGTGGGAAAAACAGCAAAACATCTAATTACAAAATTAACGGAATCAGGTTTCATCGGTAATTAAATATGAAATTTGTAATTTTGCAATTTTCGTCCATTATAGCAAAGCTCAAGTTAACTGGTCGATTTGAAGTGAAACAGTTGACGACACCCATTGATGACATCCGTCAATTGTTTCGAACTTGGGCTAGCCAATCGGAGCGCAGATGTCACGGTAATGATATGGCAGAATAGTTTTGAAACAAATTAATTGACATTTCGTCTCTATTTCTGGTTATATACTCGATGGGTGGTGCACATTTATCTGCGGACCACCGGAGCGAAGTAACACGTGTGGCGTAGGGCACTTTTATTCGACACGAATTTCATCGCGCTTACCCCGCGTTGCTGCGCAGCGACCGCATGCGTCTAAGAGAATCCCACACTAGCATCTTTCGAGCGTCAGCGTCTTGCCAACACACGCACAGCGTCGACACGACGTCCGCGCGGCGACGACGCCACCCAACACCAGCACTGAGCGATTACTGTCCTGAATAGTGCGGGCGGGCGTTAAGTCGCGGTCGCGCGGACGTCATGTCGAGTAGTGTAGGGGGTCTCTAACTGACTATTTATTTAGCTTTTACGTTTTAACTTAAATGCCTGGCCTGAAGCCTGGCTTGAATTTGGTCTACGCGGCGGCCGGCGCGGTTGTATTATTCAGAGGAATTTAAATGTTGTTGCCTAGTAAATAGAATTCAGATTCGCCATTAATGTACACGAAGGCGTGGTAACTGGGCGGTAAAACTTTCTCCTCGTGTAATTGGGCGCTGAGAACATCGTTTTATAGTGACGCGGATTGCTCCGTACGGAACAAGCTCCGCGTGAGCTCCGCACTAGCTACCAGTGCGTTCATTGTAGGCGACTGTCTTCCGTGAATATCAGCACTAAATAAAATACTCGGTTCGGAGCACTGCGGATTTTATGCATGCAGATGGTCCGCAGGCGGACAGTCCGTACGGACCGTACGCACAGCTGTGAAACCAGTCTTAGAAAAAATTCCTTCGATCGGGCTGGATTCGAACCAACGTCTTTCAGTAAACCGTGCCAGACGCTATGCCAACTAAGTCATCTAACGAACTAGCGAACCTTACGAATGTCTTTGTTGCAGATCATTGTTTATGGTTTTTAACGACTTTTTTGCTGTAGCGGATGTTCGATCTTTGTTTTAATAATTATAACAAACCAGTGGAGTAATTCCAGAAAAATAATTGAATACCATGGTGGTCAAATATCGTGATATTCTACAAACTTAAAAATTAAAATATCGATACCAGAAGTATCAATTAATGTAAGGGACATACAACGGTTTTTGAGGAGAGTCAAAAAACAATTTTATTTTTTTAAATTTAACTTTTTACTGTCTGTTCCAATTTTGATTATGTCTAGAGCAAAGTTTTTTAGAATTTCTTCTTCTTTCATGCTATAAACGAAAGATTTAGGAATGTGGTTTAAAATATGGCATGTCCCTTACATTAAAAAAAGATGATTAGTTGAGCCTTACGTTACTAATATTTTGTGTTAAAGGATCCATTACAATAGAATTACGTATAACTTTCTATTTCTATTCATGCTTACACTATGCTCGACGGTTTACACATAAAATATTAGTAACGTAAACACAACTAAACATCTTCTATAAATGTTTTTTAATGTAAGGGACATACTACATTTTAAACCACTAGGCATTCCTAAATTTTAATAATACTAATCGATGGAGCGGAAACTTTCGAATCCAATGATACATATGTATCATCTCATTTTCGACAAAATGCCTCTCACACTAATTGATACTTCTGGTATCGATATATTGTCAAGGGATAATATTTTCAACGGATTATCCCTTAAAAACTACTTTATTTATTTTATAGTATGTATACTGCTTTATTTTATATTCCTCATTGTTTATATTAATGAGACCTTCATTAATATAAACAATAAAAACATACTATAAAATAAATAAAGTAGTATAATTAAAAATAAAATAAATACACACAAATATTGTCAAAAACAATGACGTAAAATAATAATTACAATTTCTTCGAAAGCATGCAGAAAAGTATTTTTGTAATGGCGCCAAAAATTTGTAACAATTTACCGAAAGCACTAAAGTCTGAGGAAAAACCTTATGCTATTTTCAAAGCAATTAAACAATTTACTAACTAATAAAATGTACAATAAAGTCAGATTTTTTAAATGACAAATCCCTATATTAATGTCTAATTTTTGACATTTGCATATTTATTTTGACGTTATTATTATTATTTTGGTATTTTACAATAAATATTAAATGACAGTCAGAAAGAACTTGTAACCGCTGTGAGACATGTCTCCTAATTGCGCTCGCTTTATTAATGCTGCCGCAGATTATTCTTCCACGTTTGACGAAATTGGCAGTTTTGATTTAAATGACGTAAACAAAAGAAGAATGTTTATTTGAAACCCTAGGCCTGTGGGATCTCGACGCCCTTGCCTTCTTTATGGTTAAATAAGTGCGCATTTAACTTTCTTCTCACTTGGATGGAGCGTGCACTATAATAATACCTACTCTCGCCTTGAATAGGTCCAACTTATAGCGTTCAGGGACCAAGTTTGCTGGCAGGGAATTTCACTTCAATGCCGTACACCATAAAAATGTGGTATTAACGCTTCGTCATCTAGTCCCCCGATGATAGAAAGGGGATGACGGAATTCCATGCAATCACATCACGCACTCTCCGTGATATATCTTGTAGAATACGATAGATAAGTAGGCTACTTTACGGCGGTGTTCAAGGCATATTAAATTAAATGTAAAAATTAATAACCTAGCCTAACGTATTAGCATAACTACACAAAGGGGAAACGTTGTTTTGCCAAAATTGTGGGCTCCCTGCTGCGGGAACCACATTTCGTCTATTTAATATGGCCCTGAAGACTAGATTTAAGCCTTTAATGTGTGTTAGCCCTTTGTAGCTTTATAAATAATGAAATAACTTTAAACCTAACGTTTACTATGGGTAATATTATTCACCGTTCAATTTTGACGTTGAATTTAGTGACGTTTTAAATGAATTTTAGTAATTAACTTCCAACAAAAAGATGGGTTCTCAATTCGTATGTATTTTTTTTATGCTATGTTACGATCGATCTCGATGATTTTTTTTAGAAAATGGGTACCTCATTTGTGGTCTCAGTCATAGATATAGAAATATCTATGGTCTCAGCCAAAGTCGAAGAAAATATTCCACCTTTAAATGTGGTCAATTATGCAACGCTCCTTGTCAGAGTTCGTTCCGGTAAGTACTGCCACCTTACCTATTTCTGCCGCCAAGCAGTAATGTGAGCATTGCTGCGCTCTCGTTTGGAAGGGTAAATGACTATGATGATCAGTAGGATGATGATGATCAGTCGGTGCGTGTTGAGCGGGAGACCCTTCCTCGCGTTTTGACCGGTCTCCGGTGCGAAAAAAGAATACAGCTGTTGCCGAACAAAGCCGAGCAGTAGGTACTTTAAAGGACTATCCACACACATCAGGGCCGTGCCCCGGACGTGGACGGGGCGTGCTAGTTTGTATGAACTGCGGGTCCGTCCCGGCGTCGGCCCGGACACGGTTATGTGTCAACGAATTCATACAAATTATACGCAACGATATTTTTTTAAGCGCCTGACGTAACACGGCCCGTCCACGTCCCGGGCACGTTCCGGATATGTGTGGATAGACCTTAAGGTGCTGGTGAAATTACAGGCACATGGGACTTGTCAATTTTATGTCTCAGGGTGACGGGCGGTGGCGTAGCGTGGGAGTGGCGGCGAGCGCGGCAGAAATGATTTTTTTTTACTTCAAATTAGAAAACAAATTCCACTATTTGATATAACGATATCCTGTACAACACAAAGATAGCGACGGCAGGCGGACATAGAAACACAAGCCTAGGCTGCTTGTATACTTTTGTAATCGTGAAAATAGAGGCAGCAAATTTAAGACTGGCCCCAGGCGGCATATATCGACGCTACGCTACTGATGACGGGCGCAGGTGGCAGTGTCCCTCAGACCTTTGCGATTTAAAGCTCTGAATCGCACTGCAACTATTATGGACAGGCGTGTTGGCTTCCACCAGACGCACGACTTGTTCTTTCCGTCAATGGTATCATAAAACCAGAAATAGAGACGAAATATCATTTAGTTTGTTTGAAAACTATTCTGCCATATCATTACTGTAACAACTGCGCTCCGATTGGTCAGGCCGAGTTCGAAACAATTGACGGGTGTCGTCAACTGTTTCACTTCAAATCGACCAGTTAACTTGAGCTTTGCTATAATGGACGAAAATTGCAAAATTACATATTTAATATTTAATTACCGATGAAATTTGATTCCGCTTATTTTGTAATTATATGTTTAGGTGTTTTTCCCTACGCCACTGAATTAAACAGCATGCCATTGTTGGAGATATTATCTTTACTACAATAAATCAAAGGTTAGTTGGAAGAAATCTCTTTATGGGATAAGCTCGCCTTTGTACACAAATATTTAAATTGTTTCTGAAAATTTGTAAGTTACTTTGTGGTACAATAAAGTGTTTAAAAAAAATAAATAAAATAAAATAAATACAGAATATTTTTGGAATATACGGACACGTACACACAGGGCCGTTGTTGGCGCTGTCTATATTTCAGTGCAAACGAGAGTTGATATTTATAAGTGATGTATCACTGATGAGTTACCAGGAATGTCTGGCCCTTATTAGGTCTCTATTTCTGGTTACATACTCGATGCATAAAACAAAAGATTAGGCTTGAACACCCGTATACATGGCACACGACGGGCATGCATTTTTTTATAATATCAAGTGATGGGACGAACAAGTCGTGCGCCTGATGGGATGGTACACGCCTGTCCATAACAGTTGCAGTAGCATCTGAGGGGCACTGCCACTGTGCCCGTCACCCTGAGACATAAGTTGACAAGTCTCATGTGCTTGTAATTGCATTACTACGCTTCAAAACCTATAGTAACAAACAACAAAAAAAATATAGTAATGTCTCAGCATTACTGTGTTCCGGTACTGCTTGAGGGCAGTACTTCCCTAGACGAACTCATTCACAAAGACAATGCATACACATATACCGAGCGTGTAACGCTCTTAAATTACCATACTTGTCTTATAATAGTCATAATACTAAGGAGGAGTATTATTGCGTGTTACGCCATAATTACCTATCACTATCAAAGTCGTCTTCATCAACCTTTGGTCGAGACGAGGTCATCCAAGAGGGTGCGGTGGGTGTAGCCGGATACATCTCGGGTATTCCACCGCTAGAAGTCTGGGAGCCCACGTTCTGTGCCGGGACACGTCCATCACTTCTGTCACGGTGTACAAATGTTAATATTGCAATAATGTGACAATTTAAATATATATATACATATGTATACAGGGTGTAAATTTGAGACGGGGCAGTAAGGCCAGCCACCTTAATCATTTTAGTTACAGGAAAACAGTTCTAGAAGACTATCCATGAATTTTGAAGATATTTTGATGGGCATTCACAGATTTTGGAAAAATGGTACAGTCAGCAAGATAAAAGGCAATTTTTATAAAATTTCTTTTTTATGCCTTCGATCCGGTCTCTAAGGATCAATAGCCTCTATGGGGCCAACTGAGGTAAAAGTACTCCAAATGTCAGAAATCGCAAAAAATTTTTACCATACATTTTGTAGGGACGTATTTACTAATCAGTTATTCTAGGTAATTAAGGAAATAACAAATTGACAATGTATTATGTATTAGTTTAATGAAATTTATAAAAAAATACAACAGTGTTCAAGAATTGAAAGACGCACTTGCAGCAATTTTCAATGCAATCCATCCGAGTAAAATTTCAGCCGCTAATTTGCTCTTTGTGGAAGAGAGCGAATTGATGCATCTGCCAAGGCGGCAATAAATTACTATTATATATTTATGCTCGCCCTTACTATTATATATTTTTTATGTTATTTTGATTTTTGTTACTGTTTTTATTTTGAAATACATAATACGTTGTCAATTTGTTAGTTTCCTTATTGTTAGTTTCCTTAACCTAGAATAATTGATTACTAAATATGTCCCTACTAAATGTATTTTAAAAAGTTTTTGCGAATTCTGACATTTCGAGTACTCTTACCTCAGTTGGTCCCATAGAGACTATTGATCCTTAACAGAGACTGGATCGAATGACATAAAAAAAGTTTCGTGAAAATTGCCTTTTATCTTGCTGACTGTACCATTTTTCAAAAATCTGTGAATGCCAGTCAAAATATCTTCAAAATTCATGGATAGTCTTCTAGAACCGTTTTCCTGTAACTACAACGATGAAGGTGGCTGGCCTTGCTGCCCCGTCTCAAATTTACACCCTGTATATACTACTAATAAAAGGGATGATATTATTTGATCCTCAAATAAATAATTGATCTATTGTAAATGTGCACTTTTTTAAATAAACGATATATATTTTTTATGTTTCATATATAAGTATATACGGATAAATTGTAAATGAACTGCATTCAAAGTAACACTATATTATGTTTAAGCATACTACATTAATATTTGGTATTTAAAAATAATATTTGATTCTCTTTTTTATCATTGGTCCTTTTTTAACGATTAATGACATTTATAACCAGTATATCTTTTAATATTAATTTCCTAATAAATCTTGGTTACTTGGTTGCGCACCCATTCTGTAGGTTAGGTTACGTTAGTATATGAAAAAGCAGGAAGCCAGTTTGCTTGCATTTTCGAACATGTCTTCAGGTCAAATTATATTATAATTAATATAATATTAGTACACAAATATAGTCAACATTTACTTAGTTATCAAAATTTTATTTTTGATACTCATTTGTCTTACTTTTGAGGCCCAACATAAAACTATCAAAATTAATTTATACATATCAAACATTTTTTGCGTAGCTCTGAATAGATTAAAATATCAATCGATTTAATTTATTTTATATCTCAAAGAAAAAGGATCAATCATTAAAAAAGATGACCGTTTAGATTTTTTTGCCTGCTGCTTTTGCAAATTTAAAATATATTTTAAATATGGAAATAGAAACGGAAACAGATGCGAAAAAGGCGGAACTTCCGCAGTTGCGGAAGCAGACACTGAGGCCCGTTGCATCATTATAAACCTGCACGAATTTCTCTAACTTTTCCATCCATTTACATAGATTTGCAGGTTAATTCCGTTAGGTAATACCATTAATGAAATTAGCATAATAATGAGAGACGCAATTAAAATATCATTACGGGATCCGTAAGTCGAAATGAGGAAAATTTCGATTCGAAAAATTCCGTGAACGTCTATGTCAGGGTTACTTTTAATAAACCCAAAATCTCTAAACACGTTACTCCTATCATTAAAATAAACAAGTTATCGTCGTTCGGTTTTCGAAAATTCGTAGAATTTGGTAACGGTCTGAATAAATCTTTGTCAGGGTAAACCCACCTCTCAAGGACCTTAACTCTAATAATTATCTTAAAATCACTAGTCATTGTAATTCCAATGAGAGTCCACTGGGGTTGCAGTTACGATAGTATTTATTTCAGCTCATTAGCTCGGAAAGGCTTGCTTTCTCATTAGAAATCTGCGCGCTATAGTTATTTCTGATACAAGTGCGGAAAGTTAGTTATTTTTCACGAGTCTCGAGGCTTCTTGGCCTGAGCCAGAGGCGAGGGTCAACATGGGGTCAACACTCGAGACAAGTGAAAATGACAAATCCGCACGTGTACCAAACGACGTTTTTTAAAACATTTGCGAAAAAACTACATTGAAAGTAAAATAAAACAGTTTATTTTAGTGGTCTCGCGTAATACTCACCTCCGGTCATTGTTAATACTCAATCAGCTATCTTTATGGAAAATATTTTGGTATTTTTAAATGTAATCCGTTGTTTTTTAAATACCTATGCATTTTAAACGAATAAGATGTTTGTAAGTTAATATAAGTTTTAATGACGAATGAATTACGTCACAAAGCACATACATATTACATAAACATACTATCTCTTTAGTTCTATGTTTAAGACTTGAACCAACAGTAAATTTAAAAAAAATGGTAAAGTAAAAACATCGAGTATGTAAGTATATAACTAGAAATAGAGACGAAATGTCAATTAATTTGTTTGAAATCTATTCTGCCCTATCATTACTGTGACAACTGCGCTCCAGCCGGGTGTCGTCAATTGTTTCACTTCAAATCGATCAGTTAACTTGAGCTTTGCTATAATGGACGAAAATTGCAAAATCACATATTTAATATTTAATTACCGATGAAATGTGATTCCATTTGTTTTGAAATTAGATGTTTTGCTGTCCCACACCACCGAATAGAACAGCACGGTACTGTTAGAGATATTATCTTTATTACAATAAATACAGAATATTTTTTGGAATATACGGAGACGTACACACAGGTCAGTAGTTGGCCTGTCTATATTTCAGTGCAAACGAGGGTTGATATTTAAGAGCTGTATCGCTAATGTGTTACTAGGAATACATGGCCTTTATTTCGTCTCTACTTCTGGTTATATACTCGATGAGTGAAAAGCACTAGAGCGAAAAATAGAACGACTAATTGTGTTTATTATATTATTTTAAATCGTCGAAGAACTAAAATAATTTCAATAATCACTTAATCACACAAAACAAAAGTACAAGCAAGAATAAAAATTGATGAGGTGAAAATTCAGAACGCATCCGAAGATAAACCTTTACTTTTACTTGCTAAAACTTTTACTTTTATTTTTTTTTAAACTGATGTTTTATAGTTCAACGGTTTTTCCTTCATCTACCACTTTCCTCGCTATGGTGAGGTGAAAAGTTGTGTGTTTCGCTCGGCAGCAAAGTAGTTTTGCGTCTCGTGCCTTGAAACCATCATCGCTACGGTCAGGAATCTACTTTTGAACCACTCGCTTCGCTCATGGTTCAATCTTAGCTTCAGTACACATTTTAACACTTAGTTCAATACAAGCAAGCACTCGTGTCAAACGACAACTTTCCAGACTTGCATAACAAATACATAACTTACAAATGACAATTATAGCGATATCTCTAGCCAGCTATGGTAGCTGTAAAGGTATCTCTCTATTCATTTCCTATGTGAATTTTAGACGCCGCCTATTATCACGGGCTCGCTGTGGTAGTCTCTTTGGACGAGAGTTGCCAAGGAGAGTGTTACACTTGCCAATATTTTCGAAAGTTCTTAGGTTTTCGCGATTGTTATAAATTGTTGTTCCTTTTTCAAACAAAAAACAAATATATGGGATTTAAATCCGGAAAAATAGTTTAATTTCCTATCTTCGAAAGTGTTTTAGTTATGTGTTATCAAATTGAGTGCTATCAAATTGTTCGGAATTATTTGCACATATAATTATTATGAAATATTACAGTCTATGAAGTTCACGAGGTTACATTATTCGTTAAGCGGGAACGATAAATTCCCCAAAAACTGGGCTTCAGTTGAAAACGAAAATTTACCACTTTCTCTGTAGTACATAAAAAATATGTGCAAAATTAGATATTTTGTTCTTAAATAATTCGTTTTAGGCTTTTATGTTAGTCTGTTTCCGGAATTTTATAAGTACATTGTACAGTTTAACAAATTAGTACATTCTTTGGAAAATATCTTTCGGTATAATTAAATTTTTATTGAATGTCAGACTGATTCACCTCCATTCAATTATGTTTCTGTGAAATTACTCCACTAGTTTGTTATAATTATTAATGTAAAGATCGAACACTTGGAAAAAGTCCTTCGATCTTCGGCCGGATTCAAACCGACATGTCTCGTAGCAAACCGTGTCAGGGGGTCTATTCTCGATCTCCGTCCGACATTCGTCCGAAACAATTACTGCCAAGTAAGCAATACTTGACCAAATGAAAAGACGCGTGATGCGAATGAAGCTTCATACTGGATACTTGTCTTTTAATTTTGTCGATTGTTACTTATTTGACAGTAATTGTTTCGGACGGAGATCGATAGTAGCCCCAGACTGAGTCAGACACTATGCCTTAGTTGGCATGTAACGAACCAGCGGACCTCACCAATTTTTCTAAGTTCTTGCTGTCGGTTCTTTATATTTTTGTTCTTCAACGACTTTTTAGCGGTAACGCCATCTATGAGAAATCTATGAAAGTGTATTTATATTTATTGTAAGATCGTTATTTAAAAGTGAATATCTAAACGTTTGGTCTAGCAAATCAGTTTTTTTCCGCTTCTCTAACCTAACCTAAACCTTTGACTTTAGTCCGACCTATCTCTAACTAAATCAAAAACAAAGTTTTGATTTAATGGATGTAAATTCTAATAGAAACTTTATATGTGCTGTGAAAATACACACAAAGTTAGACAGACTTTAAGTGAGACTAATGCGAGTGGACTCGGTTTTGCTATTGTACTGACCCTATGGTGCTTAATTATGCTAAATAATTTTTGAGTTGCGTATTACTTAAGTGTAAGGGCACTTTCGAATTAGACGCTTGTAGAAGTGCTGCGGTGGTGCGTCTGCGGCACCTCTAACTATAATTTTCATACAATATAGAAGCGTAGCTGCAGCGCTACAATCGCGCGCGTCACTTTTGCAGTCTAGATATTGTATAAAAAATTAGTCATTTCACAATTGATTTCACATAGCATGATTTCGGCGGCGTTTGAGATTTGAAATTTCTAGAAATGTAGTAATATAAAATCGAATGAAAAAAATCTGTAGCACTGGTTAACGGAGGGGGTACGTAGAACGACGAATTAGATGCAGACTTCCGTGTAAAATAAGTATATTAGATATAAAAGGCAACAAAAAGTTATGCGGCTAGGGAACCAACAGTGCTTCACACGTGCGTGAAAGCGCAAGTTTTGTGCCGAAGCTTAAGTAAGATAACAGTAAGTAGGGACGATTCGATACAAGTAAATACGACTAAGTAGTCGATACTTTTGTTTCGATATCGAGTACTTTCAGTCTCCAATCCCTTCTTTCGATGTTTACTGGGTATCGGAAGACAAATACTGGTGTCGAATCGAAACACACACGCGTAAATATTGAACCTTAATCCACTTTTCAGGAAAATGTCATCTTTTTTCCAAATAATTTTTCTTTCCATTTTAACCGTTTTACAGCAAACAAATGCAAACCTATGCAAATCTATGGTTCCTTTGGATAATTTTTGGATGAATTTTGGACATACATCTCAGTGAATGAGTGAAGTTCACAAGGTTTTTGTATTACGGTTTTTTTTTATAATGTTTAGTTTAAGTGTTATTACGACAAATTCGCACTAATAATCCATTATCAAAATCTCGATTAGCGGAATTATCGATTGTATCGGTTTAGCTATAATACTTTAAAAAAGAAAAGACCGCTTATTTATTTAATTGTGCAGTACGTGCTTGTTAAAAAAATATTACTTTTTTTATTATTATGGTTCCGCCAAAATCTAAAGTATGGACATATTTTATATCTCCTAATAAGGTATCGATACTTTTGAAGTACTCATATGATTAGTATCGCATGACGAATTGATTACTATTCATTTGAGTAGGTATCGATACTTTGATGGTATCAGAACATCCCTAACAGTAAGTAAGGACCGAAACGTCTCAATAACTAGAGTGCCGTTCAGTGCCATACAAATGCTATAGCGGTAGAAAGCATTTATGGTAAGCATTCTCAATACTTTTCATTTGAAGGACACTGCAGTTGGCCGCTGGACGCCTTGACTGCGCCACTGGAAGAAAAGGGCGAGCTGAAGGCTCATAACCCGTAGATGAATCCTGATTGCTTTTTTTTTTGAAGGACACTGCTGTTGGTCGCTGATGGCCTTGACTGCGCTACCGGAACGGAAGAAAAGGGCGAGCAGAAGACCAATATTAAACATGAGATGACTTATATAAACTATTGGAGTTAACAAAACGATAGCGCGCTTCAGAGTACAACTAATGCCATCTAGCGGTGACGCAACGGAACTAATGGCGTGTTAAAGTTATGGTTATGTATTACAAATCTATTTTAATATCTTACCGAGATAATTTGTAATGAGGAGAAAATCGATTTACTGAAAATAATTAGGCTCTTTATCACAAAGATACTAATATCTAACTGATATAGATCGTCGATTACGTTACATTACACCGAAAATAATTTAAGAACAAATAAACAAAATAAAAAGGATTAAATTATTACGTTATTAAGGTATCAAAAAATTACACAGCAAATAAAAAAATAAATAACACTAAATAAAAAGACAACAATAAAGCATAAAATCAACTGCAACGAAACGTAATTTGAAGAATTTATTCCAAAAGCGTCACGCAATGCTCAAAACAAAACGACCCGCATACAAGGTGTATGCACTAGTATACACGAGACACATGACAGCTGATTCGATTTATCGATTTTATGATGTAAATTTCTACGGATAAAATATTCCGCTTTACGTATCAAGCAATTGGGGCAGTTTATTTTTATCTTTATCATTTCATTTTCTTTTACTTTATGCAGGGCATCGCACGGCTATGCCACATGGACGGACTTTACGGACAAGAGCACACTTCTGAGACTACACATTTCTGTTCGAAAATCTCCTCCAGTGCAACGGAACAAGATATGTCAATGTGCTGTTGATGTACCTTAAATACCGTAGATAGAAAATTTTACTGAAAGAAGACTTAATTTTCATTTTAACAACAATTGGAATTGCATTCAAAGATTTTTAAATAATCATCTGTCTTAATCGGGAATCGAAACCGGCCAAATGTGAAAAAACTATACTGATCGAAAGCCTCAATCATTAGGTTAAGAAAACAATTCTTAATTGTTTTCTTAACACAGCATCTTAAATAAAAAAGACCATGAATTTTTTTAAATTTTATTAATTAGTTCAATATTTTTGATGGTATATATATATTAGTCTGTATGTTCAAAAGTTCCAAATTTGGGGTCTTAGAGTTTTTTACTTACTGCAGTTCTCAGGGTGATCTTCTTTACGAAGCATTGTTTAATTAAACTGACGATATCAAATTGTCATTTCCTTACCTAAGAAATAAAGATATATTTGAATACTTACATGCTGTATGGATTCGGGTTGCTATAATCACCAGGTTGGTTCAAAGTTGGAATATACACTGGTCCTTCTCCCGCCGGAATTCCATACACCGGTTTTGTGACCGGTCGGTCTTCTGGTCTGATATTTGGTCTTTCCTCGGGTCGGCTCTCCGGTCTTTGCGGGCGTGTACTTTCTGGTCTCGGTCGCGTTGATTCTGGTCTATATGTAAGTCGTATTGCAGTTTCTGATCCACTTCGCCTTAGTTCTACTGATTCTGAGACTACAGATTCAACATTGTTAGCATTGCAGATTTCTCTACCGTTCAATTTTATTGCTTGCAGTTTGGGTGGTTGGTTTAACGGATTATACTGAATGAAGAATCTGATTGTTTGCGATGGACCAGGTTGGATTTTCATGTTGGTGTTTATTATTTTGTAATCTATATTATCTGTTGTTGTTACGTTGCCTACCCAATTCTGAAAAGTAATTATTGTTATTATTATATAAACAAACGTAAAAAACAAAAAGAAAAAACGTGACCGAACGGTTACAATGCTGGTCTGCCACGGAAAGGTCCCAGGTTCGATTCCCGGGCCGGGAGAAATGTTTGTATGGCCTACATTTATTTATCTCGTGATTTTGGGTGCCATTTGTCTATGTGTGTGTCCATGGCACCCGCGATACTAAGTTTCCATAGTGCGGGGTTATGTGTGTGTTATTTTATTACGCCGCATAGGCTGTAGACCTTCCACTGATGCTGCGGTATGAGCAGCAAAAAACGCTGCCGCCCCGCTTCCGTGTGTGATTAGCCTAAATAAGTGGTTTATTAATTATTGCCTACGACATAGCCTTCTCTCAAATTGTGTTACAACATTAGTTTAGTTCATTAATATTAATTAATAATTAATTGTCAACGACATACGATAAGAGTGTTAGTTTTCGAATTCACAATATCGCTCTCGGTCTAATAAGGCCACGTTTGCAAGAATAACTTTTCAGGAGACAGGTTTAAAGATTCTGCTTTTTTAACGGACTTCAAAAAAAGGAGAAGGTTCTCTATTTGATTGTATGCTTTTTTTGTAAGTATGTTACGCGAGTGGCACTTGTGAACCGATTTTGATGATTCTTCTTTTATTGGAAAGAGAGTCCACCGAGTGGTCCCATTCAAATTTATTTGAAGAAATTCCCAAACTAGGGGACGAATGACTTTTGAGGTCGGTTTTTTAGTACTCTGTACTGAGATTATAATAATAAAAATATACGTTTATTTTCTCCACAAACATAACTGTTATATGAAGGAATAGGGAAAAAGGTTGACCTCGACGTAAATATTTCAACCACATTGAAATCCTTAAAAAGGTCAACCTAAGATGAATAAACCAGAGTTTTAATATACTGATGTGAAGTTGAAGTAAAAAAATCATGTATTCCATAGGTAAAAATATGTACACTTGAGAACGTAATTAAGTAAGGTATTGCTCATTCACTGTGCTTCCCTGAGAAGAACGAGCAAGAAGGGCAACAAGGGGTTGCTCTTTTCAAATAAACCGACATGCTATGGACTACACTTTGAATCAAATTTGGAATCTACAGCCATGACGTCTTTCCATACATCTTTATATAACACGTAGTTTTCAGTTTTGTAATATCGTCAAGGATTGTGCCATTACGCGTAACTAGCATTTGGTTATGAATCTCCATTTCGGTAATTTTGTCGCCAAATAAAATCCGCGTAAATGTCGTGGCAACCAAATTAGCGTGATTTACGAGAATCTATTGTTATCAGTCCGTAGAATTCAATTTTTAATGCTTACTGTGCAAAAATGACAACCGTAGCCATTGAAATAACAAAGTAATAACATTAAATCCCTCTCGTGTGAAATTTGCACTATCCCCGACGATATGACTTTTCATTTGAAATACTTTTAATGTAATTAATAATAATAATAATAATAATCTTATTGTTATTATTGTTCGCCGATTCTTGGAACTGAGTCCCTGACCCCGGCCGACTGTGCCATTGCCGGGAAATACCGCCTCTCCCATTTAAAAATTCAAAATTAATTTTTTAGGCCTTGGGAGAGGCGAGAGTTTAAAATAAATACGAAAATAATATTAGGGGTTAAAGTATGAAATTGCCGTTTTATTGCAATAGGTTCTTTGAATTTTCATAGAATCGTCATGGTTTGAGGTTTTCGAATGAAACTTTTTTCAAATGGTTTCTGTGATTTTTTTTTTTTAAATTTGAAACATTTGAATATCGACTTTCAATTGTTTTTGTTATTCAATTTAGACAAGAAAGATGGATACTGCGAAAATTCGAGTGATTTTTGAATACGAGTTCCGACGCGGAACTAACGCGGCAGAAACAGCCCGCAATATCAATGCTGCGTTTGGAGAGGGGTCTACTAATGAACGCACCGTGCGATTTTGGTTTAAACGCTTTCGTGATGGAAATTTCGACTTAAAGAACGAGCCATGAGCAAGACCGCCCACACAGGTGAATAACGATGAATTAAGAGAGATAGTGGAAGCCGATCCTAGTCAAACTACCCAGGAATTAGCGGCATGGTTTAACGTTACCTTACCCACAATATCGACTCACTTGCGTCAAATCAATAAAATAAAAAAATACGAAAAATGGGTGCCTCATGATTTGACTGATCTGCAGAAAGAAACGCGTGTTGAAACTTGTGTTGCCTTGTTGAACCGGTACAGAAATGAAGGAATATTGGATCGAATTGTAACATGTGATGAAAAGTGGATTCTTTATGATAACCGGAAAAGAAAAATGCAATGGCTGACCCCAGGTCAAATGCCACAACAGTGTCCTAAAGCAAAACTTACCAATAAAAAGGTAATGGTAACTGTTTGGTGGTCTCAGCATGGTGTTATTCACTATAGTTTTCTCCGATCTGGTCAAGCAATAACGGCAGATGTCTATTGTGCCGAACTCCGAACCATGTTGACAAAACCAGCAGTAAAACAGCCCCGACTCATGAATCGATCTTCACCATTATTGCTCCACGACAACGCGAGACCTCACACAGCACGAGAAACCATTTTGACCCTTCAGGAACTGCAGTTAGAAACCATTCGTCATCCTCCGTATTCACCAGACCTTGCTCCAACGGACTACCATTTTTTTCGTGATTTGGACAATTATCTACTTGACAAGAAGTTTTCTTCCCAGGAGGCAGTACAAAATGCTTTCACACAGTTTGTGCAGTCTAGATCGTCGGAGTTCTATCGCAAAGGCATTAATAACCTTCCCATTAGATGGCAGCAATGTATAGATAATAATGGCAACTATTTTGATTAAATAAATTTGTTAAAAATTTAAAAAATAAACAATTTAGATTTTCAGTACAAATCGGCAATTTCATACTTTAACCCCTATTAATAATCTAATAATAACAATAATAATAATAATCGATCTATTATCACGGACAGGACTATTCTTGCGAATAAGCCTGATATTGTGATATTGGATCGATCGCAGTCGAGGGTATTTCTTGTGGACGTCACCATCCCGCATGACGAGGGTCTCGTGAAAGCTGAAACCGAGAAACGCCGGAAGTATCTCGACCTGGCGCACGAGATCACCGACATGTGGGATGTGGCCTCCACTGAAATAATCCCAATTGTTTTGTCCGCAAATGGGTTAATTCCAGTCAGCCTTTCTAACAGCTTGAGGCGGTTGGATTTCTGTGGCGTGTCGCTTCCAGCACAAATGCAGAAGGCGGTCCTGCTCGATACGGCACGTATTGTTCGCCGATTCTTGGACCCCGGTCCCTGACCCCGGCCGACTGTGACATTGCCGGGAAATACCGCCTCTCCCATTTAAAAATTCAAAATTAATTTTTTAGGCCTTGGGAGAGACGAGAGTTTAAAATAAATACGAAAACAATAATAATAATAATAACACACACACTCAACATAGCCTAAAATTAGCATAAAATTGTAAGTGTTTTAAACTTAGGTAATGATAATATGCTCCAGAATCTTATTGTAAAAACGTATAGAGCTTAAAATAATCGTTTACCTTAATTAACTGCCTTTGTGGTTGAACGGTTACCACACAGAGGTCCCGGGTTCGATTCCCCGGCCGGGATAAATATTTGTATGGCCTACATTTATTTGCCTCATGAGTTTGGGTGTAATTTGTGGTTGTCTATGTGTGTGTATGGCACCCGCGTTACAATTCCCTAGTGCGAGTGTGCGTTATTATTATTATTAGTTAAACAAAATCGTAGTACCATGAGTTTATATTCTTTCTTATTTGAGTCATGTCACATATTTGAGTCATGATACCAGTCTTTCTAAACTTTCTCTGGGAGAAAAAGAGGGAGAGAGTGAAGGAATCGAAGAAGGCACGTTAGGAAAGGAGCTAGTGGAGGTTGTAAGGGCAGAATAGCGCCTCTGTCCGACAGAATGTTACCTCAGTACTGTAGTTAGTGTAATTAAAGAATGTTTGTTAAAAAGTGTAAAAAGTAATATCTAGTATAGTATATGTTATAGTATAATTGTTAGAATTGTAAATAAAAAATCGATGGATTTCTAGAATAGTGGCTCATCTCAAAATCACCTATTTAATCAGGAAGATGGTTTAAAAACAGCTGCAGTATATCTATCGTTTACAGGCCCACGTCACGTGATTGTTTTAAAAACTAAGAAGCTCGATGTCTTTTTTCACAATAAAAATTTATCACATTTTGAGTGCTATAAGACAAATATGATCTATTTTAGTTTAAGTATTACTAAATATACAAAGAACGAACACTCAGAAAAAACACTCAGAAAAAATTCCTTCGATCCGGTCGGATACGAACCGACGTCTTCTTGCATACCGTGCCAGACGCTATACCAACAAAACCACGGAACGAACCAACGGACCTCACGAATTTTTCTATGTGCTTGCATCGTGCCTTTGTACTTGGTTTTTCAACGACTTTTTAGTCGTAGCGCCATCTATGAGAAGTCTTTGACAGATTTATCACCCAGTTGTACCTTTACAGCTACCAGTCCTGGCGAGAGATGTCGCTATTCACTGTATTAATTAAATTTTTATTGAATTGATATTCAATTATTTTTTGTAATTATTTCGATCCGACCGGATCGAAGGAATTTTTTCTGAGTGTTTTTTCTGAGTGTTCGATCTTTGTATTAATAATTATAACAAACTAGTGGAGTAATTTCACAAAAAATAATTGAATATCAATTCAATAAAAATTTAGTTATTACTAAATATGTTAATGTCGTTTAATGCTAAGATATTGGTAATTAACTAACTTAAAACACTAACAAAACCAATACTAGAACATCTTACTGCAGCAAAATAAAACTAGAACTAGCACATGTTAAAGCAGCAAATCAAGGTTCAACATTGTTCGTAACCGTGCAGAGGTCGTCTTTGTAGCGGGAGACAGACGTGGTAGTATGCTTACGTATTCAACTCACCCCAAGCATTTCAGCTTTGCTATCCAAAATTATATTTAACCATAGCGATTGCAAAGCACTTTCCGTCGATAGCTTGATTACTCCATACCATATACCTAATTCTGGACTGATTTGTTCGTACGTGAACACGTTGGTACAAGGCGAGACAGGTGTACTCTGTTCTTGAGACGACACTGCTAGGATCAAGAGTAGAAGGGAGTTTAGTTGTCGAATCTGAAATTAAACATATGCGTTTGTAACTTGGAAGTCTTTCGTGATTATTTACAGAAGGATTGTCTCTACTCGTCGCTTGTCAGTCACCTTGTGACCGTGGAACGTGAACCGTAGAAAAATGAAAGGTCAAATTTTTTGCGGTAAGAAAATTGTAACTAGTCGCATTCTTGGGATAATAAGATATATCTGCGAAACGACAGCTTCAATTAGTCGATAAATTTTAAAGTATGGGCCCTTGTGAAAGAGTTCGTCCAGGGATGTACAGCCACCGTCGGACCACTGCAGCCGAATGGCCTGGTGGCGGGCAGTGCGGTTAGCGGATATCTTTTGGCAGAGATGACTGAAAATTATCTTTTGTGTGCTTCTAAAACTGAGTATTTAAGTAACGCTTTCTTGTTCAGAGCTTGTAATGCGTACAATAAGGATCATTTAGGCGTAGATATATTTTATTTGTCCTTTTCAAAATTTGTTAAGTCCATTTATGAACAATAATCTATGTTATTTGCTTTTTAGTTTATTTCTTTTTAGGTTTCTTTTTCTTATTTCCTTTGTGTTTAATAAAAGTAACATGTAGTTTTTCGTTCTTTTTAAGTTATGTTTATTAGTAGAAACTTTGCTGGGTTAAGTGATAACTTATTTTTTTAATATAATCTTGTAAACAAAGTAAAAACTGTTTGTTTCCCAAATACTATAATAAAAAAAAGAAAAAGTATTTGCCGACACTGTGCCCCAGGACAGTACGAAACGAGACACCGACGGTGATAATTGGTGACGGCGTTATTACTGCGGATGGTACGCTCCTACATGTAACGTGGCCAAACGTGGTAGTATAACAGCGATTTATTCCTGGCGAGACGGGACGTAGTACGCGTGGCCGCACACACCCTCGTTACGTCACTTTACCGCCGCAAATTAAGTCTGATCGCTTGCGTCGAGAACAAACCATGTACCGCGCCACCGCTCGAATCGCTGTAGCCTCCACAACGTTGCTCGCATTACCTTACTACTATAGTAGTAAAATGTTTCGTCCTTCGGGACAGTCTACTTGGCCAGATCTTACATAAATAATTTAATTTTCTGACATTTTTTCATTGGAAGGAGGTTGTTACATTTATAAGATGGCCATTTTGAAATTCGAACTTGTAACTGTGTAAGTGGTGTCAGTTTGAAATAAATACAAATTTCAGTCTTTTACTTAAAAAATGTGATGTTTTGCTGCATTTTCACTTAATGAGACCCACCTGTAGTTCTATTAGTTTCTTGCTACTCTGTTTGCACTCGGTTCTGTACTTTGTTATAGCCATATAAATTCAACTGCCTCCGTGGCCGAACAGTTACCATCCTGGTCTGCCACGCAGAGGTCGTGGGTTCGATTTCCGGCCCGGGAGAAATATTTGCATGGCCTACATTAATTTCTCTCGTGAGTTTGGGCATAATTTGTGGTTATCTATATGTGTGTTCATGGCACCCCCGATACGGTTATGATATATAAAGACCTTTTTATTAAGAAATTGTAAAAGTGACTCTAAATCATTAACATTCGTATTAAATGTAACATTATCGTTATAATGAACTGTTAAACTTTCTTTCGTTGTGAACTTTCTTCGGCTTGTAGGTGTCATCGGGATATTTTCCTTCAGCGAATAGCTCATATGAATCGATTCTAAGCGACAAGTCATACGTATTCTGTTAAAATTTTCAATGACAGTTTTTTCAATAGACTTTCGACGACTAAACGTCAAATTCCACAATCCAAGATGTCATTCATTAGTCGTTACCATCGTTACGTTTCGATTCTATTCATATCAACGTTCGTTCAAGTGCATCGAGTATATAACCAGAAATAGAGACGAAATGTCATTTAATTTGTTTGAATACTATTCTGCCATATCATGACTGTGACAACTGCGCTCCGATTGACTAGCCCGAGTTCGAAACAATTGACGGGTGTCGTCAACTAAACAGTTGACGACACCCGTCAACATATGTCTCAGGGTGACAGGCGCAGTGGCAGTGCCCCTAAGATCTTTGTGAGTTAGAGCACTGAGTGGTACCGCAACCGTTATGGGCAGGCGTGTCACTTACCACCTTGGTGGATGACTTCTTCGCCCCGTATATTGGTCTCAAAAAAGGTATTATTTACTTTATGTGTATTACTTTCCTAAAGTGTAGGCAAGTATACTCTGTTTATTTCAATCTCTGCTAATGACAATAATCATTAAGGTATACTGTGTGTGACGTCAAAATCGTACCAAAAAAAGTGCACGCTACCTGTTCCTTTGGGATATTAGATGTTCTCGGTTTTTCGTTTTAAATCTTTCCATGTAACTACTCTCGTGGATTAATTTCTTATATAACCAGAAATAGAGACCAAATGTCGTTTAATTTGTTTGAAAACTATTCTGCTATATCATTACAGTTCCAACTGCGCTCCGATTGGGCAGCCGGAATTCGAAACAATTCACGAGTGTCGTCAATGTTTCACTTCAAATCGACCAGTCAACTTGAGCTTTGCTATAATGGACGAAAATTGCAAAATTACATATTTAATATTTAATTACCGATGAAATGTGATTCCATTTGTTTTGTAATTAGGTGTTTTGCTGTGTTTCCCACACCACCGAATACTACACATATCTCTAACAGTATGGCTTTGTAGAGATATTATATATAGAGACGTACACACAGGTCAGTAGTTGGCCTGTCTATATTTCAGTGCAAACGAGAGTCGATATTTATAAGAGCTGTATCGCTAATGTGTTACCAGGAATATATGGTCGTTATTTCGTCTCTATTTCTGGTTATATACTCGATTTTCAAGTGATACGTGAATACCAATTTTGGATAGGACTTCGATCGAACGACTACGTAACTTCAACGATATTTTGATAACTTGAACTTACGTGAATCGCACTAACCAATACGCTTTAACGACATTTGGATCGAACGACTTTAAAATTGGACTCGTTGAAGTTCGACTGTCACACGTTAAGAAAAAGCAGTTCAACGACTAAATCGCTACGATATCTTACGGCGTCTAATCCCGTTCTCCGTCCGACAAAATTAAAAGATGCATGATGCGAATGAAGCTTCATACTTGACACTGTGTTTTGATTTGATCGAGTATGACTTAATTGACAATAATTATATCGGAGGAGGAACGAGAATAAACCCCCAGATCCATCAAGGAGAACTGGTCTCCTTGTACATACTATCCTTAATCTGAATTGCCACTCGAGTGTCACCGTTAGCGAGAGGTAATGCAATTAAATATTTATTTCGGAATGAGTTGGAAGCGTCGACCTCGATTCAGGGGGTCTACTCTCGATCTCCGTCTGACATCCGTCCGAAACAATTACTGTCAAATAAGTAATATTCGACAAAATTAAAAGACAAGTGTCAAGAATGAAGCTTCACTCGCATCACGCGTCTTTTCATTTGGTCAAGTATTGCTTATTTGGCAGTAATTGTTTCGGACGTATGTCGGACGGAGATCGAGAGTAGACCCCCAGAGCCGTCAATTTAGAAGCAACCGTTGTCCCAAGATACTTAAGGCATATGTAACACGTAACGTAATAATAGGCACAAAGTATCAATTAACTGTGTCCGCCATTAGACCGGATGTTCTGTAATTAACCAAACAATTAAGCAACCACTTATAGCGTTATAGCCTAGGAGTCATCTTTGGAGTTTAGGAGGGTTTTATTTGTGTTTTTAACCCTCAACGCAAAAAGACGGGACATCTTAATGTTGCAGATGTCGCAATGCAATTAATAAACTATTTATACGAGTAACATTCGGAATGAATATATTTCGTATTCTCGATAATAGCACAGCATATATCCGGTTCAGTTTATATTGCAGCCGAACGGAATGGAAGTGACTTTTTGTAATGTAAACGAACATTGCGTAATGGACTTCATAGTCAAATGTATAACGTACACTATACACGTAAACTAGATACGAGTTAAAAATCACGTCTTTAGTCTTCTGCGGAATTCTCGCTCATGTTCGAGAATGATCGCGCATTAGCGAGAATTCTCGAGAGGCGCCTAGCGAATCCGCGGGAAGTGGCGCGAAATCAGGCGCAGTGTGACGTCATACGTCGACAAAAAACTACAGCCCCAAGGCGTTGTTGCGAAAATGACGCTTCCGTTCCGCCACAATGTACATTAGCAATGTACATTATTTCATTGGACATGTACATTGACTTACAAATAAATGGACGACGGGTCTAATACAAAAACCACGAAAAAAATGTCCCAAGTCAACCTATTCGAAATTTAAATTGTTATGTCATCGCAGTATCGCGCTGTCCGTAGAACAAATGAAGACTAAAGCGGAGTGTCGCGCTCTGTATACGATTTTAGCGCCTTACAAGTGCGGACACTTTTTAGCGCGGACCCGACGTCCATATAATTGTAAGTCAATGGACATGTAGGGAGAATTCTCCCTACATATCCGAACCATAGAACTAAACCTAACACGTTCTTCGTTAGTTGAAATTGTTTGGCATTTGCATCACATTTTTATTTAACACAAAACGCTTAATTGATATACAAAATAAAACCTTATATAAAAAAAAAACATTTAAAAACCCATGGAAACCACACAAAAAAATCCTCACAAATAAATCCCAACGAATCCTTACCATTTTAAAAAAGAAATCCTACGTTGTGGAACTATAACAGATAAACCAACTATATAAACATTAGTATTCGTGAAACTCGCGACACGCATCTCACGCGCAGTATTCTTCTAGACTGACAAAATAGGAACTGTTAAATTTTAAAGCAAATTTTACGATAGACTTTCGGATTGGACAAATAGATCATAGGTCAAGGGAAAGAAAGAGATAGGTATATAATGCCGGTTAGGCCGTGAGGTTAGGGCAGAGGAACTGGTTGTCAACGATAATGTGGCTTAATTTATAATTAAAAATACAATAGAAAAAGTACTATTTTGTTAGGAAGTGGAAAAAATATTAAATTTGATGTTGTTTATGAAACAAATAACGTATTGAGAAACATTAGTTATGCCTATACCAAAACACTTCTCACCAAAGATCTTTCAGTTTACCCAAATGAAGACTCGGATGACCAGGAGGCTGGTATCTACTTCCGCCAACATTTACGCAAGTGTACGACTGACAAATACGCTACGTCAATGCTATTTAATGACACTTAAATTAAAATTAAAAACCTCGATACAAAACCAGTGTACGTCGAGACCGATTTATAGCCAAAATTTAGTGGGATGATCAGATGTTTGCGCAAATACGTACCAAACGGAATAGAATCAATGCCGACCTGGAGAATAGGTAGGTAATAGAGAATTTAGAATAATAATTGAACTATGACATCAGTCTAACAAGTTTAAATAAAACTGTACGGGTTTGACTCTTCCACAAATGCCTACGCTTGTGTAGTACCAATTGCAAACTACGGGACACACCGCATCGAAAGCAAAAGAACCCAGAGAGTAAACAACGTTACCGCGCAGCTCTCTTTATTAATTTCCATTCAAATTTTATTCAATATGTTTAGTAGAAACAAAGTTCTATATTGTATTGCTATCTTTAAAGCTCAGCCGGTACCTGTCTTTCAAAGAAGTATTTATTGTTGACAAGCTACCTTACACATTGCGCGGCCCGTGGCGGCACAAGCTGCCGACAATGGGATGCGCCGCGGTGACCGTCAGGATTGCTGGTCGCCTGTGGCGTCTGGCACTGAGTGTGTATTCAAGAATTGCTACCTGTTCTAAATAATTGCTACCTTTGATATATTCTGAGAAAGTTAAAAAAATAATTGACCAACCATTCTGATATCAGGATGGCTGGTCGCCACTTTGTTCCTCATGAAGGGAGCAGATTTTCCAGAAGTATGTATTACTAATAACTGCTACCTATTTGCTATTTTCACGAATTAAAGCTTCCTATCTACGTTAGTTAAAAAAATAAAAACGATTGAAAATTTTACGCATTTTTATTTTTGCAGAATAGCTGGTCTGAATATACACTCAGTGCCAGATGCCACAGGCGACCAGTCACCGCCCCGCGTTGTGCTCAACACACAGAAACTGGGTGCCGGTCGGGCGCGAGTCGAGTCTAACTCCGTGTATTTATGCGGACGACAACACACCAAACCCGGGCGTGTGCGCCCGTCCCGCGCTAGCGTTTATGTGTTTCATTTTGCATACACAGATATATGTATAATATTATTCAGAGTATGCTCTATAATATTTATAGCATTTTGCAAAAAGCGTGTGGCGCCCCTTTCTGCATCTTTTTTTTTTTCATTTGTTGTTTAAGCAAATTATAACCTTATCTTGTAGAAGATAAAGTTTATCTTGCATTGCTCGTTTTAATGCACGTTGTAAATAACGTTGCGTCGCCAGTTTGCAAACCCTTAGTGAATCGTAGTGCAATTGATAAAAAAAAATAATTAAAACACCGTTGACAAAAGATTCTTGTTCTTATTTCTTGCAATTGCTCTCGCACGATGGATTTATAAAATTATAAAAATGTAAAATTTTGTTTGAATGTTTATTTGTAAATAAGTAATGAAAATGCAAAACTCACATATAAATCATTATAATCACATTTCGTAATCAGTCTGTAAAAAAACTTCATCATCTATTGCTTCGACATGGTCTCCTGACTAACTTCATAATAACCATTAGGCATATATTTAAGGCTCATTACCTGTTTAGCAAATCACGTCTTGAGCTTATAAATCACATCAAAGTCTTTACCGAAGCGTAGTAAGCGAAGCTTTCTTTTCATCCATTCAACATACAATCTACGAACGGAATGACGCGGCCGTGCCTCAACCGGTGTGCAAGTAATTTGAAATTAGAATACAAATACAATTCTACAGGCTATGACGAAGCTTAAGTTTCGATTTTCGACCAGTGATATAAGATAATTCAGAGTAAAAGGTCACCATAGTAAGTCTATGGGACAATTTTTCAATTACACAAATCAAAATTGTCTAGGGATCAAGGCATTTTTGCAAATATTAAAAATATTTATATAAATTTATTAAATTATTTATTAAATAATGAAATTGGCAAAAAAGCCATTGATGTTAAAAAAGTGAATTAAACACCTGATTTTCAGTAATTGGCAAAACGTCCTTGATCCCTATACACTTTTATGGCGTGTATATAATTTTGCGTAGACAAATGCGCAGGTGAAAAAAAAAAGAAAAGGTCTGCTTCGCTTCGGTAACGAATCGACATTCCGTCTATAGTCCATTTGTTTAGCTACTTAACTAAATGTAAACAATCTTGAGATGTCTATTTAATAAAATATACATTTATAAAATTATTTTTACTTACCTTCAAATATAGCATCATATGAAAATGCATGCCCATTTTTATACCAATTGATTTGTAATGCATATTATGTTTTAAAGAAAAGATGTATCAAGATTGTTTACATTTAGTTAAGTACCTAAACAAATGGACTATAGTGCCTACGATATATAGTCATGCATGAAAACGACCACGAGTAGTGAAGAATTTTTACCTGTATAAAATACGTCTTATTTATTTGTTGAATATTTTCATATACTTTTTGTGAAAATTAAAATCCTCCACTAGTCTGTTATTATTATTGATACAATGATCTTACATAGATCAGTTGGTTAAAAATGGTCGCACCGGTATGACAACAGACACTGGTTCGAGTTCAGTTAAATCAGTAGTAGCAGTAGAGATCCTTGTGAAAGAGTTCATCCAGGGTAGTACTGCCACTTTAAAGGTGCTGGTGAGATTACAGGCACATGGGACTTGTCAATTTATGTCTCAGGATGACGGCAGCAGTGCCAGTGCCTTTCAGACTTTTGTGATTTTAAGCACTGGTGGCACTGCAACTGTTAAGGACAGGCGTGTAGCTTACCACCAGGCGTACGACTTGTTCGTCCCGTTTATAAAAAAAATCGAAACAATTTTTTTGTGTTCCATCTTAGTATCAATAAAAATAAAAATACCAGATACGCCAGTTAGTGAGGAGACGGGCAATATAATAGAATATTAGATTTTTTTTATAAAGTGACCAGTTTACACAGAATATTCATATTTATAAAAAAGTATGGAAACGAAATATTATCTTTAATTTACAAAGATAATTGTCTAAAATAAAATAAGTACAATTTAAATCTCATAAGTACTTCTAATCAGAGAGTGTTATATTTATCTTAGTTAACGTATAAAACCCGAGTTTCAATAAAAAACGTTAATTAATTTTTACAAAAGTTAAAATTGTCATGTACAATCGATGCTCTAAGATACTTGAATCGCTTAAGCTCAAATAATGAAAATCCACACAATTGTATTTTTTATATTTTTAAGTTGTCCGTGTTCAAGAGATCCTGAGTATTACAACAAGAAACATTCTTGCACTGCCATGATGTACAATTCAAATTGCACAATTTATGCACGCGTTTGCATCGCTATACTTGCGATTTATAGGCGGTTGCATCGTTACAAACGCGCGATTGCATCAATGCTATCGCATATAAATCCCAAGTGTAGCGATGCAAGCGCGCGACTACATCGATACAAACGCGCGGTTTAAATGTGGTGTGCAAATGTAGACGATTAGCGACTGTAGCGCGTTTACATCGCTGCTAAAGTCGCCATGTGTGACCGCTCTAAGTCGACGTTTGTGCTTTAGTCACTCGATCTGACGGAACTTACAGAACTAATATTTAACTCTATGCGAGAACAGCAATATCTCGCGCTTCCGCAAACACGCTTAGTTTGCCGGATCGAGCGCTAAGGGTTGATGTGTGCGTGTTTTAAAATATTTTTGAATATGTTGTGCAAATTCTACGTGCATATTATGTCACATGCATGTAATTTCGATACCCCCAATGAAGTGTTCACGCCACTGTCGTTTAATTTGAACTTCAGCAATTGAATCCATGGCCATAAATGCAGCCTGGAAGCTTGGCATCCTTTCCAAGGTGAGGCGTTATTTCACACCTGGACAGATGCTAAAGCTGTACCAAGTCCGTTCGTGTATGGAGTACTGCTGTCGCTTATGGGATGGCTCTGCTAAATACCAGCTGGCCACCTTGGATTCAATCAACAAGCGTGTCAAAAGGCTTATAGGAGACTCGGAATTAGTTGAGGCGAAGCAATGCGAATGGAGTTGCATAATTTGATTCCGCCTTCCCCTTTCCGTCATCAGGAGACTAGACGTGGGCTGGGATTTTGATATTCCCAGGATTCGCAAGAAGCGTTTCGCTTCCACATTTATATGGCGAGCGGGTAGAGAGTGGAATTCTCTGCCTGAGGACGTATTCCCCGAACGCTATAAGTTGGACCTTTTCAAGGCAAGCGTGAATAGGTATTATTTAGGTGTGCATGCTACATCGTCGACCTCATCGTCGCTTTCCATCAGGTAAGACGGAGGTCAAATACGCACTTATTTTTAATAAAAAAAAAAACCTTTATTTTTGGACCTATTCTGTTTTGTTTTTTTTTATTCACAAAATTCGTTTTTTTTTTGTTTTTGTTGCTTGTTTTCAGAAAATTCGGGGAGCAAAATGTTAGTAAATAAATATGGCTGTATTCATTGGCTTACAAATAAATGGACGTCGGGTCTAATACAAAAACCACGAAAAAAATGTCCCAAGTCAACCTATTCGAAATTTAAATTGTAATGTCATCGCAGTATCGCGCTGTCAGTAGAACAAATGAAGACTAAAGCGGAGTTTGGCGCTCTGTATACGATTTTAGCGCCTTACAAGTGCGGACACTTTTTAGCGCGGACCCGACGTCCATATAATTGTAAGTTAATGGCTGTATTACAAAAATAATAGAAAATGACCAAATAATAAAGATGGCGTAGTGTTCTTTGGAGGTATCGATTTGATGAAACACTTTTGACGTACAATCACATACGCCTTTATTATACCAAGGGCTTTTACGCTGTTTTCATCCATAACAGTCACTGTAAACTCATAGTAGATATCTAGATCCGCCATAACGAGTAAGCTAATGGAAAAGTTTAAATCTTTATTGATATCTAATTTAACTTAATTGCTATTTCTCGTTCGGTATATCGACTGTGAACTGGCAACCGGTATTATGTCAGTTTTGACAACTTTACAGGATGAAGAAAAAACTTGTTTGCGTCATTGATATAGCATCTGGCCTCCGTAGCATGGCTACGCACGACAGTCGCGACACGCGCTATTGGCTGTTTCAATCAGATCTAATTTAGATAGCCAATAGCGCGCGCTTATTTTAATTTTATCGTGGGTGTCGCGACTATCATGCGTAGTCATGCTACGTAAAATACGTAGTTTTTAAATATTTTCTGGAGGAGGAGGAGGTTCTCAATTGGACTGTATGTTCTTTTTTTTTTTTTCTTTTTTTTTGTATGTTTGTTACGCGATAATTCCGGTATTTGTGAACCGATTTTCATGATTCTTTTTTTGTTGGAAAGGGGGCACTTCCATAGTGATCCCATTTCATTTTGAAGAAAATCATCCACCTCAAAGGGTGGCTGTTCACGCATGAAGATTCATTTTTATAAATAGCGCCTAACTTTAATTTAGGAGCAATTACTTTTAGCAATTATTTAGTTGATTTTGCTATTTCATCAATTCAAGGCGTTTTTCCCTCGATATACTTTGAGTAGTGTCGTAGTGAGAACCTATTTTTATTATCTCCAGTATCAAGTCCTGTATAGTGGCGCACTAGGGGATATTTCAATGAAACTTAGCAAATAGACGTAATTCCACGTACTTTTGAGGTCGGTTTTTTTAGTACTCTGTACTGAGATTATTATTACACATGTTATTAAAACAATGGAACGCTGCGGTGTATGAAATAGTATAAAATGGTATTAAAAAGTGAAATCTTTAGAAAATTGAGATAGTACCGGTTGCCATTCACACTCACAGTCGATATGTATAAGTAAAACCAATCGTTCCTATACTTAATATACGTTAATATTCCGTTTGATCCACGGCAAGAATTTGGCTAAATCTGTAAAGACCACGTAATGAGTGGGATCACAGCGGTACTCGTTCTGCCGAGCCACGGAGAGCGAGACCAGGCCTCGTAGGTACCACCGGTTTTGTTTGTTGAACACCATGCCGCCTCCGCTGTCACCGTTGCAAACGGATGTGCCTGAAAAAGTTAAAGTTAATTTTTAGTAAGGACGCGCTGTAGGTAGCGATGAGGCAAGCTCGGTTTCTTTCCATCACCCGATGCTAATCTTTATTGGTACTCTTCAGCTTCTCCATAATAAAACCTAGTAAGTACTTTAGATCAAGATCGCTCTTAAACAATTTTCATTTCAATGTAAAATAGGTAATAGTATTAGATAGGAAAGTAATCTACGAATGTATGAATATCATCAAAATAATCACAAGTTATATATTACATAGAATCAAAACACAATATAAGCATTTGTTAGGTATCTGGTTTAGTTATTGCATTGGAAAGTTTAGAAAAGAATTTGATTTTATTTGACTAATTAAATTAAGAAAACGACTAAAATTTTCAGTATCAGTAAACGTTATTATCCACTAATTGCTTATTCAAATACCTAGTAAGCCGCTTTAATTACTTGAAAACCTAGCAAGTCTCAATTAGGTAGGTACTTGATATGTTTTTAATCATATTTACATCATACTTGAAACAAAAATTAACAAGTAAAGTTACAATTTTTTTTATAATATCAAGTGACAGGACGAACAAGTCGTACCTGATGGTAAACTATACACCTGTCCATAACATTTGCAATGCCACTCAGAGCTTTAAAACGCAAAGATCCGAGGGGCACTGCCACGGCGTCCGACACCTTGAGATATAAATTGACAAGTCCCAAGTGCCTGTAATTTCACCTGCACCCTTACCCTTCAAAACTGGAACACAGGATTGCTGACATTACTGCTTGGCGGCGGGGCCGCTTATTCCCAGTTGTCACCACTGGCTTTGTTCCCACTGCCGACAAATGGGAAAGAGTCCCATATGTCACCAGGTGGTGACAAACGGGATAAAAAGTCTCAGTTGTTACCAGTGGTGATTTTCAGTGGCGACAAATGGGGAAAAAATCCCATGTTACCAAGTGGTGACAAACGGGATAAAAAGTTCAGTTGTTATCAGTGGCGACAAATGGGGAAAAAAAAATTCCATATGTTACCAGGTGGTGACAAACGGTATAAAGAGATCAGTTGTTGCCACTGGCGGGTAATGGAATTTAAAATATCCCAGTAGGTTGCCAGTGGTACAAAAAACCAAATAAAAAATTAATTAAGTTTAATTATAAAAGTATAGATCTTATTAACTCGAATTTTATTTTATTCCTTTTCGATGGCGGCAATAAACTTACATTAATTGGATTTTTTTATTCCCTTTGGTTTTTCTTGCCACCGGCAACCAACTACTTTTTAGTTTGTCACCACCTGGTAGCATATGGGATTTTTTCCCATTTGTCGTCAGTAGAAATCACAACTGGCAACAACTGGGATTTTTTTATCCCGTTTGTCACCTCCTGGTAACATATGGGATTTTACCTATTTGTCGCTAGTGGGAACAAAGCTAGTGGTGACAACCGGGAATAAGCGGGCAGAAATTGGTGTGGCGGTACGCAAGGAACCAGCCACCACGAATATGGGAATATCACACCTCCCTCAACTCCGCCACAGTCGGCTAAGCGCCAGACGCTGTGAGTCGACCGGTCCAGGCGACGGAGGGTTTCATTTGCCATCGCAAGTAAATAACAATTAAACGCGAAATAGGTAAGGTAGCAGTACTTCCCTCGACGGACTTTTAACTATTACTAACTGCTACTAATATCATAATGTAAGAGAATATTTAAACGATAAACAAATATGTTCATAATTATTAAAATAATTAATGTACACAGTACACAGTGTATTTAGTTGACATACATGTATAAATACTAGGTATTAACGCTATCACAATGTTTTGTTATTATTATTTAGCACATATAGATATTTATAAATCTTTTAAAAATAATAATATAATATTAGAATAGTTTTATTTGAGATTGAAGAATTGTTTTTTTGTATAAATTGTATTTTGTTTCTTGTAAGGTTTTTGGAGATTTTATTTGTGAAATGTCGCCCCGTCCGTGTATTTTTTGCTGTGTCCGACAGGGTCCCAAAGATCTAATTTAACCGTGTCCACCTGCTACATTGTAGACTTTTGGGAATGCAATAAAGTACTGAGTATTGAATTTGTTTAACGAGACTTACGACATTTTTGACTGGTCACGAACCAGGCCCTGTACTCTCAGACCTGACTACTCGTACATTACTAGGTTTTAAAGTTTTGAAATGCGATAAATTATAGAATTTTGAAGAGGCTGTTTCAGTATAAGCAGACCTCCTTGTGACACAGTTCGTCCAGGGAAGTACTGCCACCTTAAAGGTGCTGGTGAAATTGCAGGCGCATGGGATCACGCAATGGCAGTGCCCCTCAGATCTTAGCGATTTAAAGCTCTGAGTGGCACTGCAAATGTTATGGACAGGCGTAGCTTACCATCAGGTGCACGACTTGTTCGTCCCGTCACTTGATATTATAAAAAAAACAGTACTTAGGTACTATGGGAGTAATATATCCACTAAAAACGGTTTTCAATAAATATGTTCCTTTCTAGGTTTTGCTCTAGAGCAGTCGTCTAATTCCGTTTGCGTCGACAAAGCAAAGCTGCACTACTAAATGTTAATTTTTTAATTATTTTTTTCCGTTTTGTGGGGAGACTTCTTCACTGTTCTACAATTTCTTTTTTATACACCAGTAATATAATTTAGATAATCATTACATAATTACGTTCATGGTACAAACTGTAGTCCAATAATAATCCAAATTATAACTTACTCAGCTCCAAAAACACCACAGGTTTTAAAATGGAAATAAGCATTAATAAGCATTGGACATTAAAAGAAAATTCAAAGAAGATAAAGTAAAAAAAGTGTGAGTTTACATTTTTAAGTTAGGAGAGGTTAGAAAATTAATGGAAGCCGGTTGTGCAGTTTTTTTTACAAGAAATACATAGGTACGCACCTACACACCTACGTATTAAATTTTAATAAGTGGATAGCATTCATTTGGTATTAATAAAATTAGAAAGGTTATCATTTAATTCTAGGTATATTCAGAACATACTTTTTCTAGTTCCGGAATGACCATCGATGCCTCCTGGAAGCAAAAGCATAATGGCTTTACACAGCCAATTTCTGCGGAATAAAAGCGGGAAGTAGCTTCGCAAGTTTACAAAGCGGGAGTTTGTTTAAGTACTCCTTTATTTAAGAAAATAGTGCTGAAATTAGGTCATAAAATTACACAAAAACAACAAACAAACTAGACAATTTGTTGTTTTTTTATTGCCAGCAACTTTATCCTGTAAAGGAAGGCCATTTATACCATTTTTTATATACAACTATGTACTACAACTTGCTACTAAAAGTAGCAAGGCAACTGAAAAGAAATATCGCACCCCTCGTGGAAGAATGGCATAAGTGCAGTTACATCAAAAATGTTTATTGCTCCATTAGATACAGATAAATGTAACCTACATCTTCTCAAATTTTGTAACACTATCTACAATATCGAGTTCTTAAATCGAGTAGATTTAAATCGCGTATATTTGTTTTTCCAAATAAACCAACGTTTCGGGCCCACAGGTGCCATGGTTACGCTTGACTGAGGTGGTTCAGTCATCAACCAGTTATGTCTAATGTTAATGCACCCTATTTTTTCACTATAGTTACAAAAGTTATTAATTAAATACCTTATTTTTAATTTTACAAAGATCTATAATATTATTATTTAGGAAATGAAACTATTTTTCCGGATT
>NW_020653575.1:4751743-4789115 GCF_003589595.1 Hyposmocoma kahamanoa | reverse complement strand
TTGGTACTGTACACAGAACTATAATGAGTTTATAAAAAAGAACGTCGTATTTTTGCAAATTTAAATATCAATTATGACGCTATTCAAACGTTCTCCTGCCATAAACCTACAAATAAAAAAGATTGGTTACTATATACTATCTATACTTGTACCCATATATGTGGAACACCTTTTTCCAATCATTGGTCAAAACGATTAACAATTTTGATATTAGTATGTGACATTACATATTTGCTGTTACTTTACCATACTTGTTTATCTTTTATGTCTCCGATTAAAAAACCGGTTTTAGATTCAATTAACTTACCGACCCTTTCTCGCCAATTACGTTAGCAAGGTCAATTTCGTTCTCCGGCCAGAGACAGGCAGGTCTCACCCAATCGGAGTAGGTGGCTGCTTCTCTCAGTTCTAGGATGCCTAGGTCGCGGCTGTACGCTGACGCGTTGTAATCCGGATGGACTTTTATGTCTGACACCTGTATAATATAGAGAAATATAAGTAAATGTTTTTTCACCTCACTAGCTGGGAAAAGCTTTCTTCCTCATTAGAAAACTGCGCGCAAAAGCGTTTTAAAGGTTTTTGCAATTCGAACTTGATGATGGTCTGTGGTGCACCTAACTTTTTAAAAATATAATGAGACGTTCGACTACGCGATTTGTCGTACAGTATTTATGTAATATAAATCCGTTGTATATTTTATTCTTATTATTGTTGACATTAAATTGACAACGATAACTAATTCTGTTTATTAGAACTGATTTGTTCTACGGTTTTTCTTACATCTACCATTTTCCTCGCTTTAGTGATGTGAAAAGTTGGGTGCTAAAACTTTCGGCGGCAAAGTTGTTTTGCATCTCGAGGCTTGAAACCCTCGCCACGCTCAGGATTCTATGTGTGAACCACTCAGGTTTTCCCTTAGGTTTCAATACAAGCTCTCGAGTCAAACAACAACTTTGCAGCCTTGCATAACAAATATGTATAGCACAACGTTGTCCTCCTGTTCTATAAGTAGCTCAGTATATGTCCGGCTTAAAATAATAATGGCTGAGTGAAGAATAGTAGGTTTTTTATCGAGGGATTAAAACAAGTCAATAAATATCCGAGGTGTCGTAGGTTTTGGTACTTGGTGTAATGGGCTTATGTCCGCAACTGGACGTCAATGTGCCTATTTTAGATGTCTATTACTTTAGCTTTTAGTTTTGAGGTGAAAACTTTTCACTTCGATTGCGCGAAAAAAAAAATCAACCGCTTACGCTCTACAACAAAATCACAAACCAAAATTCTGAAGTCACCACGGTATTTTTTTTTTCAACCAGACACAGATTCAAGAAACGCAATAAAACTCCACTACTAGCGGTCTTTGGCAATCAAGAGCGTCTTTCGAACGATTTAAGTGCTACATCTCGTCACTGAAATGGTCCATACACAAATGCATTAAGGCGAGAAAATAATAAGGCGCCACCGTCTATGCGGAAAACGCATAGAACTAAAACAGAGCGTAGTCTTAGAACCTAACGTTTTCGTAATGAAAATGGTCCACACGCAAGTACTTTTTTTGTTGAATTTCCGCGTGCAGCGGTCTCTGTGCAACTGTACGTTTGTTTACTGTTCAATTATAATGTCTTTTTTCTTTTTGTGATTATTTTCGTGTGTTGTTTTAATTGTAATCACGTTATCTCACCTAACGAAGTTCTTGAAAATTTGGATTTTATAGATTTTCATGGATTAGGTTTCATAGATTTCTCACAGATGGCGCTACGGCAAAAAGTCTTTAAAAATCAGAAACAAAGATGTGCAGCAAACACATGGAAAAAGTTGGCACGACATGACATTTGCTAGGAGGCGTTGCTTTGAATCCAGCCGGTTCTTTGTTTCTTGTTTACATGGTACTTGGTGTAACGCGTCGGTGTTCGCAATTCGACGTCACGACGATCTTTATTTAATTAATTATTGTTAAAATATTTACTAGCTGTGTCTACCACACACACACACACACACACACACACATTCTCATAACTTAAGTTAAATATAATTAGCATTATAACTGTCTTTCCCTCTATTCATCTTGGTTTTATCTCGTCAATGTTCACTAATTTTTAAAATAATTATAAGGAACTCATCCATTTGAGTCTCTGTCTCTTGAGATACAGGTTTTTGCCTAGTTCAAGAGTCAGTGTCGTTACTTGCTACTACCTGTTCCACTTTCATTGTAATTGTTTTTTTTCTGAAACCGTTATGTGTATTATTGTATCTATTTGTAATTTGTGGAAATAAATAAATTTTATTATTATATTATTATATTATTGACCTGTAGCCTTATCTGTGGATTTTTTAAAGGATTTCAAAAAAGGAGAAGGTTCTTATTTCGATTGTATTTTTGTGTATGTATTTATGTTACGTGCTACCTCATTTGTGAACCGATATTGATGATTCTTTTTTATTGGAAAGAGGGTACCTCAGTATTGGTTCCATTTAAATTTGAAGAAAATATTCCACCAATAAGAGTGGCAAACTAGGGGATGAAGGGGATTCGCGCACTTTCCGGTAACCGATTGTTAACATTTTAGTTTAAGTTTGTATGTAGGTACATATAATCAAAATTTGAAGTGGTTCCTTTTGTAAAAAAAAGCTGTATAATTGTTAATAAAAAACGTTATAACTATATACAACAATGAATTTCTTTTTTATTTCTGGAAAGAATAACTTTAAGTATTATAAAAAAGGTTTGTTTATATATATCTACACACCTAATATAGATGTTATCATTGACTTACAATTATATGGACGTCGGGTCCGCGCTAAAAAGTGTCCGCACTTGTAAGGCGCTAAAATCGTATACAGAGCGCGACACTCCGCTTTAGTCTTCATTTGTTCTACTGACAGCGCGATACTGCGATGACATTACAATTTAAATTTCGAATAGGTTGACTTGGGACATTTTTTTCGTGGTTTTTGTATTAGACCCGTCGTCCATTTATTTGTAAGTCAATGTTCCTTATCTATACTTTTCATGCCACATACTTATGTATTGACATTTGAGCATAGCGTTTACAATTTTTACAGAAAATATTCCACCTCTAAAGATGTCAAACTGGGGGATGAATACGGATTGCAATAAAACTTGGCAAATATATCTAATTCCACGAACTTTTGAGGTCTATTTTTATATGAAAAAGTTATTGCTATACCCTAACAGGACACCAAAGCTCTAAGTCGAACGTGTATACCTGCTACAGTCCATTTGTTTAGATACTTAAGTAAATGTAAACAATCTTGATACATACACATTTATTGAAACATTCTTTATAAATCAATAGGTATAAAAATAGGCATGCAATTTCATATGAAGCCAAGTATTTGTATTTTGTATTTGTAGGCAAGTAAAAATCATTTTATAAATATATATTTCATTAAATAGACACCTCAATAGATGGTATATTTTTGGAAATGCAATAAATTATTGAGCATTGAGAATTGCGTTACACAATAACTGACATACGGGTCATTATGCTATGGTTACGAAAATTCGCTTCGATTTCATGTCGTTCGATTATGCGGCAATGTAAATTGAACCGAAGTAGGTAGCCAATAAGAAATATTCTTCCTATTTCCCCTACTTACCAGTCTTATCTGAACACCTTCAACAGAAGTCCTCAAGTTGTGTTTTCCCAAGTAAATGGTGAGTGTATTCTTGTTAACAACTCGATTGGAGTTTTTGCGTGTTACACAATGAGCTGCTGTGATAACATGACGACGAGAAACGAGGGTACCACCGCAGATGTACTTGTTGTCGACCGTCTGGAAAAGCGTAAATACATAGTAAGCCTATATTTTTTTAAATATTTTTTCCACCTTATACTTGTATTTACAAGTGTGACAAATGGGTAAAAACTTAGAATAATAACGCATAGAATGATAGTTTCATATCAAATGAACTGTCACAAGTGAGGCAAAAATCAAATTCATGTAGGCTAGTTTTAGTAGTCGGTTAATTTTCGTTTTTAGTGAATATTTATATAAAAATACAAGTTGAAACGCGTTACTTCCTTGTGGAATGTGATGTTAGTATCTATTTTAGTTTGTCTGACGTATTTTTACACTCATTTACCCATTGACTTACAAATAAATGGACGACGGGTCTAATACAAAAACCACGAAAAAAATGTCCCAAGGCAACCTATTCGAAATTTAAATTGTTATGTCATCGCAGTATCGCGCTGTCCGTAGAACAAATGAAGACTAAAGCGGAGTGTCGCGCTCTGTATACGATTTTAGCGCCTTACAAGTGCGGACACTTTTTAGCGCGGACCCGACGTCCATATAATTATAAGTCAATGCATTTACCGCACAATTCGTCATTTTTAGCTAAAAGTCTTGATCTGTTCGCGGTGCAAGTTGACCTTGAACACTGAAGGCCCGCCCGCTCGTGTAGGCCCTTTTGGCGCGCTTCAATTTGCCTCAGCGTGTGCGGACTAGGTTTCTATGCGTTATTGTTCTAAGGGTAAAAGTTTGTATAAGCTATGAAGTTTTGCCTGGTTTTAAATCTAGAGTCGCCTGTAATATTAGTAGCTCAGTTTTTGTCTATCAGGTATGTTGCTTGAGAATAACAATATAATAGTAGTCTATGTGACTGTTATATAACGAAAGGCATTAAAATACGAATGTGGGTTTATGAAACGAGCTGACAGGTGAGTGTCATACTTGATCTGTTCAGGAACCGCATCTTACGACTGGCGAAATGGCGGCAAATAAAAACTTTTCTCACTCATGTCACACAACCCTAGTTTTCATTATTAATTCATAGACAAACTAGAATCAGCCCCAACTATCATATCGTTCGATATCAAGTAACGTGTGAAATTGTTAAAATTGTTTGCTATTGACATTTCATTTCGAATAAAACTTCATCTCGACTGATGTTAGAATTGAGGTTAAATCAAATTGTTTTGTTTTTCAGAGATGTTCGAAATTTGAATGTAATAATTTCATTTTCACAGATAAGAAATTTGTTCTAACAAAACAGTTCACCATTATGCTGGTCACAATTTGCGGTTCTTAAACACAGAGAGTTTATGATATGTGTGTAGATAAAATATTTGTAACAAAAAAATGGCGGGTTTTTGTAGTTACAGTTTTTACAAGAATAATTTTAATTTTTTTTATGACACCAAGCGAAGGGACGAACAAGTCGTGTGCTTGCTGGTAAGCTACATGCTTGTCCATAACAGTTGCAGAGCCACTCAGGGTTTTAAATCGCAAAGATCCGAGGGGCACTGCCACTGCGTCTGTCTCCCTGAGTCATATGTTGACAAGTTCCATGTGCCTGTTATTTCATCATTACAGGCATAGTGGTTTCTGGTTATTAAAAGAAACCTTGTTGTTAGCAGCGAAGCCTAGTGAGCCTCTGCTAACGCTACGCCGCGGCACTGTGTCGCGTTGTCTTATGTCAGTTACCTAGTGAACTAGACAACCACCCAGTTCTGTGACCGCTCACTAGATGGCGCTAATAAAATAATCTATAATAGTGTATATCCAAGGTGTCAGAGGGCGCCTCGCTATAGTATATAAGTCAATTTGTAAATCCAGTGCGCTCTCTATGAACACGATCACCACACGAAATTACAGCTGCGTTTTATTTCCTCGTCTACCAACACCTGTGTTATGTGATGTGCGCCTTAATGGAAATGTTTAAAGTTGTCCCAACACACTACTCTTACCTGGGTTTGATAAAGCGCAATCTGCCAGGGCCACTGCCCTTCCAGGGTTGGTTTCCCATTCACAACCAAAGGGTTAGGGTTGTTGCGCATCACACGACCGCATTCGTCCTGAAAAATAAGACAATGTCGTTTTAAGGCGAGGTATTTGCACCCGAGCCTGGATTTTAGGAGGCAAGGTGTGGGAGGTTACCCCTTGCATCCCGCAATCCGCACACTTAAAATTATTATGAACAAAATAAGAACAGGTGGAGAAAGTTTGACACACATCCGACGTTGACAAGCGCCCGATGGCGACTGACGGGGCATATCGTTATATCGCTGGGTAAATTTCATTTCAATCAATTGGGATAATTGTGAATTTAATAAATATAGGACTTTAGTTGAAAACCAAAATTTAGCAGGTTCTCTGTAGACGTAAAGAAAAATATCTCCATATAAAAATTAAGTGCAAAGTTAAATATTTTATTCTTAAAAAAATCGTTTTAGACTTTTATTTTCATCTGTTTTCTGGATTTTATATGATCGGACTGAGTACATCCTTTAGACAAATTGACTGCCTCTGTGGCCGGACAGTTACCATGGTGATCGCCATGCATGCTCGGGTTCGATTCCCGGGCCGGGATAAATATTTGTATCCATCCATCCATCAACCCATTTATACGTCCCACTGCTGGGCACGGGTCTTTCAGACGAGGGTTTAGGCTATAGTCCGCCACGCTGGTCCAATGCGAGTTGGGGACTTATATTTGTATGGTCTACATTTATTTCTCTCGTGAGTTTGGGTGTAGTTTGTAGTTGTCTATGTGTGTGACCTTGGCACCCCCGATAGAGGGTTTCACCAGTGCTAGGGCTATGAGTGTGTGTGCGTATCGTATATTTTTCGTAAATATATTTGTAAATGGCAATAACGGCTACATGTCAATAATTCTAGGGTTTGCGGATTAAAGTACATAACAATACCTCCAAGGTACACTACGCCAACTAATTGGACCTGTTGTGCTTTTATTTTATTTTTTATTTCTTAATTTTTTTTCATAATATTAGTAAATAATATAATAATATTAGTTTTCTTGGTCTTAGAACGCTGAGTAGCTTTTTTTTCTTTTAAGTTCGGACGTGCATGGAGTACTACTCCTACCTTTGGGACGGGTCTGCTACATACCAACTGGTCACTTTGGATGCAATCAACAACCGAGTCAAGAGGCTTGTAGGTGCCTCAGAATTTTTTTTTGAAGGCGAAGCTGCATAGCCTTGAACACCGCCGTAAAGCTGCCTGCTTATCGGTATTTTACAGGATATATCACGGAGAGTGTGCGATGGAATTACACGGATTAACTCCGCCTTCCCCTTTCAGACGTAACTTCGGGGGACCAGTCCCCCGATAATGGAAGTTACGTCTGGACGTAGGCTTGGGTACCACCTCTATGTTGTGGATATTCCAAAGATTCGCACGAATCGTCACGCTTCCACATGTATATGGCGAACGGCTATGGTGTGGAATTCCCTGCCTGCAGACTTGTTCCCGTTCCCGTAACGTTATAACTTGGACCTTTTCAAGGCGAGAGTGAATAGGCATTATTTAGGTGTGCATGCTCGATCGACCTCATCGTCACTTTCCATCAGGTGAGATGGAGGTCAAATGCGCACTTACATTTCCTAAACAAAAATGTGGTTGTTTACAAAAATAACAGAAACTGGCCAAAAGATAAAGTTGGCGTAGTGTCCATTGGAGGTATCGAAATATAGAATTGAGACGATAAATATTTTGTTGAGGTACTTGGTACACAAGTATAGGATGCGTAATCAACAAAATCTTATAATCTGGACACATATTTGGAATGTATATTTAAAAGTAAGATATGGTTGTTTTGCTGGTCAGTTTTTGCTGCAAAACCGCAAGATGTTGACTTGATATGAAGATGAAGGTCGTTCTAGGTACTACTAGCTTAATACACGCGGCGTGGGAACAAACACTTGTATTCTTTGTTACTATTGTTGTTTTCTGTAATCTGTTGGAAATTACAGAAACATTCCAGTACTGTTTTTTTCTTTTTATCTAGGTGTATACTTCTGTTAAGCACGGTGCGGCGGATCATCGCTTACACAGTAATTTTTTTTTTCAAAAATATACCTATATACTATATTTACAAAAAAAACTAACGTCTTTAAGATTACAATGTTAAAAGCAGTATATAGACAAGATATTAGTACAACTTTTTCTTAAATTTTTACATTATTTACTTTAATATATAAACAACCACATAAATTACCTGGTTTTGGTGAAATTACAGGCACATGGGACTTGGTAACTTATGTCTCAGGGTGACAGGCGCATTGGCAGTGCCCCTCTGATCTTTGTGAGTTAGAGCACCGAGTGGTACCGCAACCGTTATGGGCAGGCGTGTCACTTACCACCTTGGTGGATGACTTCTTCGCCCCGTATATTGCTCTCAAAAAAGGTATTATTTATTTTATGTATTACTTTCCTAAAGTGTAGGCAAGTATACTCTGTTTATTTCAATCTCTGCTAATGACAATAATCATTAAGGAATACTGTGTGTGACGTCAAAATCGTACCAAAAAAAGTGCACGCTACCCGTTTTTTTGGGATATTAGATGTTCTCGGTTTTTCATTTTAAATCTTTCCATGTAACTACTCTCGTGGATTAATTTCATCGAGTATATAACCAGAAATAGAGACCAAATGTCGTTTAATTTGTTTGAAAACTATTCGTAAAACTATTCGAAACGTACTTTTGAGATCGGTTTTTTTTAGTACTCTGTACTGAGATTATTGGTTATATACTAGATGAATAATTTAAACTATTGGCCATAATTGAATGTTTGATTTGAAAAACGAACGACTTCGATCGTCTATTTATTTCGATTAAACATTCAAGTGGGCAGCGAATAATTAGAATCTTTTTATAATAATTCTACCTTTTTTAGAACATAATGTGATTATCAACTTTAAACCTGATGACAGAGATTTATGTAAAAGAGTTACCTCCCTATAAAAAGTGCGGTTAAGTGCTTTGGACGGATAGTGGCGGCTTTACTAATAGTAAAGTGTGGGGCGTACACGGGCGTAGGGTCTTAAGTTGATTTTCCACCGGAGAGACAAGACGAGGCAAGACCAGAATTGAAATTATGTATGGCAAAATTTCAATTATCTTCTAGCGCATCTTCGGTGGAAATGGTCCAGATTGACAAGAATGTGCGAGAGAGGCGAGAATTGAAATATTTCTTAATGTAGGTAATATTGAACCGTATTGCTGACTACATAGAGTATTTATTAAGTCAGCAACGGTTTTTTTTCATCATTTATTAACTCACTAATAGTGTTGTAATCCACATTCAATTTCTTTTCTACAATATTACTTTAAATTATATTAAAGTCTTACTTAAGTAGACAATTATTTTTTATTCCGACGCTATTTTCATGTATTACAAAAATAATAATTAAATACATTTTATTAGACAATAAATTGAGATATGCAGGTAAGGTACAATAAAAGCTTAAATACTAGAAAGTAAAACTAGGATTAAATTAAGGAATAAAATTAGATCTCCGCGGCAAGGTGCCCAACATTGGCAGCGTTCCCTCTTTGCATGGTTATGCTAATGTGTTGGGCAAAGTAGCTACCGGGCCTTGGGTTTCCTAGACAGTCTATAAATTTTTTGGATTAAATTTTGCACAGATGAAGCGCACAGGGACAGAGGTTTCGACTCGCCAAAGGGTGTAAATAGGTAGTCGGAGCCGAGGTCCTGGTACTTATTACTATTATATTTATATATGAAAATAGTGTCAAAATAGAAAATAATTATGTACTTTGGTATCATTTAAAGTAATTTTGTGGGAAAAAAAAATTGTGGGTTATACCACTCTCGCTCTGATAGCCTAAATTCCTCCATTTGCACCCGAATTTCCGATCACTGGCGAAAATAATATAACTGGAAGTAAGTATTTCGTTTTGGTCGCCAACTAATTAGAGGGCGCCAGGGTATTGATTGCACCTGGGCGCTACATAGGCTAGCGCCGGCGCCGGCGCTGCGCTGTGGACAAAATGCAACATTGTGAATAAAAAGCAACGACTTCAATCTATAGACAAGAACATTCACAGCAACTACATGTTCCAAACAACTAGCAATAGTGATAGTGTGTTGTTTTAGTCTTGAATTTCGCCAAACAATATCAGTACCGTAGTACCGTGCACAGGTGTGACCGTCTATACGTATTGGGAATGAGTTAGCCAGGCAGATAATATTGAGTGTTTACCAATGATATTTATCCATAGTTGGGAAATTAACGTAAAGGCCCTAGCAAAGTCGCTATTAGATGCACAATACATTCCATTTTGCTTTGAGTCAGGGGCCTTCCGCTTAGTATTTTCAGTTATTATATTACTAAAAAGAAAAACAAATTAAGTAAAAGAAAAAGTACAGTCGAGTTGTTGAAATTATTGAATTATTCATGTTATGTTATCTATAGATCACGCAGACTAGTTTTTTTTAACAATTTTTAAATGTATACATCGCACATGACAACTAACCTAGTATTATCTCAAAATTGCTTGAGCTTATATTAACATTCCCTATTTAAATTCAAAGCGACAGTGTTGTCCTGTCACTATGAAATTAAATCGTATATAATCTCAGTACAGAGTACTAAAAAAACCGACCTCAAAAGTACGTGGAATTACGTGTATTTGCTAAGTTTTATTGAGATACAATAAAAATAGGTTCTCACTACGAAACTACTCAAAGTATATTGAGAGAAAAACGCCTTGAAGTGAAGAAATAGCAAAATCAAACATTAAAGTAATTGCTCCTAAATTAAAGTTAGGCGCTATTTATAAAAATGAATCTTCATGCGTGAACAGCCACCCTTCGAGGTGGATGATTTTCTTCAAAATGAAATGGGACCACTATGGAAGTACACAAAATCGGTTCACAAATTATCCGGAGCCGGATAGCCGGAGTTATCGCGTAACATATATACAAAAAAAAAAGAAAAAAAGAACGTACAGTCGAGTTGAGAACCTCCTCCTTTTTTGAAGTCGGTTAATGAATGATATACAAATATAGCAAATTTTGGAGATAAATTATTAATATAACGCAATTTTGAGACAAAATATAATATAACGCAATTTTTGAGATAATATTATGTTAGTTGTCAACTGTGGTAACGATAGCAAGTATTTTATTAATATTATCCCTATATTATTGTGTAGTCAGAACACTCTGTTGCTTATTAATCTATGATATTGAAGTGTTGTGTCTTTACCGTACATCACTGCAACATAGCGTGCGTATGGAACGCCGCATCTAGTACGCTAGTACATAGATATCGTAGATAAAAATATTTGTTTTTCTCGTTAGACACTGACACCATCGTAAATCAAGGGAGAGAAATTGCAGTTTCAAGTTTCAAACTCTGCGTTTCAAGTAAATACCTAAGCCATGCAAAGAAATGTTTACAACGGCATTTAATCCGGTAGTTAGCGATTCGAAATCCTGTTCAAGAAACCGGAATGCAGGCTTTCACCGGTTTCGCCGTTAATTGACATTATTACTATGAGTCATATTGCATCGAAATCCAGCAATTGATAATTACTTTAAAACATCTTTTTCTGTTACTGAATATTATGATGTTCTTCCTACCATGATCTTCATTTATTTTTTGTGAATAGAAGAAAGATAAAAATCCGTTATTTCATATTAATTAACGTCACAATATTGCAATAAAAAGTACAATGTCAAGGGATAATAATAATAATAATAACTTTATTCACTCACACAAAGGCAATGGTAAATCATACATTATTGGCAAAAAAAAAACAAAAAACATTTAGGAACCTTTGTGAGAGTCACCAGGCCCTCGCTTCCACAGCTGGACTTAATAATAATAAAAAGATGAGTTAAGTAATAGTAAATTAAAAACAATATAAAATGGTGCGTGTGTGTGTTTTTATTGTATGTGGTATGAGTACGTGTGTGGGTGTGTGCGTGCATGCGTGCGTGTGTGTATTTAGTGTATGTGTTACCTTGCAAGTCACGCGCTTCTCTTGGAGCGGAGTAAGTAAAAATTCTGGAAAAATCGTATAGCAGTTTTTTTTCCAAGTAAGCAGAAAAATCTATTTGAGAACTTGGTATTAAAAATTTGTGGATGTGCAGACAGTATATTTCCTACGTATATGACTAAATGGGATAGGGTTATAAATAATCTGACTATGCCTTTTCAGGACGACGTGAGCTATAAACAACTGTCTTACTGTTAGAACTTTGCATTTTTGGTAGAGTTTCACAGAAGGATAACGGCACGGTAAAAAGAAACCAACCTTTAGTATGGCCCTCTGGGCACATTCGATGCATTTTAGAGTGGCTTTACTAGCTCCGGCCCAGGACGTTATGCCATACACTATTAACGATTGTACTAGTGCATAATAAACAGTTTTAATTATATTCGCATCAGCTGCATGACGCAAGTTTTTAAAAACATATTTCCGCAGCCGTTTGGCGAGCAGAGTAATATGCGGCCGAAAACTTAATTTATTGTCAATGACAAGACACCTAATATTGTCAGTTCTATGCGAGGCCGGACATTGACATTTTGGATTAGGTACGCATCTATGAGCTACAATGTTGTAATCATCAGTACTAGGTTGATCTTGAGATCTAATCGGAAACGTAATGTACTTTGTCTTATCCGCATTAAGTGTAAGAACATTGCTATTTAGCCAGCGCGAAGCTTTTTCAAAGCCCAGCAGCGCTTTCTTGAATACATTGTCCCAGTTGTGTCTACTGAAAAGCAACGCCGTATCATCCGCATACGAAAATATTTGCCCTAACTTAAGGGACAACATCGTCACTAACGCAAACAAGAATACGGAATATAATCTTAGTACAGAGTACTAAAAAGACCGACCTCCAAAGTCATTCATAGTACCCCTAGTTTGCCAATCTTAGAGGTGGAATATTTTCATCTTTAAATAGGATCACTCACTACTACGGTACCCTCTTTCTAACAAAAAAGAATCATAAAATTTTTTTTGAAGTCGTTTATAAAGTAGTATAACTGTCAAACCTGTCGAAATACAACGAAGCCAAGTAAAACAAAATTTTAAAATAAACTCGTCGACACCATTGACTTACAATTATATGGACGTCGGGTCCGCGCTAAAAAGTGTCCGAACTTATAGGGCGTTAAAATCGTATACAGAGCGTCATTCACGCTTTAGTCTTTGTTTGTTCGACTGACAGCGAAGCAAGCAAAATTAGACAGCACTGCGATGACATTACAATTTAAATTCAACGTTTTAGCTTTTTCATATTCCTTTACATGTTTACGTTTAAATAGGTTGACTTGGGACATTTTTTTCGTGGTTTTTGTATTAGACCCGTCGTCCATGTAAAATTAATTATCCAATTCATTATTTAAAAAAATAAATCGACCTTAATAATTCGTGAAATTACATCTATTTGCCAAGTTTTATTAAAATCGGTTACGGAAAAGTGCTCGAAACCGGATTCCTCCCTTACTTCGCCACCCTTACCTCTAAAGGTGGAATATATTCTTCAGATTTAAATGGGACCAGTAGAGGTACCTTCTTTCAAAAAAAAAATCATTAAAATCGGCTCACAAATATCACGTAACATACACAAAAAAAACTTGCAGTCTAATTGAGAACCTCCTATTTTTTTTAAGGCGGTTAATAAAAGGAGTTTTACTCGGGTATAAAACGTTTGGTCATTTGTATTACTTTTCGAGTAGATAGAAAAGACTCCACTAATTTGTTATTACTATTATTGGTACAAACATCGAAAGAAACATTCCTTTGACCTGACTGGCCTCGAACCAGCGACTGTTGCCTCACCGTAGCTACCGCTCTGCCCGTACCACGGATTGAGCCTAGACTATAAAGAGTCAATCAGAAAAAGCTTTATCTCCATGCAGTAAGATCGCAAATGACGTTGCGTTTAACTGCCTCGCAGAGGCCCCAGGTTCTATTCCCGGGCCGGGAGAAATAATTGTATGGCCTACATTTATTTCTCTCTTGAGGTTTAGGTGTTAGGGCATCGAGCCCGGGTTTACCCGGTCCGGTGAAGCCCAGGTTTTCCCAGTTCTGATGGTTACAAAGAAACCCGTGTTTGATTTAAAAAACTCTGGTTTTTCGAGTATTTCACTTAATGTTTTTTTGGTATTTATTATGTATAAACCACTACGTTTTTACAATAAGATTCCGGAGCATATATTAAGTTTATCATTTCCTAAGTTTAAAAACTACATTAAAAATATTTTGATCGAAAAATCATATTACAAAATTGAAGACTACGTGTTAGATAAAGATGTATGGAAAGACGACACGGCTCCAGAATCCACACAAATATAATTCAAAGTGTACTCCATAGCATTTAAATTTATTTGAAAAGAGCAATCCCTAGAGTTTCTTGCTCGTTCTTCTCAGGGAGGTCAGCGTAGTGAACGAGCAGTAGCTTAAATGTGACAATTTCAAGTGTAAATTTATTTTGCCTATGGAATAAATAATCTTTGACTTTGACTTTGACTTCGAACACAATAATATATATATTAAAAACTCGCTTAAATAAATAATTACGAGTAAAGAAACGTAGTTACTAAGTTTCTTCCCTACGAAACAACCAAGAAAACAAGCAATGTGGAAAATTCATGCCTGTTTCATTTATGATAATCCTCTCTCTCCTCATCCTTTGTTCCATTGTAGAAAATCAGTATAGGAACATAGTTTATTTTTCTAATATAACAAAAAGATCGAAAAGCTCGAAAAAACCCGGTCTACCCGAGTTTTGACTATACTATGACCCGAAAACCCGGGTTTTCAAAATTGGTCCGGGTTTCGATGCCCTATAGGTGTAATTTGTGGTTGTCTATGTGTGTGTCCATGGCACCCGCGACACAAGTTTTTCCTAGTGCGGGGCTATGTTGAGTGTGTGCGTTATTATTAAAACCACGCCGACGCGAAACGTAGGACGACCCTTCCGCTCTTATTATAAACGTCATGAAACTTTTTCTAACCAGCTCAATGCAATTCCGAGTTGATAACTGTGGTGATACCGTTGAACAGCTAGAGCTTGTGAAAACGTTGGTCCAGTGGAGTACCGTTTAGTCACATTATAATTTAAAAGTAAAATTCTCGCAAGTTGTCATGCACATTGTTAATAGTTAACCTACAAGTTGTCAACATAAAATGTGTAACCATTTTATGTTGACAACTAGCGCCATTTGCTATAGTTTTAATTGCATTTAAACCTAGTTTTCAGATCCAAAGCATCTTGCATGGAAGATAATGAAAATCTCTTAATGCGGTCCAAAGACTGTTTTGTACAAACGTTTGATTTCAAGAGTAAGATGTATTACATAAATAACAACTTTGCTGCCTTGCATAACAAATAACTATTTTAATTTATATTTCAAAACTTTTTTACGTTCCGTTAACGTAACTGTGTTCCGATTTTGAAGGGTAAAAATAAATTTTGCTATTGGTGAAATAACAGGTACATGAGACTTGTCAACTTATGTCTCAGGGTGGCGGGCGCAGTGGCAGTGCCCCTCAGATCTTTGCAATTCAAACCTCTGAGTGGCACTGCAACTGTTATGGACAGGCGTGTAGTTTACCATCGACATACGACTTATTCGTTCCGTCACTTGATGTTATAAAAAAAAAGTTTATACTAGTTTCCTGATTAACTCCTTCATTGACAATTGAAAATCGTGGTGGTCAAACATCGTGACATTCAAAAAAACTTAAAAATTACGATTATTAAAGCGACATCTCTGGTCAGCTGCTAGTAGCTGTAAAGGTACCTGGCTGAGTGAAGAAATGGATTTCTCACAGATGGCGCTATGGCAAAAACAAGTCAAAAACCAAAAACCTGTAAGATTAATAATTCATAGCTCCTTTAGGTTACCTCTATCTAAGATATTTGAAACAGATATCGTAAATGATAAATATGAATGAACCAAAATTCACAAAGAGTAACGCTTAGAGTTTCTTCCTCATTCTTCTCAAGGAAGTCTGCCTTAAGAATAATAAAATTAGTGCTATTTAATCGATAAGACGATTCCAAGTGCATGTTGCTGACCTGTGCAGCGGTGTACAGAAAAATCTGTAATAATTTTACTTATTATAAGCGATACACATACACAAACAACTTTTATCAACTCTAATTCAAAAATCAAAAGTTTGCCACTGATACCAAAAACTCGTAAACTTCGTTAAAACAAAGTTTTGAAGCTAAATAAGAAGTTGGGACAGATTCGCGCATCAGATGTCGTAATATTCAAATTGATACCGGTTTGCAGTTCCAGTTGTTCTTTATTACATATTTCTAACGAACGTAGACACTATAAATACGTCCAATTAAAAAAAAATATCATAATTTGATATTGGTTTGTTTATATGTTTGCAATAGGTATGTACGTACTTCAAAAACATTTTAATGTTCTAGTATTTATATACGTCATCATCAATTCATTAATACGTCCCACTGTTTGGCACAGGTTTCCTTTCAGACGAGGGTTTAGGCCATAGTCCGTCATGTTAGGGACGCTACAGAAATCCAACCGCCTCAAGATGTCAGAAATGCTGACTGGAATTAACCCATTTGCGGACAAAACATATGAAAACATATGGGATTATTTCAGTGGAGACCATGTCTCATATATCGGTAATCTCGTGCGCCAGGGCTAGATTTTTTAATTTATTTAACACACATTTCAACAGCATTATCAAGTACATATAGTATTGGAAAAACATAAACGGTTTGACTCAATACTGGTGAGTTCATCTCTAACCAGATACAACATTTCTATATGCTAAAAAATTAAGCTGCACTAATAATTAATCTAAAACAATAAGTCGGTATTTCATTAAAACAGTTAAACCAATTAGTACATCAAAGCTGATCTATCGTCATGCCGTACATTCCGTAACTCGCCAAAACCGGTCGGTCACCATTACGCCTCGCACGGGCCATTCCCATTGTGTCATTATATGATTGACTATAATTTGTTAATAATATAATCAATATAATAATTTCATTAATAATATTATATAAATATCATTAATAGTATAACGAATTAATAACTGACCAATTAATTATGCTATAACTTTGCTAGAATATATTTTTTGTGTGATAAGAGAGCGTTGCGGCGTTGAAGAAGATATAGTGATAAAGATAGAGAAAGGGATGCTTAGATGGTTCGGACATGTAGAGAGAGTGAATGAAAGAAGAGTGACGAAACAGATTTATAAGGCGAGTGTGAGAGGGCAAGTTGGTATGGGCCGACCAAGGAGAACTTATCATGACCAAATTGAGGCCATCCTAAAGAAGGGCCAGGTCAAGAGTACCCTTAACCGACGAGCGTGTATGAAAGCATTGATGCGTGTTGATGAGGCGAAAGATGTGTGTCAGGACCGTAGCAAGTGGAAGACTGTTGTCTCCGCCTACCCCGATGGGGAAAAGGTGTGAAGTATATGTATGTATGTATGTATATTTTTTAAGCACAAATGTAATGTTTTATCAGATATGTTTTTTTCATTTCTGTAGGTAAGTTATTTATGAGGTAAGGTATTATATACTTAGAAGTACTTTTACCGTACACATTTACATAATTTGGTATTGTTAGTAAATTTTTGTATGCTTGTCTAGTATTTTTGCTGTGTGGTTGATGGATTTCTGTTTGAAAGTCTCGGCGTTCTTTGCGGTTTCGGCTTTCACGAGACCCTCGACATGCTGGATGGAACGCACAAGAGACACCCTCGACTGCGATCGATCCAATATCACAATATCCGGCTTATTTGCAAGAATAGTCCTGTCTGTGATAATGGATCGATCCCTATAGGTTTTCGTGCGGTCATCTTCGAGTATAGGCTCCGGTGAATACTTGTAATATGGTATCCTCTGTTGCACGAGTCCGTACTTCAGAGCGAGCTCTTGGTATAATATTTTGGCTGCCTGGTTGTGTCTGTGCAAGTACTCAGTGTTAGCAATAGCGGAATAACCGGAAACAATATGTCTAAGTGACTCTCCGGGACGGCCACATGCCCGACAAATGTCTACTGTACCGTCCTATAGGATATATTTCCGATAGTTCCGCGTCTTTATATTGCACAGACAAAACCTACGGTTTCCCCAAAAAAGTACCCGAAACGGTTTACTGTCCACAAAAGACTGACTCGCGGTCAGGGGTTCTAAGCAACATCGGGTCAAGCCATTCCTCTTTGGCCAACGATAAGGGATGTAGTCCTTTCTCATATGTGATAACGTCCTCACGAAGTACGTCTTCCCTCATCGTCAAAAAGTAGTTTCGGAGATTGCATATCTCGCGGTTGTGCATAGTTTTGACACTTAATAGGTCTGCCTCTACTGACGATCTCGGTTCGGTGAGAGATCATCGTAGTGCGGACTCGTCTATCCAGGGGGCCTACCATAACCTTTCAAAAAACAATATTATTTCAATGTAAGCTTATAGTACGTTATTATACATATAATAACTCATATTCCCATCCCAATATAGACAAACCTATCGACCGAGTAATGTATTATTGCTAAAGTGCCTGAAAGAACGAATGATTTTCCTAATATAGTCTATTCCTTTCTAAAAATAGGAAAAAAATAACGCTATATGAGCTGTATAATGCTATCTCTTTCTTTTTTGATATTCCGAATCATCCTATCGAAGTATAATGTTAAAGTACTTCAAATTATTTACATTCAGAGAATTTTACCTGCCAAAAAAAGAAAAGTATGTAATAATGAAATCGATTAAAATTACGTTGTTTTCAATTATTTTTCCGCATTTTCATGAAGAAAAACAAATGACACAAGCTGGGTCTTGATTTTCACGTTGTGAATTCAGAATTATAGCTGTTGTCGCCACGGAGCATACAGATACCGCTGTCACAATTTTACGAAATAAACACCGCGTATTTTTATTTAACGAGTAATGATTTCCTATGTACTATTAAATAAAACAATAAACAGAATATTGAAGAGATTTATGTAAATAAATAAGATCAATTTAACTTATAATCATTACAAATCAATATTTAGACAGTTAATTCTAAAATAATATTGTTTCCACTGCGCCCGATAACTATTTTAAGATTGTTAAATTTGACATAAGAACAATATTACTTTAAAGTCAAAGTCGCGTCATAAGTACGAACTGAGTGAATGAATAGTCACAAAGCTGACAATCAAACATTATAGTTCTAACATTATAATAAGTTTACTTTAAGCGCGTCATGGTACAAAAAGTCAATGTAACGTTAAAGTAATATTGTTTTAAGTAAATTAAGTTTTTATGAATGTTCTGTGACGCTAGTGAAGAATGTCAATTTTTTTAAACTTCTCCGTGAAAGACACTCTTGGTCCCTGATTGTAAATTTTCCTAACTGCACGTTTTATCTAATTTAGACTAAATCTTAAATATCAGCGGCGTTACCTCAAAGCAAAAAATATATAATCTTGTGTATATTTAGTCTTTACCAAACATCCGTGATTCTCGATGGTATTTCCACAATACGGTAAATACGTAGATACCTCTACGTCAACGTGTTGTCTGTTAATGGCAAATTTTAATATCAACCGGAAGCTTAATAAGTACACGAACATAATTGTTAATCACTATTGTAATTACGGAGATAATTATATTGTTAAATAGTTATTAAAAAATCGGAATAAACAAACGAATTTCAACTAGATTTAAAACTTCATTTGCACATTGCAGTTGAAGTCCGCCATCTTAAGTGTTAAACACACCGGGCGCGGGACTCGGCCTGCGCCGTGTTGTCGTCTTTAAAAATACACGGAATTACACCCGCCGTACCTCCGACCCGACACGCGTCCGACCCACACCCGCTTTCAGTGTGTGTCTCTTTGATTACGTATCGGGAAAATTCGGAAATCACGAATATTTCCGAGTGCTGTTGTAGCGTCTATAGATTATTGTATTATTGATTGCTGTATTCATGAATACATAACTTAAAATTTAAAAAACAGTGTAACTCCAAAAACTCATTATCTTTGCAATACTTCGTCGAGATCAGATTAATGAGCCCAGACAGAGTTGAGGAGTCTGTATACAGTCTCCTCAACAGTTCCTGTCCTTATCCCACGCTAGGTGGGGTCGACACAACATGTATTCTTCTTCTTGTATTCTTAATAAAAAAATACTATTCTACTTAAAATAAATTAAGTATTTATGAATGTTCTGTGACGCTAGTGAAGAATGTCAATTTTTTAAACTTCTCCGTCAAAGACACTCTTGGGCCCTGTATCTGTACCTGTATCTGTATGTCTGTATACAGACTCCTCAACAGACAGCCCTGGTTGCAGAGTGAAAATTTTGTAAATGATGTAGAACAATGTAGGTACTGTTACGTCGTTAGATTACTTTTAAATTTCATTGAAGAACGTACAAAAATGCTATTTAGCCATACAAAAACTTAATAGTGACGTCATTCCTCTACAACTTATCAAAATATTGAACCTCTAGCGACTTACAGTATCGAAATTTCATAGGATAAGTAAGCACTATTTATTACACTGGCACAAACGCAAACGTCGGCGATTTATAGGGTAACCTATCACAAACTCGAAAATTTTTTTGTCCGAAAACCGAATTATACCCAAAACAGTTGTTCTTTCAGGTTGTGTATATTTATATATAATAAGTTGAATATTTATGCAAAGACACGATTAAGTTTGATTAGGTTACGTTAAGTTAGGTTTAAAAGAAGAAAACATTTTCCTCTCGCAATTACTTTCGAGGTTATGAAATTTCGACCAAACGTTATTTCTGGAAAATGTCATTTCGGACTCCGGATAGGTAACCATTTATAGACGTCAATATGATTACTTGTTACATACATTTAATAGCCTATAGAAGAAAATCTGCCACAGCGCATCAATCGGCAAAAGCACGATGCTCGTACGATTGTGTTATTAACCCAAAAAACTAACATATCCTTAAGAATTTAAGCGATCTCACACGGTTTATGAACTTATGAACGGTTTAGGAAATCTTTTCCTCAAACTCGCTGCTCGCACGGTCGACGACCATCGACAGCCACTTACTGAACCCGTCCTTTCTTATTAATTTCAATTACAAAATTGTAATTTCAATTCGCTTTAAATGGGAAAGAGTAAGTTATAATTGTTGATGGTAGAAATTTAATTAGAATTTAATCCTATTTAGCCTTAAACCATGCAAATTAACGATAAAAAACTAAACATACATGTCATAATTTAATTAGATTAGATAAATAATTGTAAGGAGAATGTACGCATCAATGAATAATTATATAGTCTTTATATTTCATGATACAGAATGACGATCTTCGCGAAAAAAATGGATCGAGCCGGTCCGCACCGGCTTGATCCATTTTTTTTGCTACGTATTGATCCATGCACCGTAACGGACGCGTCTGCATTACCACAGACGAGCTTCTTTTCTTTGTATGTGTCCGAGTTCGTGCGTGCTCAAATCTCGCACCTTTACTGTGATTGGCGATGCGGTTTTCAAAGGTAGTGATTGTGGCTAATCATCTATTTTTCAAATACGAGACTTAATAATGGTAGCGGTAGATTAAAACTCACCTGGTTATGTGTGTTATAATAATTGTTGTTGTTTGAAGGGTTCGACACTACAAATGTTGGTCGTTCGCCTGTGAAATATTCCACTGGATCTGGGCGACTGCAGACAAATAGAATAGACATTGTTAATATAGATATATTTTCTACATACTATCAATACTAACGTGAATTGTCTATACCTATGCGAACCATTACACGAATGCCATTGTAGACGGAGGACAAAATGAAGTTTTTCTACTCTGGTGAGTTTTGTTAGTTTGCGCTAATGCTAAACTTACTAGAAATAATAGCAGCGAAAAGAAATTTCGAATCTAAGCGTGGTGTAAGCAACACACGGCAGCTTTTAGCAGCACGTACGCAGTGATTCAGTTGCGATGCAGTCGTTAACGCGGGACTTAAACAGCGATACAATCGCGATGCAAACGCGATACAAATGCGATGCAAACGCGATACACGTTTTGAATTAACTAATTTATTTATTTCACTTTAGAATTTGCAATTAACAAAACAATGTACTTGTACCTATATAGATTTTGATATTAGTCGCACGTTTATATCGATGCAATCACCTAAAAACCGCAAGTGTAGGGATGCAATCGCACGTTTGCGTTGCTACTATAAGTCGCCATGTGTATAACCGCTCTTAATCGTGTATTTTGGTTTTTTCAAATAAACCAACGTTTCGAGCCCTTTACAGACCCCATGGTCACGGCTAACTTAGATGGTAAAGTTGTCAACCGGTTATATTTAATATTAATACAAACCTTTGGAATGCGTTACGCATACCCCGCCGCGGGTGATAACATGGCGGGCTTGTAAGTGGGACTCTATTCTGTGGACTCACTGCGAGATATAAGCTCGTCCGTTAGATCCTTGAAGGTAGATGCATTAAAAACCTATGTATGCACTCTCTCCTATTCTAATTTTAATTAATTATTCTTGACGCACACTTCCCCAAAGTGTGCATTAAGAATAATGCAACAAAACAAACCAGTTTGAAAAAACAAATATCAGCGATTTAGATTGCAAAATGTAATGTTGTTCTTGTTGTCGTTGGTGTTATTAGTTCGGTGATATTAAAAGATTTTCTATTTATGGATCTGATATAATTTTTTTGTGGTTTTTAATCCGACATATTGACAGACGGAACTTGTTATGGCTCTATGCATAAGGTAAAGTTTTAAAAATATGAACGCAAGACGGTCAAAGAATAATTCTAGCCACCACGTGTCCCTAACGTGATCATACGTCCCGCTTTGAGTGGGACAGTCCCGCTTTTAAGCTTCTTATCCCGCTGTCCCCAAAATACTTAAAAATGTCCCGCTTTCACAAAACAGGACACACGTGACAATAAATTTTAAAAAATGGTGCAAAAGCGTAAAATATATAAAGCCAGCCCACCAGACTACATAAGTTCTTTTTTAAAGTTTTTGATCATTAAACATTTCGTAACTATAGGTGTACAAGTATCTGATGGCATTTAGACAAATTTAAATTTGTAGTGGGCAACATCAATGTAGTAGGAAAAAATGTACTAGAAACTTCATATATTTTAATTGACCAGAATTGATCTATCCTTGTATACATGTTTTAAGATCTGTATGAATTTGTGTGTGAGAAAGGTAAGTAATTTCTGACAAATTTTAAAATTAAACAGATATTAATTGACAGACATTGTGGGTGTTAGATTTATTTACGTTTGCAGTTTGAAATAACTCCCATTTACGCCATTTACATTTTTTACACTGTAGTCTTTCCGACCAACACCAGTACCAACAAAAATTACATACCATATAGGTACATTGATTGGGCTACGTTAAAATTTCAAAGATCCTTAATTACTCCTATTAATCGGCAGCATTTGAGACCCGCTTCTAAATCGCGAATTTTGACTTAGATGCACCTAATTCGCCGCTGATTTTGCGATAAGCATTATTACAATGTTTTTTGCCAAATTGAAGCGGATTCTCAGTAATTATTGCTACAAAATCGTTATTTTCATGTGAAAAAAGTTCAGCAGTCAGCCATTAGACACATAATATTTTGAATTGACATGTGACAAGTTAACGTTGCCAGATAAAGTCGTTCAATTTTTCTAATATTTAATGCCATGAGATTCTAGTACACCTATATCAATTAAATTTATTCCCACTAGTTCTATGCATGGAATTTTTGGAACTGAGTACATGGATCTACTGGGAATAAACCATAAAAATGGTTTTATTTTTAAAACAATACTAAATTCACAGGTGTCCCGCTCTGAGGGGAAAAAAATAATGGACACGTTAGGTATAGTTGTAGTTCTCACGCAGGCCCAAATCGAATTGAAAATTTCACACACGTCATAGAATTGCTTTGCAGATGTGTGCAGGTTTACTCACGATATTTTCCTTCAGCGAAAAGCTCATGGTAAAGTACGATGATCGGTGCAATATGGAGGCAACTGGCACGTCCATAAGCTACACACGGCGCAATTTAAAACACAAGAGACCTAGATTCTGAAGCTATTTCTTAATTTTCATATAAAGCAGCGAACAGTAATATATTTAATAATAAAAAAACTACTTTTCCTATCATTTAACTGTCTAACAATCGAAGAAACTTTAGAATTGCATTTCATATGTAAGTATATCGTTTCGCTTCAGTAGGGAAGCTCTTCCGCGTAGTTGTGATCTCTTTGAACTCACACATCTGGCAACACTGAGCACGTTAAATATAAACTGCAATCTGTCACCTTTCGTCGCCATTAATACTGAAGAATGAAACACAGAGTTCGGGTCGGGCGCGTGTCGAGTCGGACGCTTGTCGGGTCGGGAGCACGGCGGATCTGATCTAATTCCGTGTACTTACTTGTACGGACGACAACACATCACTCGCGGGCGCGGGTCCCGACACGCGCCCGACTTGCGCCCGCTCTCTGTGTGTTTCAAGCCTTAGTCGGAACTGCGTGAGAAATACAATTGTTTTTTTTTTTCACTCAAAATAAATTGTTGCTTTGATGGGTTCTAGATTAGTTCTAGAAAAAGTTCCTCCAGGGAAGCACTGCCACCTTACTTATTTCTGCCGCCAAGCAGTAATGTCAGCATTACCGTGTTCTGGTTTTGAAGGATGTGGGTGCTGGTGAAATTACAGGCACGTGGAAGTTGTCAACTTATGTCTCAGGGTGACGGACGCAGTGGCAGTGCCCCTCAGATCTTTGCAATTTAAAGCTCTGAGTGGCACTGCAACTGTTATGGACAGGCGTGTAGCTTACCATCAGGCGCACGACTTGTTCGTTCCGTCACTTGATGTTATAAAAAAGACTATTATCAAAAATGTAGTTTAAAAAAAGTAGTTATAAAAATGTAGTTCATTCTCAATATGTCCTATGCTTATATAATTGTAACGATTTATTTAATAATATGGTCACAATTTTATTTTATTACTATTATAACGATTAATCACTTTGGTGTGCCCTTACAGGTTGTCCCACGTACATTTTCAAGCCACGGTACTTAATATAATATAACTGTGACAATGCAATAAATGAATAAATAAATAATTAATGTAGGGTAATTAAAAATATGAATTTGCTGGACATGCTAATTAATATATAGATTTTAAGACTTTCTTTTTATTTTCCCGATATTTATTAACCCGTGACCATGGAGCGTGCAACCGTTCCGAAATATCGGGAAAATAAAAAGAAGTTATACCGTGGTAAGAAACCTGTTACTAGTGATAATCATTCATGCTAATTAAGATGAAAGCAGCAATGGTCATCATCTCTTAAAATAAAATTTAGTAGTAGTAGTTTTAGTAATTATGTCCATTATCATTGAATACAAGAATACAAGACACTTTATTAGCTGAAAAATGTAATTAACAATGCAGGTCTTGTAATATATTATATAAGATCGTACATTTCACCAAACTTTGTTTCACTTTAGATATAGCATGTTATGCGTTAAAGTTAAAATAAAACAATAGCATAAACAAACTACAACGATTGGAAATTAACCAGAAAATAAGAAGTCAAAAACATATCATACAATAGTTAAATTTTACATATTATTTTATCAATTAAAAAAACATTAATATTGTAACATTTAGCATTGAGTATAGTCTACAATTTAATTATTTAACAGCATCCAGCAATTTATTAAATAATTCGGCTGCTAATACGAACATTGTTCTACTGTAAAATTCCAAATTAGGGCGTTGTTTGGGCCGTATTTCTTATTTTATTACTTGTGTTTCTAGGACTATGATATTATACTTCTAGGATATCTAGTTTGGACTATATTAAAGTTTCTTAGATTTTGTTTCAGAGGAACACAGGCCTCGTAAATATACATCGATGGCAGGGTTAATATCTTCAGAAATATCAATTAAGGTATATTATTATTAGTCACATAAAAATCACTTGCCGTGACGGGAGTCGGACTTTACGCTACACTTACCTGTCACTATCAAAGTCATCTTCATCGCCCCTTCGTCGTGACGTGGTCGTCCGTAAGGGTGTGGTGGGTGTCGCCGGATACACCTCAGGTCTTCGCCCGCCACTGGAAGTCTGGGTACCCACATTCTGCGCCGGGATACGCCCGTCGTTTCTGTCATGGTATATACATTTTAATATTGGAACCATAAAATCAAATAAAATGCATTTTGTTTAATTTCGATTTTTAAAAATAAAGTATTTCGATGTTAAAAGATGTTAATTTACTTCATGTCTGATTCTTATTTATTTAAGTATAGAAGTTACTATTTTATATTCTCACTTTTCTTATGTGTGTGTATTAATAACAATTACTAGAGACGCCATTCTACGGTCAAATAAACTTAGATAACAAAGTTCAGAGGTGTCACACAAATGTTTATTGCAACACCAACTACAGCTTTGTTAGAATGTTATCAGTTTAAAATAATTACGAAATTTATGTTTGTTTATACCACGTACTACTAAATATTGTTACCTATACCCATAGATAATTGTGCCCTCCTTATTATAACTAAAGTTAAGGAATGACCACCAACAGCGCCAAAACCCACAAACAGTAAGAAACCCTAGATGCATCATAACACCATACGAAGATAACAACTGATGCTAACCAGGGCCCCTACTATAACCTTTCAAAAAATAATCTTATTTCAATGTAAGCTTTTAGTAAGCTTATAATACTCATATTCGTACCATGACAAACCTATCAACCAAGAAGAATGATTTCCCAATATTGTCTATTCCTTACTAAAAATACGAAAGAAATAACGCTGCATATGAACTGCATAATGCCACCACTTTCTTGTTTGAAGTTCCGAATCGTCCTACTGTTGCATAATGTTAAAGTATTTCATATTATTTACATCCAGAGAATTTTAACTGCCAAAAAAAGAAAAGTATGTAATAATGAAATCTATATAAAATTACGTTGTTTTCAATTATTTTTCCGCATTTTCATGAAGAAAAATAAATAAAACAAGCTGAGTCTTAATTGTCACGTTGTGAATTCGGAATTATAGTCTAGTGTCGTTATGGAGCATGTAGATGCCGCTGTCATAATTTTACGAAATAAACACTGCTTATTTTCATTTAACGCATTGACTTACAAATAAATGGACGACGGGTCTAATACAAAAACCACGAAAAAAATGTCCCAAGTCAACCTATTCGAAATTTAAATTGTAATGTCATCGCAGTATCGCGCTGTCAGTCGAACAAATGAAGACTAAAGCGGAGTTTGGCGCTCTGTATACGATTTTAGCGCCTTACAAGTGCGGACACTTTTTAGCGCGGACCCGACGTCCATATAATTGTAAGTCAATGATTTAACGGGAAATTATTTCCTATGTACTATTAAATAAAAAAATAAACAAAATACTGAATAGATACATGTAAGTAATTAAGTTCAACTTAACTTTTAATCATTGCAAATCAATATTTAGACAATAAATTCGAAAATAATATTGTGTCCATTGCATCCGTGTAACTATTACAAGATTGCTAAATTTGACATAAGAACAATATTACTTTCATGTTAAAGTCGCGTCATAGTACGAACTGAGTGAATGAATAGTCACAAAGCTGCCAATAAAACATCATAGTTTTAACATTGTAATAAGCTTACTTTAAGCGCTTTATGGTACGAAAAGTCAATGTAAGGTTAAAGTAATATTGTTTTAAGAGATTGTGGTAGGCCTCCAGAACTCCATAATGGCAACGCTATCTTGGGACACAATAAATAACCATAAGATAATTGGTTTTGCATCAAAATAAAGCACGTTCTGGGACTACATCTTTAGCTTAATGGCATCCTGGCGACAGACGAGCTTCCAGAAAATTCTCGAGGATCTGCGTTACGACACGACCCCACCCTTACCGGCTGGAATAAAGAATCACACACACCGGCGGCAACGTAGCAGTTCACATTCAACAAGTAATCCGAACACATGCTCCGAATCGCTCGAGTTACGGTTTAATTGGTACTATTTTGTAAACTGTAAACTCAACAAATCCGCATACTTCCTCAATCGACGTTCTATGTGACTGAAATAAAGAATACCCCAACTCCCCGAAAATTATGAAGACACGACACTAATCTAACCGACGTTTTTAGTGAAAATGTGTTATTAACAAGTCTAGAAGCAGCAAACGAGATATACAACCCCTATAAGGGGGTTTTTTTTTATTTTATTTAGTTTCAGTTATATTGTCAAACGAAATCAGCATAATTGATAGTTTTGTAATAACAACTTTTTCATAATTATTAATACAAAGATCGAACACTCAGAAAAAATTCCTTCGATCAGGTCGGATTCGAACCGACGTCTTCTTGCATACCGTGGCAGACGCTATACCAACTAAGCAACGGAACGAACCAACAGACGTCACGTTTGTATTTGGTTTTTCAATGACTTTTTAGTCGTAGCGCCATCTATGAGAAATCTATGACAGATTTATCACCCAGTTAGTACCTTTACAGCTACCAGTCCTGGCGAACTTTTTTATTTTAAAAACCAACCTCAAAAGTTCGTGGAATTACATCTATTTGCCAAGTTTTATTGCCGTCAGTTACCGGAAAGTGCGCGAAACCGGATTCATCCCCTAGTTTGCAACCAAATTTAAATTTCAAATTGAAATGGGAACAATATTGAGGTACCCTTTTTCTAACAAAGAAAGAATCATGAAAATCGGTTCACAGATAGTAATCGCATAATACACATCCAAAAAAAAAAATCGAATTCAGAACCTCCTCCTTTTAAGTCGTTAAGTTAAAAAGCAAAAAGACAAAGTGCTCTTAACACTTTTAAAATTCATTTACAGGAGTTCGGGTTTAAAGGTGAAATTACAGGCGCGTGGGACTTATCAACTTATGTCTCAGGGTAACGGGCGCAATGGCAGTGCCCCTCAGATCTTTGTCATTTAAAGCTCTGAGTGGCATTGCAACTGTTTTGGACAAGCGTAGAACGATAGATGATGAATGATCGATTCGGAGCATGTGTTCCGATTACTTGTTGAATGTGAACTGCTACCTTGCCGCCGGTGTGTGTGATTCTTTATTCCAGCCGGTAAGGGTGGGGTCGCGTCGTAACGTAGATCCTCGAGAATTTTCTGGAAGCTCGTCTGTCGCCAGGATGCCATTAAGCTAAGGATGCAGTCCCAGGACGTGCTTTATTTTGATGCAATAACAATTATCTTATGGTTATTTATTATGTCCCAAGTTAGCGTTGCCATTATCGAGTTCTGGAGGCCTACCACAATATCACAATATCGCATAGAACCAGGTGCACCACTTGTTCGTTCCTTCACTTGATATCTTAAAAAAAGCGAGAAAGGTAAATACTAAAACATACTTACATGCTGTATGGATTCGCATTGCTATGATCACTAGGAGTGTTTAAAGTTGGAACATACACTGGTCCATCTCCCGTCGGATTTCCAAATACTGGCTTTGTGTTCGGTCGATCTTCTGGCCTGATGTTTGGTCTTTCCTCTGGTCTGCTCTCTGGTCTGCTCTGGGGTCGGCTCTCGGGTCTGCTCTCGGGTCTGCTCTCAGGTCTGCTCTCGGGTCTGCTCTCGGGTCTGCTCTCGGGTCTGCTTTCGGGTCTGCTCTCGGGTCGGGTCTCGGGTCTTTGCGGATATGAGTTGTCTGGTCTTTCAGGCCGCGTGTTTGTCGGTCTCTCCGGGCGTGGGCTCTCCGGTCTCGGTCGTGTCGACTCTGGCCTAGATGTAGGACGGATTGTAGTTTCTGGTCTACTCGGTCTTTGTTCTACTGAGTCCGGTCTGTCGACTACAGGTTGTCGATTGTTAGCGTTGCAGATTTCCCTGCCGTTCAGTCGTATTGCTTGTAATTTAGGTGGTTTGTTTAATGGATTATACTGGACGAAGAATTTGATTGCCTGTGCCGGACCCGGGTGGATTTTCATTTTGGTGTTTTCTATTTTGAAATCTATATTATCTGTTGTTGTTACGTCTCCAACCCAATTCTGGAAATAAATTATTGCACTGAAAAAACGACGTGATGGAAACAATCAAGGTGTTGTTTAACCCTTTTAAGATCCGGCAAACTAGATTCGCATCGCAGCACCACTCCCCGCTTCGTTTCCTGGCCCCTTGTCCGATGCGCACGCGTTCTGACGACGCAACGCTCATGTGGCACGTCGTTCTCTGATTTATGTATATATATTACAACGCAGCGTTATCACTCAGGCGACACAACGCCGCATCGCCATCGTGTGGCATCGTTCTTAGGGTCAATTATACGATTTAATTATTTTAAAGTAAGTAACATTTTATTAACTAGTATTTTATTTTGATCCAACTGGGCATGCAGGTCAATGTTAGATCGCATGAGTTTTCTCATAAATTCATAAATCAATACCTCCAAGGAACACTACTCCAACTAAATTTTTGGACCTGTTCTATGTTTATTTGGTTTTTTGTTTCTATGTCTTTATTTTCACGAAATTCGTTGTTTTTATTCGGATTTTGTTGTTTCTTTATTTTTTTGTTTCAAAAATTTGGGAAGCTAATATTAGTAAATAAATACTTATGGCAGTTTACAAAAATAACACAAAATGACCAAAAATAAAGAAGAAGTAGAAGTGTTCATTGGAGGTATCGAAATAAATTAATAAATGCACTAAAGGTACCAGTGATCGGAACTGAAGGAGTTAATTTATTTAAAATATGAACTTTTCTGAGTATGGACATACCCATTTCGTCATCAATGCTTGTAAATTTCTTTTTTTGCTGTTTATTTCCTAATCATTCCAAAATAAAGGTTGCCTCATGTTTATTTTTTAAATGGCTACAATATTTAAATACGTAAGTACTTATAGAAACTCAACTTCGGAGCAGTAGAGCTCCTTGTGAAAGAGTTCGTCCAGAGAAGTATTGCTGCCTTACCTATTTCTGCCGCCAAGCAGTAATGTGACCATTACTGCGTCCCTGTTTTGAAGGATACTGGTGCAATTACAGACACATGGGACTTGTCAACTTATGTCTCAGGGTGACGGGGCAATAATAATAATAATAACGCACACACTCAACATAGCCCCGCACTAGGGAAACCCTGTGTCGCGGGTGCCATGGACACACACAGACAACCACAAATTACACCCAAACTCACGAGAGAAATAATTGTAGGCCATACAACTATTTCTCCCGGCCCGGGAATCGAACCTGGGACCTCTGCGTGGCAGTCCGGCATGGTGACCGTTCGGCCACGGAGGCAGTTGGCAGTGGCAGTGGCAGTGCAATGGCAGTGCCCTTCAGAACTTTACGATTTAAAGCTCTAAGCGGCACTGCAACTGTTATGGACAGGCCTGTCGCTTACAACCACACACACGACTTGTTCGTCCCGTCACTATTGACTACTACTACTACTACTACACGTATATACAATTAAAAAAAAACTACAATATATTTTTTTATAGAATAATTTCTAGCTAATACTTAATAGCCAATAATATTTTGTCGCTAACGTACTCCTGTCCTACACGCCTGTCCATAACAGTTGCAGTGCCACTCAGAGCCTTAAATCGCATAGATCTGAGGGACACTGCCAGTGCGCCCGTCACCTTGAGACATAAGTTGACAAGTTCCATGTGCCTGTAATTTGACAAGCACCCTTACCCTTCTAAACCGGAACGCAGTAATGCTAACATTACAGCTTGGCGGCAGAAATAGGTAAGGTACTTATAACTAGGGTAAAATACTTACTCTGGATGAACTCAACAAGGAGCTCTATTGCTGGTAAAAAAGAAATGAAGTATTGCCACCTTACGCATTTCTCCTACAAAGCAGTAATGTGAGTTCCGGTCGTGAAGTGTAAGTGTACTAGTGAAATTACAGGCACATTTAACTTATGTTTCAGGGTGACGGGCGCAGTGGCAGTGCCTCTCAGAACTTTGCGATTTAAAGCTCTGAGTGGCACTGCAGCTGTTATTCCCGTCTATGTATCATTAAAAAAACTAGAGCATTATTTTTGAGGCAATAATTTGTAGCAAATACGTAATAGGAAATAATATTTTGTTCACTAAATAATACGCATATTCAAACATAATTAGTTCCGAAAAGTGTCGGGGTTCGTAGAAGGGAATGTCCACGTTATTCTTTAGTTTAGCTAATTTAACTCCCTCAAGTCGAATTACTGAGTAGAACTCACCCCAAGTATGTCAGCCTTGCTGTCCAAAACGATATTCAGCCAAAGTGAGTGCAAAGTACTATCCGTGGACACGTTGACCACTCCGTACCATTTGCCTGACTCCGTGCTAGATGGTTCATACATGAACACGTTCATACATGGTGAAAGAGGTGTGCTCTGTTCTTGAGATGGCACCGCTACGGCCAAGAGTAGAAGGGAGCTTAGGGCTCGAATCTGAAATTAAGAGTTAGAAGTTACTAGTATATGCAACAATGCAATAACACGAATAGTGCTTAGGGATTTTGTGGTTATTCAGTAAACTATTATCACTCGTGACATTGGAGTGTGAAACTGTTGTGACACATCGGGAGAGAATTAGAAAATTATAAATTATAAGCATAGGAAAAAAACACAAAGAAGATTAACATCGCAGGAAAGCTCGATGCGGAGTAATTCGCAAATTCTGCGATGCGTCGTGCGAACTCGTAGACTTCTGCGATGGGACAGTTTTGTGTTTCGACCCTTATTCAACACGAATTTCACCGCGCTTTTTTTTCTATTGGTATTTAATTGGTCTACGCGGCGGCCGCGCGGTTGCATCATTCAGAGGAATTTAAATGTTGTTGCCTAGTAAATGGAATTCACATTCGCCATTAATGTACATGAAGGCGTGGTAACTGGGCGGACGCCGCGCGGCGGACGCGCGAAAGCTTTCGCCTCGTGTAAGCGCCCAGTAACTGCGTAAATTAAACTATGGTCATAAACCTGTAAGTAGTGATGACCGTTTAACACACACGCATGCATCTATAGCAACATTTAATAGCAAATAATAATTTGTCGTCAATGTACCTACTCACATTTCGCATATTCATATCTAATCAATTCGCCCCGTCCCTTGATATTATAAAAAAAGTGAGATGCGTAATAATATACTTAACTATAGTTCAATTAATAATAATAATAATAATAATAATAATAATAATAATAAATACGATAATAATAATAATAATAATAACGTTTATTGCAAAACATGTTGTTACATAATAGTTCTTATAGTAGTTTACAGTATCAAACATGTACCCTGTAAGGGCGTAGCAATGTCAATTTTTTAAATACACATTTTGATTACCATTAATTAAAATATCATTATAATGATAATTAAATATAAACAAATATTTTCTGAAAAGTCAATGAATTAATGGGAAAATGAATGTCAAATTGAAGTCTAAAGTATTTCAAAAAAATTAATCGTCCAATTATTCTAGAATTATATAATAATAGTCATAACATTTGTCATTTTATTAAATTACATAATTATATCATATTTTTTATAAATATAGTTAACATATAAAAATTCCTTTTTTTAACCGACTTCAAAAAAGGAGGAGGTTCTCAATTCGTCTGTATGTTTTTTTTTCTTTTTTTTTTGTATGTATGTTACGCGACAACTCCGGTATTTGTGAACCAATTTTCATGACTCTTTTTTTGTTGAAAAGGGGGTACTTCCATAGTGGTCCCATTTCATTTTGAAGAAAATCATCCACCTCGAAGGGTGGCTGTTCATGCATGAAGATTCATTTTCATAAATAGCGCCTAACATTAATTTAGGAGCAATTACTTTAATGGTTGATTTTGCTATTTCTCTAATTCAAGGCGTTTTTCTCTCAATATACTTTGAGTAGTGAGAACCGATTTTTATTATCTCCAGTGTCAAGTCCTGTATAGTGGCGTATATATATATATAGCAAATAGACGTATTCCACGTACTTTTGAGGTCGGTTTTTTTAGTACTCTGTACTGAGATTATATGACGTTATGAACAATTTTCCTTGTCATTAAAAAAATCTTGCAATGAATAGTAGCATTTTTGAAACAGATGTTTACTAAGTTGATTTTTAAACATATTTACGCTATTTATCAGTTTTAAAAAGTGAGGGAGTATTTATGATGCCCCTTAAGGGCATGGCAATAGGGTTGTTATTTTGTATCTACTTATGACAATATTCTATTGTATTTGATTGTTTACATTTCAAAGTGCACACTAATACGCAAAGACGTAGACGTTTATCGTGCACATGCATTACATTTCTAAATAAATTAAAACTACGTAACACGTACGCAAATTTTAATTGATGTACATTTATTTTTATCATCAATGAATTCGATTATACTATAATAAGTTTTGATTATTATACATTGTTTCAATTGATTTATAAACGCGATGTTGTTTTGTGCATATAATCAAAGTGCTGCCATCTAGCGGGCAGTAGCTCCAAAGAAAGTGACCATATTGCAGCGGTATAAGGTTTTGTCTTGTTTCTTGTAACATAAAAATGTAACGATAAACAGAAAATTGAAAATTTATTAAAATTAAATAAAATAAGACAACGATGACATGAAACATCGTCATAGACCTATGATTAGACTTTTACTATCAATTTTTGCACTCTTTATAGAGAAAAAGATATTTTTCTACGATTTTCGAGGTTTTACACGGGTTAATTTAACACGACCATAACGTATAAAGCGAAAATGGCGGACAGAACGTACTGTACGTACTGTTCGCACACGTGCTACGAAAATTAATCACTTCTAAGGTATTTATTATTCTGTGTTATTATACGGCCAATTACGCGTGCAAGTTATGTTTTCCATGATTCGATCTATCATAATTTATAATAGTTTAGAAGACAACTTCAATTCTGAGAATTGCGATAGATATTGAATTGCGTATTTAGACGATGTGATGTGGTATGCAAGCAGATATCATGTAAATAAGTAGATATATAATATATTACCTAGTGCCCGCGAATTCTTCTGCGTAGAATAAAGCATTGTAAATAACTTAGTGCAGCTATATTAATTTTCATAATTTTATTGATTAACCATACAATGTTTCATCTCCTATTTCACCCCTATTAAGATTCCTTCTTTAGAGTCCTTCTCAAAGTCTATCTTTCTTGAGCATGGAGTAAAATGACAGTTTATTGCACAAAAGTGTTGTCCGCTTGAAAGCATCTAGTGAGTATAGTTAGTTGATTAAATATTCTATAACAATTCAAGACCTAGGATTAACATTGGATACCCATTACGCATCCGTGATCACATAGTTAATATCTGCAAATCTGCTAGCAGGGTGCTGGGTTTCATAATAAGGACAACGTCTCAATAACGTGACCCAAATGTTGCTGAGTTGCTGTACAACGCGTACGTTCGATCCAAACTTGAGTGTAATGCTTTCGTATGGGATCCTCGAGAGGTTAAATACGCACTAATGATCGAAAGAGTACAACGCAAGTTTGCACGGTATCTTTATAAAGGGCGGTACGGCTATTATTACCCATTTCTAGTTTCCTCGCTGTTTGTTACTGGGATGGTTGGTCTGGAATCCCTTGAATTGAGGCGGAAGACTATGTTGCTTACCCATTACTGCCTCCTCTTACGACACAGTGTAGATAATCCTTCCGTTTTAGAAAGACTGGGTCTATTTGTGCTATATCGTTACACTAGCTTACATTAGGACGGCGCACACGCAACCTTTTTGCAATGCCAAACAAAACGCGCACTCTACAGGGTTTCAACGCACCGACTACTAGAGCTGGCCAAGTTGCTGATGTGTTCGCGGAGTTTTTAATTAAATTTTGTGAATTTATGTTATTGCAGAGCTATTTAGAATTCAAATTGTTGTTAATATTATTTTGTGTTTGTTACTTTTATTTCTTATTATTATTACTATCATTTTATAATTAATATTGTAAGCCAATGTCTTGCTGGGCGTGTTGGTTAATCTGTAAGTCCGCAAGAATTTCCTTATAAATAAATATAGTGTAACGACTGAAACTTGGTTACGCGTGTATACGCGTAAATAGCCGAACTTGTTTCATTTCAATCATCATCGGCCCATTATTCGTCCAACTGCTGTGCACAGGTTCCTTTCAATTCCTATTTTTGTAAGTTCATACATATACACTACATTTCTAATTGTCTTTTCAAAATATACAGAAGAGACATATAGTTATAAATATTTTTAAGTATACATATATTCTATTATTATTATTACTAATTAACAAATTGTATTAAGTATATATAAAAATTAATAAAATTTGCAACAAACTGGCATTAAGTATTTTGTCAAAAGAAACAAGTTGACCGTGATATTTCTAAGTAGTTATATCTAAAAGAAGAACCTCGATGTGACGAAGTAATTTAAATTTTATAATATTCGCACCTTACATAACATACAATACACAAAAACATTGAAACTATATTATAAATGCGAAAGAAACCCTGTTACGTTTTCACGCCTAAAATGCAGAACTAATATTGACGAAATATATCATGAACAATATATGATATATCTGATAGTTCTGAGGGTTCTGGTTTTGAAGGGTAAGGGTGCTGGTTAAATTACAGGAACACGAGACTTGTCAACTTATGTCACAGGGTAGCAAGCGCAGTGGCAGTGTCCCTCAGATGGTTAATTTTTTTTGGTAACTAGTAAAAAGGTTTACAGGTCGCGCGTCAGAAGAAGAAGAAGAAGAACTCTGTGTGGCAGTCTGGCAGGATATCACGGAGAGTGTGCGATGGAATTACACGATTTAATTCCGCCTTCCCCTTTCCATCACCGGGGGCCTAGGCGTACGAGGTTCCACGCCTATCTCGTGAATACTCCAAGAATTAGCACATCGTCGACCTCGTCGTCATTTTCCATCATGTGAAAAGGAGGTCAAATGCGCATTTATTTTTTGTTTACAAAAAATCCTGTGTGGAAGAGTTGGGCCAACGAAGTACTGCCTACCTTGCTCACCCGTCAGAACATCGGAGAGTTCGAAGACGGACGACTCGGACTCAATGGAAGAAAGTGGAAAACTCCGGGGGCTCAGTCCGGTCGGGCAGCTCGCCTTCAGGGTTCAACATAGGTCCACATAATTCCGGCCCTCTCCCCGCATGGCCGGGATGTCTTGTAAGCAGATACCGCTATTTCTGCCGCTAAGCGGTATTGCTCACATTACTGCGTTCCGGTTTAGAAGGTTAAGGACGCAGGTGAAATTACAGGCACATGGGACTATTGAAGGTGACGGGCGCAGTGGCCATGCCCCTCATTACTTTATGATTTAACGCTCTGTGTGGCACTGCAAATATTATGGACAAGCAAGTCGGTTACCACCAGGTGCACAGTTTGTTCATCCCGTCATTTGGTGTCATAAAAAAAATATTTCCAAAATCAAATATTACGAAAATGTTTATGAAAGTACACTTTTTATCTTTATCAATCTTAACAGGGTCCCTCTAAAAGGTCTCTTTGATTTTTAGGGGCCGATTCAACCCATTTATACGATAAAATCATTGACTTACAATTATATGGACGTCGGGTCCGCGCTAAAAAGT
>NW_020653575.1:4749187-4751733 GCF_003589595.1 Hyposmocoma kahamanoa | reverse complement strand
TAAAAAGTGTCCGCACTTGTAAGGCGCTAAAATCGTATACAGAGCGCGACACTCCGCTTTAGTCTTCATTTGTTCTACTGACAGCGCGATACTGCGATGACATTACAATTTAAATTTTGGAATAGGTTGACTTGGGACATTTTTTTCGTGGTTTTTTGTATTAGACCCGTCGTCCATTTATTTGTAAGTCAATGAAGTCAATGGATAAAATTAAGATATTTTCTGTTTCCGTATCCCATATTGATGTGGACCATTTTTCTCCACTGTACCGTACCATTAGAACTTTCGACAACGTTATCTCTGAAGAGTTGACGTCTTTCGCGACTCGTACGGTTAAACGGTATTTAACGACTGTTCTAACGGTTGTGGTATAGGTGTTTGTGTTGTAATCTTTTAGATATTTTTTCCCAAATTTACCTATAAGTTATATTATTTTCATGTTCTGTTATCATTGTATTCGCCTGTAATGACACAGCCAGGGGTGTGCAGAATTTAAAATAGAAATACGTATTTTGTTATGAATTACTACGTATAATGAATTTTGTAACTGATATTTTGAATACTTTCGTGATGTCTGGTAAGTGGTAATGATTGTTTTTATTTTGACGATCTCTGGGGTAGAGTAACTTGGACATAGGTTTTCATGGTGTGGCTATCTGTGAGGTCCCGGGTTAGATCCCCGGCTGCGTCAATATAGAAAACTAACTTTTTTATATTGTCACGGATGTGGGTGTTTGTGGTACCGTCGTTCCTACTTAACATAAGTGCTTTAAGTGGTTTAAATGGGTTACGTACTTTGGAATTAATGTATTTTTTTGATCGGACGAACAAGTCGTATACCTGGTGGTAAGCGACACGTCTGTCGCTAACAGTTGCAGAGCTACGCAGAGCTTTAAATCACAAAGACCTGAGGGACTAACAAGTCCTACGTGCCTGTAATTTCACCAGCACCCTTACCCTTCGAAACCGGAACGCAGAAATGTTTGCATTAGAGCTTGGCGGCAGAAATAGGTAAGTTGGCAGTACTTCCCAGGAAGAAATCTACACTGCTTCATCTGCTACTCTGCTACTAAAACGGGACGAACAAGTCGTAAGCGGACAGTTGCAATACCGGTCAGAGCTTTAAATCGTAAAGAAAATATTCCATTACTAAAGGCAACTAGGCCAACTAGGCGATGAATCCGGTTTCGCGTGCTTTCCAGTAACCGATTTCAATAAGCGCCCAGTTACACGACCCGAAAGACGTCATGACCACCGCGCAGACCAAAGACGACCCAGCCTCGCCCGCGCGCCCGGGATGCCTATTTTTATTTAACCCTTTAACCACATACGTGGGATAATTTTGTACCCCATCAGTCATTTGTTTGCTAATAACTTCGTTCCAAGTGCAACGTAGCCGTCCCGCTTCAACGTACTCTGCCGACTATGCTTTCACAGTGTGGACGCGTGTTTAGTGGCAGCCAGTAATTCGTAGGTATGTATCATTGGGGTCAAAATTGACCCTTCGGAGTCATTTATGTAACATTTTTATCCGTCAATATACATTGTTTTTATTTGTTTTAGACAAAATGAATCGCCATAGGAACGAAAATCAAATAAGAGAGATATTGCTAGGCAGTGAAGATTCAGTATTGCCGGATAAACCGGATTTTTTTGAAGATGCCAACGAATTTAGCGACAGCGTTCCAGAAATGTCAGATGATGATACCGCCAGTGAAATAGAAGATTATGGACACGAAGAAGAAGCAGAAGGCATATAGATGAAGAAGATCAAGACGGAGTAATACAATCTGGTTACTTTTATTGAAAAAATCGTTACAATTGCCAGCCAAAATAAATAAATAAATAAAATAAATAAATAATAATACTTATTGTCATTACTTTTACAGAAAGTTCCAGTTTTGTTTTTTCTTTATAAGTTACTGAAATTATTTTTGCTTGATCCCAAAATACTAGTTTTGTTGTTCATTAAGCCGATTATCTTTGTTAGTGAGACAAATTCCAAAAACTAGTTTTATAAGATGTGAAAACTGTACTTTTCGATAAGTGCCTTAATTGTTGGTAAGATATTTGGTTAATTTTGAATAAAGAGTAATTTTCTATGATTAGACGTCATTTTCTTATTTATTATTCAATAAACAAAAAGAAATAAAACATAAACCTACCTTTTTAGACGTATTTATTTTTGGGGTCGAAAAATACCCCACAAAATTATTAATGTTAGTCTAAATAGCGAGTGTAGTTAAAGGTCAAGTTCAAACGTAAAAGCTAAATAAATAGAGCGTATTTTGCTTTAACAGTTCGGTCTCCGAATACGTGCACGTGGTGGCTGCGCGAATAAACGCTCTCTGAAACTTGGCAAATAGGTGTAATTCTACGAACGTTTAAGGTTTTGTTTTATTAATCATCTCAGTTGTGTGTTAATAGAGTGTCAATGGCGTTTTGTATTTTGTTTCTTAAAGGGCAGCCGTAGTTCAGTGGTAAAAGGGATAGCTTTTAAATTGAGTAGGCGACGGTTTGAAGTACAGTCAAAGTCAAAGTCAAAG
>NW_020653575.1:4720692-4744187 GCF_003589595.1 Hyposmocoma kahamanoa | reverse complement strand
AAGGTTAATATTATGGATATCTTCTTTCTTATTGAAATTATGTATATATTTTTTTTTTACAGAACAATAAATATAGTAGAAGTGGTTAGGTTGCGTTTGACGCGTGTCATCTATAGATCTCCAAAGACCTATTTGAGCTCAGTCAGCCATTTTTATTTTGTGTGGTATGGTTGTGTCATTCTTTCGTGTAAATTCTCTAAAATCCTAGAAAAATGCCTTATTTTGCTGTTTTGGAGTGCAAAAATGATTGCTGCACCAACAATATTACCCGTATGTATGTACCCGTATAAATATTACTATTATTTTAATTTTTAATTTTCTGTTTAAAGAAATATCTTTTTTTGCAAGAAACGAAAGTGAAGCCATCAGTGGCTAGCCATCGGACTACTATTCAAATGCCATTGCAATTTTTTGGTATTCCGCTATTCAATGGCGAGTTGATGACACGTTGATTACGATATTTCACATAAAAAAATACATATGATTTGAAGACTTAATTGTTAATTAAACTAGATAAACATTAACATATGCATAATAATTTCCATAAAAGTTTAGTGAGTCATCATCGATCGATAGTGATATAGACATTGTATTGAGACTCAATTGCGATTGCAACTAGATTTTAGTCGAATAACGAATTGTCGATTTTTTCAAACTCGTATCTTAAAGTACAAAGTTATTATAATGCAAAAAATGGATTGTACATATACAATTTTTGAAAGCTGATTTCAGATCAAATTTCCTTCATATTCCCACACTGGCTTTTTACCTTTCTTAAAGTAATGCCTCTAATTTTACCTATTCGTAAAGTAGCACAGTGATTTTCTGGTAAGTTTTTTGTACTCAATTTTGGTGACAATTTCTTTTTATTTAAATATTTATAGAATATCATCATGAAGTATTATTTAATATTCGAATGTGGTAACCTGAAATATTCTTTAATATTTGACGATAGTACATTGGAGTAATGAAATAATAAAAATTGTCGTCAAAATTGAGTACAAAAAACTTACCTGAAAATCACTGACCAGTAGAGCTCCTTGTAAAAGAGTTCGTTATCTTACTTATTTCTAACGCCAAGCAGTAAAGTAAACATTACTGTGTTACGGTTTCGAAGGGTAAGGGTGCTGGTGAAATTACAGGCACATGGGACTTGTTAACTTACAGATACAGATACAGGTATGTCTTAGGGTGTCGGGCGGATATTAACACCCCTGTTAAGAAATTTAAAATAAATAGTATAATATATAATACGAGTTTGAGAAAGTAAAGCATCGAAATATCATAATTGCGTCATAATCTCAGTCTCAATGGCATTACAAGTGCCAGAGGCTTCAAGAAAATTAGTCGTATTAGGGCCCAAATATGAGTCGATAGTAAGAATTAAAAGAAACAAAAAGAAATAAAACAACTCGGTCGTCCTAGACATTCGTGTAATTGCTTAATTATCAATTAGAGAACATCCGGTCTAATGGCGGACACGGTTAATTAATACTTTGTGCGTAGTATGATTGACTGTTACGTATTACTCTTGGCCTAAGTTTCATAAAGAGTGGTGGTAGTTTAGTGGTAAAAGGGATAGCTTTTAAATTGAGACGTCGCTGGTTTGAACCACAGAACAATAAATATAGTAGAAGTGGTTAGTTTGCGTCAGACTCATGTCATCTAAGACTTATTTGAGCTGAGTCCGCCATTTCCGTTTTGTGTGGTATGGTTGTGTCATTCTTTCGTGCAAATTCTCTAAAATTCTAGAAAAATGCCTTATTTTGCTATTTTGTAGTGTTTTCAATTAAGAATGTGTGAGTTTTGGGACATCGGTTCTGGTAGTAATCGAGGCTTAAGGCATTTTCATTGTTTTTTTTTTCTTCCGAGGTTTGAACCCTTGCGCGTGCGTTGTTTGCGGAGTACTGCTGCAAAAAGCGCGGGCGACAACGCCTATATATTGCCATGTTTTGCGCCATTTTTTTCAAATTTATTGTCACGTGTGTCCGGTTTTGTCAAAGCGGATTTTTTGAGTATTTTGGGGACAGCGGGACACGAAGTTTAAAAGCGGGACGTATGGTCACGTTAGGTATATTCAAAAGACTTTCAGTGAGTTACACGTTTTATATAATGGCGTGTTTTTATGCTTCGATGCGTGAGGAGATAGTATTAGAAGCGTAGAATACTGGACAGCTCCAACAGCATACTAAGTACACTAGGCATTAAGTATCGGCTCTCATAAATCTATTGAAAGTGCGTATTTTTTACATATATATAAAATGTCCTTTACTTAGGTACTTATGCTTTCGAGAGATGGCCGCTGACGAAAGAATACGTGCACAAGTTTCGAGTAACACAAAGGGCAATGGAGCGCGCCATGCTCGAAATTTTTCTGCTGGTCCACATACCCAATGTAGACTTTCACCGTTGCACATAGGTACTCGTAGTAGACGTGGGTACGAGGATAGCCAAGCTTAAGTGGAGGTGGGCGGGGCCTTAGCTAGAAGAGACGATGGAAGATGGAAGAAAGCCGTTACTGAATAGTGGCCAAGCGACGCAAAAAGACCAAGAGGCAGACCACCCGCCTGATTGATGACATCAAGGTCATTGTTGGAAACCACGACACGCAAGGGACTGGAAAGATTGGGGCAATTGAGAGGCCTACACGCTTACCTATCAGTAGTTCGAAATGACATTTTCCAGAAATAAAGTTTGCTCGAATTTTCATAACCTCGAAAGTCATTTTGAGAGCAAAATGTTTTTTCTTTTAAACCTTTTTTTTGTTTTGTTAATCCGGGGGAATTTAAGTTAACCTAACCTAACTGAACGTAATCGTATCTTTGCGATAAACATCCAACATATCCCGAAAGAACAACGGTTTCGTTATAATTCGGTTTTCGGTGTAATGAAAACCAGAACAAACGTTATTTAATTGGAAAAAAAATCGAGTTTGTGGTAGGTTACTGTCGGTAGACAGTAAGAGACCTATTATGTCAATTTCAATTATTAACCACAAACGATTGGAAGATTAGTACAAAGAAACTATTGAGTCGCTTCCATGTGAATCTGATTTTCAATGAAAACGATTTTTTATGAAATTTTAATAATAACTAACAAAATATTTTAACCTACTCGTTTTAAGTTTACCTATCATAATTCCGAAGATACATTTGCTCGAAATAACGTTTGTTCGAACTTTCATTTATTTATTTATTTATTTATTTATTTTTGGCATAGCTACAGAATACAAACTGTAAAGACGCTTAAAGTTAACATGCATTATAATAGGAGTAAATTTGTATTCCTATGACAGCCACACACGGCATTTGCAAAATAAATAAGTACTTACAAATTAACAGGTTATTAAACATAATATAAAAAAAAAATTAAAATTTGCACTTAAAAACAATAGCAAAAAAATCATGTTACACGTATATAAAAACATGAGATTCTTAAATATCCAACATATTCAGCTTCTCCTTACAAATATTTAAATAAGTATAGCTATGGGAGAATAAGTCCAAATCTTTAGATAAGTTGTTATGAGCTCTAAACATGCGAAAAATAGGATCATTATATGAGACATTGTTAGTGGTACATGGCAAAGAAAAAGTTATTTGGGTACGTTTACTGCCAATCTTAAACAAGGCGTGGCTTAAGATCTCACTTGAGTCCATTTCAAAGTTGATAATTTTAAACAGTGCGGAATAGTCCAGTATCACACGTCTGTACTGAAGAGGGTGTACCTTAAAATATTTGAGTCTTGCCTCATAATCATCATCAATTGCCCTTCATAATCCCGAGTGTATTTTTTTTTAGTTTTTTTAGACATATTACAAATATTAAGTTAACGTAGATTTACGCTCGTAAATTAACGCTAATTTAGTAGCAGCGGAGCTCCTTGTGAAAGAGTTCGTCCAGGGAAGTACTGCCACCTTACCTATTTCTACCGCCAAGTAGTAATGACATTTGTCAAAAAAGTTTTTGTTTATTTATAATTAAAATTGGAGACAATGAGTACTTTCTCCTATTCCGATTCCGTTAAAATAGAATGTTTAGCACACCTGCATTCACACTTTGACATTGACGTTTCATCATGACATTTCGTTGTTTACATTTTGAGCATCTAATTATGATTCATAGTGGGAGAACGGCTTCTTTTTAATTGTGAGGTCGACTGTGGCAGTATATGCAGCGGCATATATACCTATCATTTTAATTTTTAAGTTAAGCACATTATCACTGTTTCGTAGCAATATATCACGCTAAACATTAAGGAAAACATCGTCTTGTGAATTAAAATTTGGGAAATCCTCGATATAAATCAACAAACTCTAAAAAATATTTTTTTACGATACCAATTGACGGGAAGAATATTAAGAAAAAGCTGATAGCCTCAATTAGGCCTTTTGGAAAGAAAGGAAGAAAATAGTATATATTTATTTTGTTTATTACAAATGACACCACAAAACAAAAAACTAAATAAAACAAAAAAAAACAAACAAAATCAAGACGTTCTAATGTAAAACACAAATAAATAATTTTGAAACAGAAACAAAACAAAAATACAAAAAAAAAACAAACTATTCACAAAAACCGTGGTAACAAAAGACAAGGGTTTCTCTTAAACAAAGGTTCAAGCATGGCGGACTATGGCTTGAACCCTTGTCTAATAGGAGACCTATACGCAGCAGTGGGAGGTATAATTGGTGGATAAAGTTGTAATTAGCATTATATTATACTGTTCCTATAGCTGTGTGTGTCCCTATCTACTGACCCGAGAGATAGGGTTTTCCGGAGAGACTATGGGCTCTACGGCAAGACCAGGGAACAGCGGGCGTCCAGGCTAAGCCCTCCGCCAGTGATACGCCTTTGCGTACTTGCTGATTGTGACTCGCTGGGATTTGTAGTTAGTTGCAGAGACGGACATGTTTATCTGCTGCAGTTTTGCATGTTTCTGGGGCGTCTGTCTCGTGAACAGCTAGTGAGTCTTAGTAGCACTCTAGTTGAGGGCCTGAAGCGTGGAGACGCGCGGGGCACGTGAGTTGCCCTTTCAGCTGGAAGCTATGTCCGGACATTGTCGAAGGACACTGCGACTGGCATCTCCGGCACTAGCCCGGAAAGCTAGTAGAGGATAAGCTAGATAATCCTTCGGTCCCTCCAGCCACTTAAGGTTATTGGGAACTGGAGAGACGTCGTTTTTCGGCGTCGGGAAGTGAGCGTGCCTTACAGCTCCGCCACCAATGCGGAGATTTGGTAGAGGACTCGGAGTCGACGGCTTGCCGGTGGCAACCGCTATGCATTGCGTAACGGGAAGTGAGCGTGCTTATAGCTCCGGTACCTATCTGGAAAATAGGGAGGGTACTGTACGTGCACCCGGGGCGGCTCATCCGAGGCACTAGCCTCTCGAAGAACCGGATGAAGTCAAGTGACAGAGGTCTGTGACAACCCTGTACACTGTTTGATCTGGGTTCAGAACTTGAACTTATAAGGTTCCCGTGCGCGCACAGGCTACAGAGCCCTTCTTGTATGCCCTAAGGGTAGGTGGAAAGGGTCACTATAATCAAAGCTAACGTAGAAAGATATGGGAGCTTGATCCTATAGCTGTTTTGCTATGCCATGTACATATAACAGTTGAATGGTGATTAGATTGTGTAGATTTAAAATGAAATAGTAATATGTCATGCATCGCTGCAAACTTGTTGAAGCTAGATTGAAAGCAAAAATAGATTTCTGAGCGTAGCGAGGGTTCCAAGGCACGAGACGCAAAACAAGTTTGCTGCCGAGCGAAACACACAACTTTTCACCTCACTATAGCGAGGAAAAAGGTATGAAGGAAAAGCAGGTGAACTACAAAACATTAGTTTTTTTAATCAAAAGAAAAAGTTTGCGTTGTGAATTTGCAACTCATCAATTTTTATTCTTGCTTGCACTTATAATTTTGTGTGATTATTGAAATTATTTTAGTTTTAAGACAAATTAAAATAATTTCATAAACAAAATTAGTTATCGTTGTCAATTTAATATCAACAATAATATACTCCCTGACACACGATTCGAGCCACCTTGCATTTTTAATGTGTCCGGGAATATATTTTTTCCATCCTCTAAGAATAATAAGAATAAAATATACCGACGGGTTTATGTTACATAAATAAGCAATGTACGACAAATCTCGTAGTTGAATGTATCATTTTCTTTTTTTAATTGAAAGAAAAAGTTAGGTGCACCACAGCCTATCGTCACGTTCGAATTACAAAAACCTTTTCCACGCTTGGGTGCAAAAAACGCTTTTGCACGCAGATTTTTAATGAGAAAGGAGCCTTTCCGAACTAGTGAAGTGAAAATACATATAATTTATTTTTAATTGTAAAAGATATTGGGTTACTTATAAGGAATTAACTTGTCCATCGGCATCATAAAGAGACAGGTGTTCGTTTTATCACATTTGGTCGGTTTTACTCCCAGTTGAGGCTACCAACTTTTAAAAAGTCTTTTTATCCAGTGTTACCTTAGACTATGGAAACTTAAGGACATGTTACGTTGACATATATAAATCAGACGTTATATGTATATGATGCATTTCGACGTCGAAAACATAAACATTCTTGTTTAACTATTACGTGCCGTCTTAAGCCAAAAGAGATAGCATTACATTGGTCTGTGTCAAACACGGGAATCGAAAATACGTAACGTCATCTTAAATGCCAACCGTGTCTATTTCGCAGTACATGAGGTACATGATACCGTTGTCAAAGGGAAGTACATCAAATGTCAAAACAAATGTTATTCCAAATGTACTAAAGTCGGAGAAAAATATTGACAGTAAGGATAATTAGGTAATAATAAAAATGCGATGCTGCAGCATTAAAGGATGTGGCTTTAGAAAAAGTGCAAATCAAACGAATGTTACATTGCATAGGCATGTGTTATTTTTTTGTCTATAAATCACACAATACCCCAAATATTTCAAGTAATTAGACTTATTTAAGTAGTTTATTTATAAATCTTGCCAAATTTTGCTTTTGTTACTTTAGATTGCCTGTTTGTTTGTATATTTTGATGATTGTTGCTAATGATTATTTTGAGATAGTGTTGATCTTGTAAGCATATATATTATCGATATTCTGTTATTAGAACAATTCACTGCGAGGTTTTTATTGTTTTATTAATATTATTTTTATTATTTCAAGTTTTCCTACAAATGAAAAAAGGAAGAAAGAATGGTTGGAAATCATAGGACTGCCGAATATAAACGTTGGATCAAAGACCATCTTCATTTGTTCGCTTCATTTTGAAGAGTCAAATTTTAACAGAACTTTGAATGTAACTGGATTACATGACAATGCTATTCCATCATTAGGTTTATTGGTAAATAATTTTATGTTAAATTTAGATTAAACAAGACTCATTTACTAGTTATTCTCAGTTCCTGAAAACAAAATTATCCACTCGTTTCTGATTTTTCCCAATGACAACTCTAACTATTAAAAATGACTATTTTTTTAAAGCCTGCAATACAATGACTTGTTTTTCCAACGTTGCCGGGTAAAGGCCAATACCAACGTATAGACAGCCTATTTGCCTTGCCTTGCCACCGTTAAAGTAAAGTAATTAAAGTAATTTTTATATTTTATTTAGTAAGTACAATTAATACTATGTAATGTTATATACCAGTAAAGTAGGTATAGGTAGGGCAATGTTGAGGGTGTGCGTTAAAAAAAAAAAGAATGCGCATATCGCCAACAAACTGCACAACAGTTTGGTGACTATTACTAAATAAGTTACCAGTTAAAATTGCTTGATAGATTGATTTGTTTAAGAAAGCCAGTAACGTGAATACTAGAATCCGCAGAAACCTGAACAGACTTGTACTTGACAGTTAGTTAAAAGACGATGTGTAAATATGTACTAAAATGTAGGTTAAAGGCGTACCTCTAAAAGTAATTTTTATAATTTATTTAGTAAGTACAATTAATACTATGTAATGTTATATACCAGTAAAGTAGGTATAATTAAGTAAGAATGCGCATGTCGCCAACAAACTGCACGGCAGTTTGGTTACTTTACTAAATAAGTTACCAGTTGTAATCTTGAAAATAAATTTTAAAAAAAGTTTAAAAATGTGTGTTGTTGACATTTATAATAATATACCACTCGAGATTAAATTATTAAACTTGTGTTTGTTTAGGCATACTTTGGTTACAGTAAACTAAAGAAAAAAAAAACAGTTTCAACATTCAAGCCAAGCACGTCGATAATGACTTATCGATAGATTATGGTACAACACTAAAGAAATCCGCCATTTGTAACTTTCAAATTTTGGTCATATGCACGTTGATTCTGTAGTTAGGGCAGCTCCTTTCTTTTCTTTTTTTCCATCGTCTAAGAGTGTTACTCACTTTTAAAAATTAAATAATGTCTTCTTGAATCAAAATATCCTATCTATAATATTTAAAGTACTTTTATCTCCATATCCCATAACTGTGGGATGCCTTGTATCTAAATACATTTACAACTTGAAATGTCACGTGGCGAATTCGGAGTGAGAGCGCCATGGTTGTTTACTTTCCAAATCGTTAACATCAAAAAGAACCTCTTCGCGATGTGCGCTCGTTTATGATGTATTCTCCTTCCCTTTTCTAACATGGCAACTTTCCAACTATAGGATAAAGTAGGATCACTTTAATAATTCTGAACGCATCCAAACGACAACAGCGCCATCCTCTCTGCGACCCTTAGAGGATGGAAAAAAATCTGCGACCTCACCAAGTTTGAGCTGTCAAACTGACATGACCAGAGACGGGCAGTGGGTAAAAACCCAATCAACTCACCCGAGTTGTAACCGAGTTTTTATTCGCCTGCCCAAAATCATGGGCAGGCGAATACGGAATTGAGAATTCCATACTTATTGTGCAAATTTCGTGTAAAAATCTTTCTTGGACGAAAAAGGATATGAGTGCGTTATTATAAAAAAAGACTGAGGGAACCGTTGCCTTTGCTTAGGGCTTAGAATATAGTGATACGGACGGCAAATAAGAAATTACTGAGGAGGGTATATTAGAAGCTCGAAGCCAAAAGCTGAGGGTTTTAATAATTCGACTTTGTATTTTTTTACCGTCCGTGATATATATAATGTTTTTCATCACATTTGCGAGGAAATAAATACAAAAATATGGTCACTAGACAAGAATTTGGCAAATACGATTTGGCAAATCGATGACTTACTTTCTCAAACTCGTATCTTAAAAAGAGTGATTATTCAGGAGATGACAAAACTTTCTATTTATTTTAAATTTCTCATCAAGGCTGCTCATTTGGATGCATTACTTAAATGGGTAAAAGCCAGTGTGTGAATATGAAGGAAATTTGATGTGAAACTAACCTGCAACCTTAGAATAATAACGCATAGAATGATAGTTCATATCAAACGAACTGTCACAAGTGAGGCAAAAATCAAATTCATGTAGGCTAGTTTTAGTAGTAGGTTCATTTTCGATGTTAGTGAATATTTATATAAAAATACAAGTTGAAACGCGTTATTTCCTTATGGAATGTGATGTTAGTATCTATTTTATGTTTGTCTGACGTATTTTTACACTCATTTACCGCATATTTCGTCATTTTTGGCTAAAATTCTTGAGCTGTTCGCGGTGCAATTTGACCTTGAGCACTGACGGCCCGCCTGCTCGTGTAGGCCCTTTGGGAGCGCTTCAATTTGCCTCACTTAGCGTGTGCGGACTAGGTTTCTATGCGTTATTATTCTAAGCCTGCAACATTTGTATATACAATCCATTTTTTGCTTTGAGATACTAGTTTGACAAAGTAAGGCGACGAAATGGCAAGTTTTTTGTTTTTTTTTTTATTCTTCTATAGATAATACTAGTCGACCTAAAATGCTGTAAAAAGCAAATACGCTATAATATATAATTCTTGATGAATCGTAAAAAAATTGGTAAATTTTTAAACAGAAAATAATTAAAATCAATTATAAGAAATTCTTAATAATAAGTATTTAAGTGGCGAGATGGGCAGATGACATCGCAGGAATTGGGGGGCGAACCTGGATGAGATTAGTACGGGATCGTGGGGAGTGGCACAGAAATTTGGAGGCCTATTACCCAGCAATTGGTGAAGTCAGGCTGTATATGATGATGATGATGATGATGAAGTATTTAAGTAGTATGTGGCTGAATTGCAATTAAATTTCTGTTTAGATAACATTTTAAGCGAATATTTCAATTTTAAACAAGTAACCTCCTTGCTTTAATTTGAACCTGCCCCCGTAACATGGCTACGCATGATAGTCGCGACACGCGCGATAAAATTGAAATAAGCGCGCTATTGGCTATCTAATTTAGATCTGATTGAGACAGCCAATAGCGCGCGCTTATTTCAATTTTATCGCGCGTGTCGTGACTATCATGCGTTGCCATGCTACGGGGGCTGATCTCTGTAAATTTCAGGTAAGTTTTTTGTACTCAATTTTGGTGACAATTTTTATTATTTAATTACTCCAATATATCGTCGTGAAATATTGAAGAATATTTCAGGTTACCACACTCGAAAATTAAATAATACTTCATCATGATATTCTATAAATATTTAAGTAAAAAGAAATTGTCACCAAAATTGAGTACAAAAAACTTACCTGAAAATTACTGATCAATGTAAGGAAGTATGTCGTGCTACAAATAAAAAAAGAACTCCTTACCGACCATGGTTGTAATGGAAAGAAAAAAGGCCCGTAGGTTTTATTTGGGACATTGTAGTCAAGTTAGCCACCATGTAATCTCACCATTTACGGACAAGAGTGATGTAAAAATATTGATTGCGCGACATAAGGATAATGCGTCAACATCCTCAGAAAACGATGTTTGTTTCACCTACTTTAATAAGATTGGAACAATACGTGGGCATGAGACTGTGCGTTATTTATTTATTAATTTTGTGTTGGGTTTAAAAAAGAATATCTAGAATTTTCTCATATTTACGGCATGGCTGGTGCCTTTGCCCTGCATTGCGACAGTAGCGACTGAAGAATGAGTGAACGAACGAAAGAATTTTGTTGGTTTACCAAAAATTACTTCACGAATTACGTCATTTTATTATTGAGAGAGCAATTTGTAAAAATGATTTATATAGTAAATTTCCTACTTTCAGAAGTTTAGGGTAAAAAGTTGCCGGTCCATAAAACTCTAATTCAAATGGAAGATTTCGTATTAGTGGTAAAGTTTGTCCCAACGCGAACTGGAACAAAATTGAGTGCGATAGTTCTTTCTTGTTCTTTGGCCCACTTCGTGAGCGATGCCCTTTTATTCTCGTGCGACATGATAGTACTAATATTAGGTAAAGTCGTTGTTCTAAGATATCTGACCCCCTAGTAGACTTTTTAGTTCTGAAAGCCTTTTTACGCATTCAACGTCGACAACATGAAAATTCCACTAATTTCGAATTCAAAGTTTTTGTTCAAAGTGACAATGTGAAAGTGAAAACATACTTACATACTTAGAATAATAACGCAGTGAAACCTAGCCCGCACACGCTAAGTGAGGCAAATTGAAGCGCGCCCAAAGGGCCTACACGAGCGGGCGGGCCTTCAGTGCTCAAGGTCAACTTGCACCGCGAACAGATAAAGAATTTTAGCCAAAAATGACGAAATGTGCGGTAAATGAGTGTAAAAATACGTCAGACAAACATAAAATAGATACTAACATCACATTCCACAAGGAAGTAACGCGTTTCAACTTGTATTTTTATATTAATATTCACTAAAATCGAAAATGAACCTACTACTAAAACTAGCCTACATGAATTTGATTTTTGCCTCACTTGTAACAGTTCGTTTGATATGAAACTATCATTCTATGCGTTATTATTCTAAGGTTATTTCCTTAAATAATTATATAAATTTTAGTTATTATTAATTAAATTTTTATTGAATTGATATTCAATTATTTTTTGTGAAATTACTCCACTAGTTTGTTATAATTATTAATACAAAGATCGAACACTCAGAAAAAACACACAGAAAAAATTCCTTCGTTCCGGTCGGATAGATTTATTATTATTGTTATTACTATTGTGTAATTGAATCATGAAATGTATTATACTGAACCATTGACTTACAATGAACTCAAACTAGGATGAACTCTATGACCCTTAATTTGACGTTTGTCATAGGGATGAGGTAAGGCCGATAGATTTTTAGCGTATTTGATTTTTGCAGCAAGAGTTCTCTTATAGTTTTATTATCTGAACGATGTATAGATGTGTCAAGTGTTTTGTATTATATGGAAGACATAAAGTCTCTGTAAAGATCTGAATCTATTACCTCTCAATATTCGCTGAACTTTATATCGATATATGTACCTCATCTCTAGCAAATGCAGCGTAATGAAGTACCTGTGCACAATATCGTAAAGAACTAAAGAATATTTCAAAAAAATAAAATGATTATTAACAAAGATCGAACACTCAGAAAAAATTCCTTCGATCCGGCCGAATTCGAACCGACGTCTTCTAGCTTACCGTGCCAGACGCTATACCAACTAAGCAACGGAACGAACCAGCGGACCTCACGAATTTTTCTATGTGCTTGCGTCGTGTCTTTCGTGTATTTGGTTTTTTCAACGACTTTTTAGTCGTAGCGCTACCTATGAGAAAGCTATGAAAGATTTATCACCCAGTTAGTACCTTTACAGTTACCAGTCCTGGCGAGAGATGTCGCTATTCGCTGTATTTTAAATTTTTATTGAATTGATATTCAATTATTTTTTGTGAAATTACTCCACTAGTTTGTTATAATTATTAATACAAAGATCGAACATTCAGAAAAAATTCCGTCGATCCGGCCGGATTCGAACCGACGTCTTCTAGCTTGCCGTGCCAGACGCTATACCAACTAAGCCACTAATTATAGTTATAATTTATAACAAACTAGTGGAGTAATTTCACAAAAAAATAATTGAATATCAATTCAATAAAAATTAAAAATTAAAATGTTTTTCTGCTCGTTTCTTACAAATAAACATGATTTCATGTTATTTTCACTTTAATTTAATGTATTTACTACAGTACTGGCACGCTATGATGACCGTTTTGACAGATTACAATAGTAAGGTCAAACCTTAATTAATTATCGAAAAAAATATAATCAAATGCGAGTCGCATTCATAACTTTTAGATTTACAATTAGTACTGCAAGAGGTAGCTGATTAAAAAGTTTTAATAAAACGAAAATAAAAATGTTTACTTAATATATCGTCAATTCGAAACAGTTTTGTTTTGCATTAAGCTTCGACGCGATTTTAGAAGTAGAAGCAGAAGTAGAAGTTGTGCAGGACAGCGATCTCATAATTGACGATCGTATTAGATTCAACTTTTCAAAATTTCGTATTTCGTAGTGTCGTAAAAATTACCAATTACATAAATTTTACTGCACGTCACTATTTACAACAATGTGCAGCAATTAGCTCCTTCAACGTAATTATGAATTAATACGAAACTTGATGAGCGAACAAACGTCAAAACGGCCATCGTAGCGTGCCGGTACTTCAAAACAAAAGCTATTCATTCAAAAGCGAGTCTTTTGAAAATAGTTTACGAAATACGTAAATTAGTGCACGTCGTTACAATGTTATGTTTTGTAGAATTTTATAAACTGTTACAGGCAATAAAAATATAATATAATGAAGTCATAACAAATGATTAAGATTTCCCCTCTCACAGGTTAAGTCTGTTAAGGCGAGCCACCGGGAGATTAACGGGAAAATTTTTTTGCTATATCAAATGGTTTAGGTATTTAATATTAAACACCGGTTTTGCAAAAAATGTACGAGATACTTAAGGATATTGTCTAAATAATGTGCTAATGTGTTGAGTTGGAACGAGCGCAACGCAATTTGTTTAAAATAACGTATTTTAAAAAAAAGATGATTTTCCACACTAGCAGTTTGTATCAACTATCAAATTTAGCCACTGTAGGGAAACTCTACTCACTCAAACTGTACTCAGACAACATAGGTCTCTAAAATATGATCTAAATATTTCGAGGAGGAGAAGGAAACAATGTGGTACAAGTACCTAAAGTAATTACAACATTAACAAACAGTACGATCGGCCCATTTGTACAATTGTATTAATAAGGAATTAGAAATATACGCCAAAAGTTATAGAGACCGCAAGAAAGTTATATCAAAATAGTGAAATCGTAACAAACAAACACACACACACACACACACACACACAGACATACATACTTTTCAGGATACCAATTAAATTTAAAATTATAAATTAAGCATGTTGAAAATTGTTAAAAAATTGTTTGTTTTGACGTTGTTTGGAAATGTAAAAATTAAACACTAAATTAAGTTAAAAATGTTAAATATGCATTTATAGCTATCGAAGAGCGGTGCCTCCTGACAGGCTTGATAAGCTTAATAGGAGGTACCATCCATTATTAATGTAAAGTTACGATATATATATATATATATATATATCGTAATGATGAACTTTATAAAACTGTATAGATTACACTCTGGGGCCACTTCTCAGAACATACAGACCAGGGGGCTTAAGAAGACCGTATTGACCGCTCTATGGAGGTCTCTATAGAACATTGTCAAAAAGATGAATTGCGTTTGTTGTTTTGTTTGAGAATTCATAATATGAATTGTCATTGATCATAAAAAGATTCAGCCTACGGCCTTTTTAGCCGTGCAGATCCCATTTACAAAAATTAATTTCCCAATTTGATCCTACCGGGAATCGAAACCGGGACCTTCTCATCCAGCGTCCACAGAATAAACGACAGTATACATCTACCTTACGAATGAATAGTTGTGTTTAATCAAAATGTCACGTGCAATTTATTTACTTAATAAATGAAACAAAGTTTTGAATTTGGGTTTTCAATATATCTACGCATAAAATTAACCTAGATTTAAAAATTATAAATTACGTAGAAAGCTTTTTCTTGAATTAAAATGTATTGAAATCTAAAATGTAGCATAGCTTTCTAATTTGGTTCAGTTCAAATACTTCTTAAAATGCGTTCTCAGAAATAACTTGTCGGTCGTAGAACACAAGATATTAAGTCCTGTTGTGACTGTTCTGGTTATTTTGCCGTGGCCGTGACAAAGTCAAAGTTGAAGTCAAATACTAATTTATTCCATAGGTAAAATTTTTACACATGAAATCGTAAATGTTAAGCTACTGCTCGTTCACTGCGCTGATCTCCTTGGGAAGAACGAGCAAGAAACTCTAGGGACTGCTCTTTTCAAATAAACTTATATGCTAAATTCCACACAATTATGATTCCAAATGTATTCCACGTTTGGAATCATAATTGTGTGGAATCTAGACTCATGTCGTCTTTCCATAATTATTTATATAATTTTGTAGTATAAATTTTCAATTAAAATACTTTTGATGTAAGTTTTAAACTTAGGAAACATTGACTTACAATTATATGGACGTCGGGTCCGCGCTAAAAAGTGTCCGCACTTGTAAGGCGCTAAAATCGTATACAGAGCGCCAAACTCCGCTTTAGTCTTCATTTGTTCGACTGACAGCGCGATACTGCGATGACATTACAATTTAAATTTCGAATAGGTTGACTTGGGACATTTTTTTCGTGGTTTTTGTATTAGACCCGTCGTCCATTTATTTGTAAGTCAATGTTAGGAAATGATAATCTTAATATATATTAAGAAACTCCGAAATCTTATTGTAAAAACGTCAGTTCCCCATAAAAGATCCGTTTACCTTAGTTAAAACAAGTACCAAATAACTATTTTGTAACTAATTTGTTTTACATTGACGAACTACAATTTATCAGAGCTATTCTAACTTCTAGAAGTTAGAATAGCTCTGATAACAAGCAAATTAACTAGATGGAGTTAATTTCCCATATTATTAGGGATAGATAGATAGGTAAATAGTCATACACTTTATTGTTTACACAAGAACAAAAACAGTACATAAACAACTTAAAACGAATACTGCCGGGTACTTTTATTTTGTTTAGGATTAACGCCATCTGCCCATATTAGTAAATGGTAATTTACAAATTAGTTTGTAACACACAATGCCATCTATTGATACGCCATATTTATCAAAGTTCACAAAATAATATTAGCTCATGGTCAATATTTGAATAATTATTACAAGGAAAAATAAACTGACTACTTATATTTAATATTAAAGACGAATTAATTGATATCCGCGGCCATTTATATAATATAAACTACTTCCAGGCTATCGGTCAGCGCCATCTAGTTACAAGACGGGATTTTGACCTTTTTCAGAGTTACGTTTAAATAAGTAGGTAGTATAAGTGGTCATGTGTTTTTTGTTTCTGTTTTCTTTTGTTTCTTTTTTACTGTTAAATGGTTAGACATTATTTATTTATTATTCTTTAATCTTAATATAGGTACTTAATTACGAGTTTTCAGTTATGGCATGAGGTGTTTACCAGTAATTAACTGTTGCACTCAGCCTTTAAACAATGTTATGTATTTCTCTAGCTGTAGTTTTAGTGTAAGCAGTTGTTGGTGAACCAATAAATTAAAAAATAAATAAATATGGAGATAAGCAATCCTCTTGAGTTATTGGTCCTTGGTTATAGTTTGCCACAACCCTAGCCTAATAGCACACCAATAATTCTGTAGTTAATTCTCCATTTTTTTTATTCTAAAATCTAAAAAAAGTTCACTTAGCTTAACCCGTTCATGGACAGTACTCAAGGCGACCTACCTTAAGAGAAGCGGGAAAAACTTTAAATAACAGTCTTACAAAAAATATACAATACACCTAAAGATTTTAGTAAAACAGTAGAGAACCTTGTGAAAAATTCGTCCAGAGAAGTACTGCCACCTTATTATTATTGTGAGTGTTACTGCGTTCCGGTTTCGAAGGGTAAGGGTGCAGACACGTGAGATTTGTCAACGTATGTCTCAGGGTGACGCAGTGGTAGTGCCCATAACATCTTTGCGACTTAAAGCTCTGAATGGCACTGAAACTGTTACGAGGCAGGTGTGTCACTTGATATTATAAAAAAAAGAATGTACTAATTTGTTACACGATAGCATGTACTTCACCCGGTCATATAAAACGGGCTAAAAGTCTAAAATGAATTATTTAAGAATAAAATATGCAACTTTAAACATAATTTTCATATGGAGATATTTCTCTTTAAGTACTACAGAGAATCTGCAAGCTTTTGGTTTGGAACTGAAGCCCTATAGTTATAAAATTCACAATCCCAAAATTCGAAAATTGCCCAGCAGTATAACGACGCGCCGCCCCGCCCGCTGTTCCGTCAGGGCGCAAACGATCCTGCTACAAAAATGATGAGAATGGTCTTCGTACACGATAAGAACTTCGTCAGATGTAGCCACGAAAACATGTTGTGTCCGTTGCAGACGAGAAAATGATGAGTATGTACACGATACGAATGCTTTCGGACAGAAGTGCGTAGGGTAAAATGTGACAGTGCATTACGAGCATTCCAGGCAGCTGTCGTTTTACTACCGACTGTGGGAAGGAATATGTCGTATATGTTGTTGTTGTAACTTTCGTTTACTGACAATGCACCTCACCCCGCCCCATACAAATAGCGGCAGAGCGCGTCGTGTCTGACGTAGACAAGATTTTACCTTGTCAGGCGCCGAAAGAGTTCGTGTGTAGAAACAACACGAATTCTTGCAAAGACCCGGCGACTTTTATTAGCGTGGACACCTGCCCTCAGTCGCCATCGAGCGTTGTCACGGATAGGAAATTTTCAACGCCTGTTTTTATTTTATTCATATTAATTTTTAGCGTACGAGCAGCGGGACGCGAAGGGCGGTCCCCCACACCTCCTCCCCTAATATGTAGGCTCCCGTTGAAATACCTCGCCTTAAACAGGACCGCATTTTTTTTGTTATTATATCAAGTGACGGGACGAACAAGACGTGCGCCTGTCCATAACAGTTGCAGTGCAACTCAGAGCTTTAAAACTCATAGATCTGACGGGCACTGCCACTGCGCCCGTCACCCTGAGGCATAAGTTAACAAGTCCCATGTGCCTGTAATTTCACCAGCACCCTTACTTTTCAAAGCCGGAACGCAGTAATGCTCACGTTACTGCTTAACGGCGGAAATAGGTAAGATGGCAGTACTTTCCTGGACGAACTCTTTCACAAGGAGCACTGCTACTAAAACCTAATAACCTCTGTTAAAAATGTCTAATAATCTCTGTTAAACTTTTATCCGTCTTTTAAAATACGGATATTTATAATTACACGAGTAAAAAGCAAAGTAAGTTGTAAAATATAACTAAAATACAATCATTAGTAGAACTCCGTCATAAACCGTGCACTCGACCATAGGTGCGCATGGAAAAACCGCAATGAGAAACAAGTTTTTGTCTTCTAAATATACTCCACTTGTTACTAAAATAGATGTCTAGGGTCTTGCGGAATTCATATGGTTTTTTTTGTAATAGACGGACTTCGAACAGGTCCTCTTTCTGGAAAAGGACTATATTCAACGGCGGTGAATAGTAGCAAATTGTGAAATAAAAGAATACTTTTAACCGACTTCACAAAAAAGTAGTCGGTTCTCAATTAGATTGTATTTTTTTTGTAATTTGTGCTTGTCTGTGTGTGCGTCCATGGCACTCACGGCACAGGATTTAACTAGTGCGGGACTATGTTCAGTGTGTGCGTTACAATTATTATTAATCATTGCATTGTTATCTGGGTTCTATCATTGACTTTGTCGTTGGTTAAATTACAGGCACATGAGACTTATCAACTTAAGTCTCAGGGTGACAGGCGCAATAACAGCGTCTCTCAGTTTTTCGCTATATAAAAAGACCTGAGTGGTACTGCATTTAATATGGACCGGGCGGCATGTCACTTAATACCAGATGCACGACTTGTTCTTCTCGCCACTACGTATCATAAAAACCATATAATGTATATAAGCTGTATGTTTATGCGACTAGCTGCAAACTTCTAACTAGCTACTAAATATGTTTTTACATAATGTTATTGTGATATTAGTAAGTTATCGGAAGATAAAATAAAATTTTATCTTATTGTTGTTGTTGCTAGTGTAATGCACACTTTGAGATGGTTATCAAGGGGTATACTGAGACTACGTATTTGTACTTAAGGCGAGTTTGGCGTAGGTGTCTTTCCGGTTTTATTTCAAGCTATTTTTATTTTGGCAGGTTTCAGTTGATTTAACTCACAAATTGGAATGATATAGTAGGAATCAGGTTCATCTTCTCGCTCGGGAACCCATCTGGTTTCGAGACTTTGATGGGCTTCCCGATCGGATAGCTTCGGATATGAATTAAAATCAGCCTGCTGTAGTTTTGTCTTATATGTGGGAGAAAGATCACAGATAAAGGACATATATATTTAAATTTATCCTTGTCAAGGAATGACGGTATTTTACGTGCTAATACCTGGTTAAAACTTGACCCTTTTAAAAAAAATTGTTCTGCCATGTTGATTAACAGAGATCGATCGATTTAATTTCCATTGTTAGTAATACTAATTGTTCAACAATATAAGTACATAACCAAGTAAATAACATTATATAATGCAGTTAAAAACGTTACCCGACTCGATTGCAAATGTGTCGATGTCATTACAAAATTCCTGCTACCTTTAAACCGGTTGGCATTTGCTGTCGTCCACAAGAACATCACATTTTTATATAAGTAGCACTAAACGCAAATTTGATTAATTAATACACAAAATAACACCTTATTGCGTATACAAAAAACACTTCTAGAAAACACTTGGAAACAAAAAAAAACATTTAAAAATAAAACCTAATGAATCCTTACCATTTTAAAAAAGAAACCGATTACGTCGACGAACTATAACAGAAATACCAAATACATAAACACTAGTTTCCGTAAAATTCGCGACGCGCGACTCACGCGCAGTTTTCCGTAAGAATGACAAGAAGGGAATTGTTAAATCTTGAGGTCAAGTTTACGATAGCCTTTCGAACTGGATAGATAGATCAATTTGTACGGGTGAAAAAGAGACGGGCATATAACGTCAGCTAGGCTGAGTTTAGCGCAGGTAAACTGGTTGGCAATGATAATGTTGATTTAATGAATAATTAAATGCGATAAAAAACAACTGTTTTAACAGGAACAGGAAAAAATATCGAAATTGCTATATCTTATGAGTGAATAACGTATCAGCTATGCACAATAAAACCTAATCCGAAATTTTATCTACACAGTTTGCACCGTCGAAGCCTCCGGTGATCAGCCCTAATATTTGTTATTCTACTAAAATGTATTTGCAATGGCAGTTGAGTCTCAATACAGTGCCGGTGAAATGGCAATAACGGCGTTCAATCACTATAATCCATGTTGCCATAACTAACTTACCATGGAAATTATTATTAATATCTCCATTTTTATCTCGTTTACCTAATCATAAAAAAAATATAATCGAATTAAGATATTAACCCTCCACCTTTTTTTGAAATCGGTAAAAAAGAGACAGGATGTCATTATAATCTTTTCATATAATTACTAGAATATAAAAATATAGTAACATTGTTAGTCTATTACTTTAAAGTGGTAAGTATTAGGTTTTCGCGACTGTTACACATAGGCCATGAAATAATTATTTCGGATCAAAATTGCTCTTTACAAGTCCGATATCTAAAGAGATATCGGACTTGTAAAGAGCAATTTTAAACTTATAAAGATAAGTCACGGGTGGCCGGACTGACCTTACATGGGAACTGTAAAGGGCTCGGTTGGTTTGTTTGAAAAAAAAAACAACTATACGCGGTTTAGATTTTTTTAAAGTAATATTAAGTTACGGGACGAACCAGTCTGATGGTAAGCTATACACCTGTCCATAACAATTGCAGTGCCACTTAAAGCTTTAAACAGCAAAAATCTGAGGGGTACTGCTACTGCGCCCGTCACCCTGCGACACTAGTTGACAAGTCCCGTGTGCCTGTAATTACACCAGCGCCCTTACCGCCGTTCCTGACCGGAACGCAGCAATGCTAACATTACTGCTTGGCGGCAGAAATAGGCAAGGTGGCAGTACCCTGGACGAACTCTTTCACAACGAGCTCTGCTGCTGCTAAAGTTTCGAGTTCCGAAAACAGTTTTATTGCATCATCGTTTTATTTAAGAGCCAGACTCTTGTCGGTGTAGTCTTCTCCACTCCTCACGGTAAATAGCCAGTTCTTTGACCTCTTTATAGCTGTTCACTTTGATCTTCTTTTTTATTTCTTCACTATACGCCATTCTTGGTCTTCCTCTTTTTTTTTTATCTAAATTTAAGGAGCTTTACTGTGTATTTTAATAGTTATGTCGCTCCGTAATGCTGCTTAATTTATACATCTAACCTAGGTTAAGACTATCTAAATATATTTTGTACAGTATTTTGGCTTCGTTCGACGACGGAATGGCCAGTATACTGTTACACCACCCAGTCTGCCGTATGTTAACTATACTGCCCAACTGTCTCCTGAGTCTCTCGGTCCGAACACATTCCATCAAAACTTCCTCTTTTTCTTTTCCCTTCTATTATTCTGTTACATAAGTGGTAAATAATTTACCTTTATTTTATTAAAGGTTAACTAGATGAGTTAAAAAAAGTTTTTCTTTTCATCTATATTGAGCATTTTTAGTCTATACTAATTTTCCTTTTTATTGTCGCGTACATATATTAACTACATCAATAAAATGTCAAAGACAAGGATGTAAACGTATTTTACCTTGTTGTGGAAATACCATTGAGATTCACGGATGTCTGGTAAAAACTAAACATACATAAGATTATTTAATCTTTTGCTTTGGGGTAATGCCGCCGATATTAATAGAATCTTTGTCCTGCAAAAACGTGCGGTCATGGCAGTTTACAATCTGAGCTCAGGAGGCTTTTTGATAGAGAAGTTTAAGGCAATTGGCATTCTAATATTCGTGTCACAAAACATGTATAAAAGAAGGAGGGCGAAAGCTGCCTCAACAACGACAAAGAGCCGTTCATGGACTTTGCTAGTATAATTTTACGTTTTGGTTTATGTCTAGTTATCAATATATTTTTGTATATTTTAGAAGTTGGGAATAAAGACGTTATAAAACACTGTATTTTAAAATAGATGCAAAAACACAACGCAATCGACTCAGTTCGACTATAGATTAGGTAACGTTCTTGTACCTACGTTTCATTTTAAGCATGATTGAATGTTTACCTACCTGAATAGAATAGAATAGAATAGAATAGAATAGAATATCATTTATTTCTTGTAAATATGGTAAGTACAATATAAATTAGATGTTACAAATTAAAATAGAGTTCAGCATATTTTGCCATCAAGCGGCATAGAAATATTTCAATAGTCATAATAATTGTGATGAATCATGTCAAATATAAAACTTATCAAAAATACAATTAAATGTCAGACATTAATAAAAAAAAAAATAATATGATTAAAATTAAGTTGTCATAAGTTATCATGCAGGAAATCACTGACATTGTAATAACATTTTTCAATCAATAGTGATGTCAATTTCTTTTTAAATAATGATAATGGTAGTGATCTTATGTCTTCAGGGAAGTTTGTTATAGATTTTAGGTCCCATGGCAACTACACTCTTTCTCAACAATGCTGTTTTGTAACCACCTGTTAACAATAAGTTACTATATTGTGATCGCATAGGCCTTTCTCTGACATCTGAAATATTGGTTATTTTATAGTACATATTACATAAAACATTAAAGCTATAAAATATCTAATGAGATAATCAATTAGACAGTAATGACATAAAGCAAAAAATAAAACGCAATGTGATAAAAATATTAAGACAATATTTACATGAGAGATAATGAAAGTTGCAATGGAACGTTTTGACAAGAGACCTCTTGCCAATGTCAATGTCACATTGATACTGAGAACAGTGTGACCGTTTGTGACAGATTTCTGCCATTTGGGCAGATTTAATTTTTATTCATTTTTATTGCTGCAGAATATGATAAATGTGGCAAGTTTGGCAGATTTGGGAATATTCGGTAAGTTCTTCGATATTTTTGAGAACAAACTGGAAACTTGTTGTTTTCTGCTACTACGAATAAATATCTGAAGCGAAATACAGGACGATGTTATAAACATAACCTTTATCAAATTTATAACCCCTGCTTCTACAGGCTGTACTCAATTAACTTTTTTCAATGCTTTGATAATGAATCTCAAGTATTGATAGGTCTCCTTAATGCACGTCGTCAAAAACACTGGCTCACAAAATACACGGGATGTCACCATCCTTCTTTAGTTTATGTTAAGAAACGTTGTATTTTTTTAATGAAAAATAATATAACATTAATATGAGTAATGAAAATAAACTGGCTGTTCTTGGCTGCCGTCTTCAGAAAGTCACAAATTCATATAAGATAGATACCTAATTCATATATGTAAGATTCTGGTTGATATTTAAAATTTGCCATTTGCTTAAACTATAGTGAATC
>NW_020653575.1:4702724-4720682 GCF_003589595.1 Hyposmocoma kahamanoa | reverse complement strand
GGAAGTATTTTGTTATTTGTATTTCAATTAAGACGTAGCATGTATTTTACGCAGCCCTGGCCTGGGTATAAGAGAAGGGTACTATAACCTGTGCAAGCACATTGACTCCGTCCGGTTCTCTAGAGGCTAGTGCCTCGGGTGAGCCGCCCCGGGTGCACGTACACCGGATCTAGCAACGCTCAGTTTCCGTTGTGCATTACACAACTAACGGTTGCCACTAAGCCTACCAAATCTCCTCTGTTTCAAAAGAGCAATCTAGAGCTTCTAATTACACTTCTCAGAATGCTGCCTTACGAATGAATAGTAAGTGGTTAATCGCCTTATCTATTTCAGCCGCCAAGCAGTAGTGTAAGCATTATTGTGTTCCAGTTTTGAAAGGGCACTTTTCAAATTACAGGCATGTGAGACTTATTAACTTATGTCTTAGGTTGACAGGCGCAGTCGCAATGTCTTCCAGATCTTTGCGGTATAAAGCTCTAACTGACACTGCAGCTGCTATGGACAGAAGGAGTGTCGCTTAACAGCAGAAGAACGACTTGTTCGTCTCGTCACATGTACTATAAAAAAATGAATGTGATGACTTCAAGTGCAATTTGTTTATTTGTGAAATAAAGTTCTATTCGAATTGGACCTAAGTGTACAAAACAGTTGTCTTTATTTGCGTTTTTTGAGAGGATCTTCATGGTAATAAAGACTTTTTAACCTCACTTTCTCATTAGAAATCTGCGCGCAAAAAAGTTCTTTCCACTTTAGTGTGGAAAAGGTTTTTGAAATTCGAACTTGACGATGGACTGTGGTGCACCTATCTTAGCTTTCAGAGCGTAGCTATGGTTTCAAGGCACGAGATGCAAAACAGCTTTGCTGCCGAACGAAACACATAACTTTCCACCTCATTAAAGCGAGGAAAATGGTAGATGAAAGAAAAACAGTTGCGTTTTGCATTTACACCTCATCAATTTTTATTTTGTGTAATTACGTTATTATTGAAATTATTTAAATAAATAAAATAATTTAATAAACACAATTAGTTAACTTTGTCGATTAAATGTGAACAATAATAAGAATAAAATATACCAACGGATTTATGTTTATTATCTTTTTTTTCATCGAAAGAAAAAGTTAGGTGCACCACAGTCCATCGTCAAGTTCTAAATTCAAAAACCATTTCCACGCTAGCGTGCAAAAAACGCTTTTTCTGCAGATTTCTAAAGAGAAAGAAAGCCTTTCCGAGCTAATGAGGTGAAAAATATAGTAATGTAGGTTGTTTTCTCGTCGTGGAGGTTGTAGGTAAAAAACTATGATACTACTGTAACCTCTAATGTTATTCTTTGACTGACAATGACATTGTCACCGTAGACCAGAAATAACTCATCGTATGTAAAATATAATAGCCTACACCATTATTTCCTGCACCTAAGTAATAGTTATATATAGTTGTAGGAGAAACGTTGGAGGTTAATGAGAGCTTAAAGTATAAATAAAACTATCACCAAAATTCGACGACTCCAGAAACTAAGAGCTTCAAAGCAAAAATAATTCTTTCATAAATAATCTCACTCACAAGGCTGCAAAGAAATTCCCTGGAAAAGAAAATTCTAAAGCACTTCGCCTTCACCAATACAAAAATACTTCACGAAGTCTCTCGTTCGTCTTTGAAAATGTATATAACTCATGGGACTTTATCCCAAATGCTTATGCGTTGCTGTGACCCAAAAATGTTGTTTCACGATGTCTCACGTATTTCGTAAAACAAGTATGCATGTTTCGGGACCTCGTAACAAGAAAGTTTCTAATGACTCGAGTTTTGTATGCAAGATGTATGAAGATTGTGACACTTCAAGTGAAGTAAACATGGTAAGGGTAAAGGATGAAAGCTAACAAGACCTCGAGTGCTGATTAGGCCGTCAGGTGATGTAATCGCGTCGCGCGCCAAGCGTATTAGTGGAGCGGGAGTGGGTGCAAATTTCAGACAGAGATGTACTGACTTCTTCTGTAAATTAGAATAGTGTGGTTAGATCATTGACTTACAAATAAATGGACGACGGGTCTAATACAAAAACCACGAAAAAAATGTCACAAGTCAACCTATTTAAACGTAGTGACATGTAAAGGAATATGAAAAAGCTAAAACGTTGAATTTAAATTGTAATGTCATCGCAGTACTGTCTAATTTTGCTTGCTTCGCTGTCAGTCGAACAAACGAAGACTAAAGCGTGAATGACGCTCTGTATACGAATTTAACGCCCTATAAGTTCGGACACTTTTTAGCGCGGACCCGACGTCCATATAATTGTAAGTCAATGGGTTATATGGTCATATTTCTTACAATTATCGTAACTGTTTGATCTTTTCGCATAATATATAAGTAACTTTTGTTTTTAAAGACTTATTTCGTGTAACTTTTGAGGACGTTGAGATTTTTTTAATTCAACTATATTTGTTTTTTTGACATCTGTGGTTGAGTCGCTTGCTCACCGGTTTTGATGGTGTCGCCATCGGTGAGGTACCGGGTCCGCTCTCTGACCGGGTTAGTGTAGAATAACTAACTTTTCTATATTGTCTCGGGTTTGGGTGTTTGTGGTACCGTCGTTGTTTCAGATTTCCATAACACAAATGCTTTAGTTACTTACTTTCGCATCGGAGCAACGTATGTGACGCTGTCTAATATTTATTTATTTTATTTACTATTTATTTATTGTAATTACTAAACGTGTACGAACACACCCAAATTAGACAAAAAAAGTAACTCAATGATAGAAATTTTACAGTTACAATTTTTACTTAAAACAACGAATGAAAAAAAAAAACAAAATGTACATTTTTAGGTAACGAAATGTAATTTTCGACGACTCAAGGGTCCTAGCAACACTAAATTAGAAGTGCTGCGGTGGCTCGATTGTTGTGCGACAGCTACGCGTCTGTAGCGCTTGAGTACTTTTTAGTTAACTAATTGTGACTGCAAAAGTGGCGCACGCGTGTCACAATAGTAACGCTGCAACTGCACTTCTAAACATTCTATGACAATTAGTAGTGGGATGGCTGCAGCGCCAGTACAGTGCTTCTATAAGCGTTTAATTTGAAGGCATCCTGGGTAATTTTCAGCTTATTTTGCTCTACCTAATTTCGGTGGCAATTATTATTATTTAAATATTCAACTATATTATCATGAAATATTAGTTAACATACCAGGACACTACCCACGAATATTAAATAATACTTCATGATACTATTGTAGAATATTTAAATAATAAAATTTGCCACCGAAAGTAGGTAGAGAACACTAACCTCACAATTGCGCATAAAAGTTCGAAATGCATTTGTATACATATAATGCGGTAAATGGCAACTTTTATATTCAGCGTTAGGCTATTATGAATTAATGTAGGCTAGATTGAACCTTCTCCGTGGCGAGGATCCCACGCTGCAGGAAGTGCAGTCGTGGTAGTTACATGCGCGTCAGTCCCTGCTTAGAAAGTGGAGGGGGCGACTGGCCCAACCCAGAGCCGGGAGCTGGACCGTGGAGGCTATCCGTCCGGTTTTGAGAACTGGATGGACAGGGCGCATGGGTCCTTGACTTTCCGGCTGGTGCAAGTGCTTTACGGACATGGTTGCTTCGGAAAGTACCTGTGTCATATAGCCCGGAGGGAACCGACTACCGAATGTCACCATTGTGGCTGCTGTGAAGACACGGCACAGCACACGCTGCAGGTGTGCCCAGCCTGGGCCAATGAGCGCCGTGAACTTGTTGCCGCAGTGGGGCACGAACTGTCACTCCCTGCAATGATCAAATCAATGCTGGAAAGTGACAGGTCGTGGAGGGAGGTAGTATCCTGCTGCGAACACGTAATGTTGCAGAAGGAAGCTGCGGAGCGGGAGAGGGAGGCTACCACCCTTCTTCCAATCCGCCGCAGGAGAGCAGGGCGTCGGAGGAGGCATTATCATGCCCTCCTTCAACCCCCATAACCGGGGCGGTAGTGGTGGTGGTGGCGGTGGACGCGGGGGCATCCGCCGCCCGTAATGTATAGATCCCGAGGTGGCGCGCGCGGTATTCCTGCGTGCCCCTGTAAGTGTTGAATGGGGTGGTGTTTCTCCAGCTCCACCTCAACGGGAACGGGCCCTCGACCGAGGGCCAGCGCCGTCGGGACCGCGGAAGAGTGCGAAAGCGTTCCCGTAGTCCCGGCAAAAGGTGCAGGGACGGAACACCGTGGGGTTTTAGTCGGTAGGAGTCCGACATGATCTCTCTGTTGCCCCCGCAGCAGAGAGATATCCATGAGGATTTCCCCACGTAAAAAAAAAGGCTAGATTGAACCTTAACCTTGTATCTACAGAATATTTCATAAACTTCTCGGGTTTGCATGCGAAGTTGTTTACATGGCCAATGAAAATGTTTTCCTTCGAATGTTACTGTTAATTAGGCCTTTCTTAGGTCAATTGTCTAACGAGACGGTACGGAGAGAGCTAGCTGTGTATGTCATAGTATTTCATTACCTTGACGTCTTTAGGGTTGCGTCAAGTAGGCTATCGAAAAATAATCAGAAAAAACATAATCAATAACACCAATTGCCTGTTCTCAAGAGAATTCCCTGTATTACGAGTACCAATGTAATGGGGTTCACTCTAGGACACTTATCGAAACACCCAGACTTGAACCTATTTAGAAAAATTAAAGTTAGTTAATTTTCCGATTTGATCTTACCGGGAATCTGGGACCTCCTCATCCTGCGCCCACAGTATAAATCGTTGGGCCACCGAGATCATTAATCAAGTCAACTATTCTAACATGCTTCGGGTTGGGTGCTCGGGTGACACTATTGCGTTGTTGCTTATGATTTATTATATGAGAGGTGCATTTTTTCGGTAAATGTAAATATTTGGCCGTCAATCACGGAATTTAGGGGTGTTATTACTTTCGAAGTTATAAAATATAATAGCCGCACAATTAATCATTATTCACATGATTATTGATCAAAGAAAGCGACTGGTGGGGTATTATTTGCTGATCAAGGATGGAGGTCAACGATCTATAATAAGTACAAAGTTTTTGCCCTGAGTACCTCCTAGTAGTTGCTACCAGACAGTTTTTATGACCTAGGGTTGACAACACAGACTTTTCAAGCAAATCTTTGTCATTGTAAAATCTTTCAGTACAATTAAGTACGTATTTACGACTCTTCATAGTTTTTGGTCATTCTGTTCCAGCCTGTGCACTTAGAAAGAATGTTTGTTCAATAAAAATGATCATAATTAGTAGACCGATTTTGCCGTTTCTTTTTCCATAATTATAATTATATCAAATACAGGCTGATATTGTGTAAAACGAATTTTGTCTTCAATAAAAAATGGCGATCTCAGCAAGTTTTTCATATTTACAAAACAAAACTGTGCCTACGTTGCTTAGGTCGCCATTTTTGCTTATTAAAAGTCGAAGTTTCGCTTATAAATGTCAGCCTTACAGATTTACCCAATTATAATGAAAGACATTGTGTTGTTAAGAGCGAGCATGCCAAAAAGTTTTGACGTTGGCTCCGCCCAAATTTGTGAAACAAATATATGCCTGAAGTTCGCGTGACATGCGACAGGAGATGTTGAATTTTGCGCATTAAAAGTACCAAATTCGTTTTAGCGGAATAACTCTAAAACTAAAGGGATTAAAAAAAAATCCGTAGTGACAGTTGTCGATCATGCATAAATATAATTAATTATCTAATTTTTGTCCTAACAACCTGTAGCATTTCGAGGATAAATCGAAAAAATGTGAAAATTAGAGGTCATTTCGTGATTTTTATCTATCGAGGAAACTTTATTGTTTTATGTTTCTGATTAGTGTCTATGCTTGAATATATCGTGTAGTTACTCATACAATATTTTATTTTTAACTTTAAAGTGGATATACCCCTATAAAATCAAATCGAAGATTAGGAATTTTTCCTCTGCTCCCTCTTAAAGTTTCACAGGATTAGCGTGCATTTGCCGACCCAAAATTCTGGCCACTTTAAAATGAAATAAAATTACTTTTAGTGTAAAATTCAGATTAGAAATATATCACAAATTAAACTTCTGAATTTAAAAACCTGCCATTTTTATTCAATGTCAAAATGTTTCACAACTACGAAATAAAATTATTTTTTGTGCGAAATTACTACACTAGTTGCACACGACGACTTATAGCAGCGATGCAAACGCGATGCAGTAGCGATGCGGTCGTTATTCGTCTATATTTACACTCAATATCGTTACACTTGTGATTTATAAGCTATTGCAGTCGCGCGTTTGTATCGATGGTTCGCGTATTTGTATCGATGGAGTCGCGCGTTTGCATCGATGCAATCGTCTATGAATCGCAAGTGTAGTTAATTAACGAAGATCGAACATTTAGAAAAAAAATCACTTCTATCCGGCCGGATTCGAACCACCTGTGGAAAAATTTGTAAGGTCCGTTGGTTCGTTCCGTGATTTAGTTAAAATCCTGCCGTTACAACTTTTTTTAGTTTTGGTTAATTTAGCATTCGCTTTGAAATCCAATCAAAGTAGTAATCTACAACCATAGCAGTTCGCTATTGTAAAGAAATGCGAACAATGATGACAAGGACTCACAGAGAAATAAACTCAGCTAATCAACTGATCTTTGCCATTACCTTTATACGACAACGTCAAAGCTACCTTAAACTTTATACAATAGAACATCTCCCCTGACGGTGTCTTTATTGGGAATGATCTGATTTCCCAGACACATTACACTAAGTAACAAATTTCCTAAGAAGGTTTTGTTTTTTTTTGGTTTGGCAGCATTGGTTTTTGTTTAATTGAGCAGAAGTGTGTAGGAAAGAGTAGCTATACCCCAGAAACTTTTCTTTTATGGTATTTACATTGTTGCCTATTTACAAAGCTACATTGTGATATTCAATCTTTATACGTCTTCAATATTTGAAGAATTTTGGCTGGAATATAATACTGATTTGAAATAAAACCCGAAAATGTATACGTTTTCTTTAGAGCGTTTGAGCGCTACGTCCGATTAGTACCAATTCCCAATTCGAGAAATGACGGTCTGCAATGTCACAGGGATCATTTTGTCTCTAGGCGTGCAAGCGATATTTGGACTTAGTGCACAAGCGACATCCAAAGTGGGTCCGAGTTTTATTCGAAACGAATACGAAATATCCATTTCGCACTTATTATAAAAAAATATACATGAAAGTAATTAATAATTACGTACTTTATTATCACTAAAAGTAATTCTGAAAATAAAAATGTGGGTTACATAATTTTTGCGCTAGTAGCACCAGATAATTAGTCACCAAAAGAGACTTAGTGCGTAGTCCAACGTATATTGCAGCTGTTGAAATGGGGTCAGAAGTTTCGAATGGAACGAATACAGCGTACTAATCTCAACTTTTCGTTGCACTGACTGCAAAAGCAAAGTTTTGCAGGGAAACAAAATGTTTTCATGGGCAACCCATCACAAAGTCGAAAATTTTTATGTCCGAAATAACGTATGTTCGAATTTTCATTACGTTCGAATTATAACGATATGTTGAATGTTTATCGCAAAGACACGATTGGGTTCGGTTAGGTTGAGTTGGGTTTAAAAGAAAAAAAAAAATCTCATCCCAAAATTACTTTCGAGGTTATGAAATTTCCACCAAACGTTATTTCTACGTCATTTCGGACCATTGACAGGTAACCGTTTTCAAGTGTTCATATAACTATTTAGAAAAAGATATTGATAACCCAGAAACCAAAATCGTGTTACATGGTGTTATCATACTCGATATTAACTTTCAAACCAGTATGATGCTGATATTAGTTTAGAAGTGAGAGTCACACACAATGTTGGACCTCTTTTATTGTCAATGTGACGATTCAGTGGTAAGTTTCTTACGTACAAAATAAAGATGTTTTGAATTTGAAACGGGGCAGGCATTCTTTTTTTATTACCTACCAAGTAACGGAACAAACAAGTCATGCACCTGGTGGTAAACGTCATACTTGTCCATAACAGTTGCAGTACCTCCCAGAGCAATTGCAAAGATCGCACTGCTACTGCGCCCGTCGCACTGAGCCATAAGTTGACAAGTCCCATGTGCCTGTAATTGCACCAGCACCCTTAGGGCGCATTTATTCCACACGAATTTCATCGCTCTCATGCGTATCATGGCAAAATACGCTACATTTTATTTTAATAACGTAGCATAAGAGTTGCGGTGTTACTCAGAGCTTTAAATCATAAAGATCTCTGGACACCGCCACTGCGCCCGTCACCCTGAGCCTTAAGTTGACAGTCCCATGTGCCTGTAATTTCACCAGCACCCTTACCCTTCACAACCGGAACATAGTAATGTGACCTTTACTGCTTGGCGGTAGTCATAGGTAAGGTGGCAGTACTTCCTAGGACCAGCTCTTTCACAAGGAGCTCTATACTGCTATTAAAATTATTTATTTGGCTTTTCAATGAAATAATTCAAATTTTAGTAGCTGGTAGATGACTTTAACATCTTAGTCAACCTTGACTAAGGGACTTTTGAAAGGTTCGAAACGTTGGTTTGTTTGAAAAACATACGTGATTTAGACACGAAAAAGTTGTATCAATTCCTGTGTGTAACAACAGCGAAAACCAGAGAATTCGATATTGAAATAACATGTCCTTACATTCAAATATTCAACTGTTAAGACGTCATGATTTATTTATCATTTGATGGATGCTTGTTGTACCCACAGCTTTACTCCGCGCCGTGCAACGGTTCAGTCGCTCTGAATTATTGCCGATTTGCTAGGCGGCGTGTTTTCAGCGGTTTTAGGCCGTGTGCAGACGATTGTAAAGTAAATTTATACGCTCAATTATTATCGCAAATTGCACTTACTTAATAATCAGAGTACTAAAAGAAACCTCAAAAGTTCGTGAATTGTGTGTGTTTGCCAAGTTTTATTGACATCGGTTACCGGAAAGTGAGCGAAACTTAAGAGGTGGAATATTTTCTTCAAATTTAAATGGGACCACTGCTGAGGTACTCTCTTTCCAACAAAAAAAAAAGAATAATCGAAATGGATTCATAAATACCGGAGTTATCGCGTAACATACATACAAAAAAAACAGAAACAGGCGCATTGGGAACCGTCTCCTTTTTTTGAAGTGGGATTAAAAATAAAATGACGTATGACAATAATTATAAGTTTTGTAAAAAAAATCCGACATGAAAAGTTTTGCGTATCGCGATTGTACAGCGTTTACATCCTGCTTAAAATCCCCGTGTGTAACCGCTCTAACTTTCGTGTGATAAATGCACTTTTGACATAAGATGACACGTGACTCTAATAACCAAGACCACGAGTTGGGGCGCTTTTATTCGACCCGAATTTCATCGCGCTCAAAGCGGCCGCGTGCACGTGTTCAGAGACCGAACTGTAACGTCATAATCTCAGTACAGTGTACTAAAAAAACCGACCTCAAACGTACGTGGAATTATGTCTATTTGCTAAGTTTTATTGAAATATCCCCTAGTTCGCCACTATACAGGACTTGACACTGGAAATAATAAAAATCGGTTCTCACTACGACACAACTCAAAGTATATTGAGAGAAAAACGCCTTGAATTGGAGAAATAGCAAAATCAACCATTAAAGTAATTGCTCCTAAATTAAAGTTAGGCGCTATTTATATAAATGAATCTTCATGCGTGAACAGCCCCCTTCGAGGTGGATGATTTTCTTCAAAATGAAATGGGACCACTATGGAAGTACCCCCTTTCCAACAAAAAAAGAATCATGAAAATCGGTTCACAAATACCGGAGTTATCGCGTAACATACATACAAAAAAAAAGAACATACAGTCGAATTGAAAACCTCCTCCTTTTTTGAAGTCGATTAAAAATGCGCTTTATTTATTTAACTTTTACGTTGCGGCGTTAATAATATACGTGAAACCGCGCGGCAGCGGCGAGCGGCACGAAAACTTTGGGCGTCGTGATTCTGGGCACTAATGTATTACAGGACATCACACGCCGTCGAAAACAAAGACATCAGTGATGCTTTAGAGTTTAGTAGCAGTAGAGCGCCTTGTGATGTGGAACAACGTACTATTACGTTGTTTAATTTATTTTATTTCGCCGTAAGAACATCAGAGAACGCTAATTGGCCGTAGAAAATCTTAAAAGTGACGTCTTTGCTCTACAACATCAAAATGTGCGAATGTGTTAAATAGGGGAGTTACACTAATTCATTACATTTATATGTAATTTGTTTCATATACTTCGTATTATTTTTACCGAATTTCTTGTAATAGAAACACTTTTGAAGTCCGATCACAAGTGGCTTTATTATACCAAAGGTACGATTCAATGTTAAGTATATTCAATCCGTTTTGTTTGAGCTTATAAGAAGATTTTGTATTATTTTGAATGAATGAAATATTTTTAATGGCACATAGACAAAACAGAACCGTAACGCAAGTATCACAGAGGTAGCTAATGTACCACAGGCGGCCTTATTGCTAAATAGTAATTTCTTCCAGACAACCTTCGATTTGTCTGTTTGGATTATATGAAGTGTTTTCTGAAGTATTGTTTTTCAAATAGGCCTGACATATTCAATAATTATCAAAGCCCTATATAAGTAAAAAGTTTAAAAAATCCTCCCTACATAAACACTTAAATAATATAAGAATAATAATTCGTGTATTTGCTTAAGACATGGCATAACAGAAGATGTAACGAAAGACAGTGCCAGTACACGTTCCACATACTTATTTATTTATTTTAAATAATAATATCGCGTAGACATTCATAGTTCCGCACTAGGGAAACCCTGTATCACGGTTGTCATGGACACAGACATAGACAACCACAAATTACACCCAAACTCATAAGAGAAATAAATGTAGGCCATATAAATATTTCTCCCGGCACGAGAACACAACCTCTGCGTGGCAGTCTATCGTGGTAACCGTTCGGCCACTGAGGCAGTTGCAACATACAATAGCATGCAAATGTTTAGTTATGTACAATGTCGATTGACTACCACAACAATAAGAATATCACAAGTTGCAAATTAAATTTGTCAAGAATTTTTTTGGGGTATTTTGGCTTCTGTCGTAGTGAGGACAATTCTGCCAGTGTCCGGGCTGAAATATACACAGTATATATTAAAACTCAAACGACGATGATCGGCTGCACCATCCTACGGACAAATACAAAACACGAAGTTAATTGACTAACTACTTAATATGAAAAACATGAAAACATGCTAATCAAGAATGATCAAAATTAAGATAAAATTTTACTTACATCTTATTTCTTGTCAAATATTTCGTATAAGTTATAATAGTTATTTGTTATGTAAGGCCGCAAAGTTGTTGTTTGAAGAGAGTGCTTGTATTTAAACCTGAGCAAGCGAAGGAAGCGAAGCTCTCGCTTCGCTCGTGGTTCAAAAGTAGATTCCTGAGCGTACCGAGGGTTTCAAGACACGAAACGCAAAACAACTTTGCTGCCGAGCGAAACACGCAACTTTTCACCTCATCATAGCGAGGAAAATGGTAGATGAAAGATAAACAGTTGAACTATAAAACATCAGTTTTTTTAATTAAAAGAAGAAGTTTGTCTACGGATGCGTTCTGAATTTACACCTCATAAATTTTTGTTCTAGCTTGTACTTTTATTTTGTGTGATAAAGTGATTCTTGAAATTATTTTGGTTCTTCGACGAATTAAAATAATTTAAAACACAATTTGTTATCATTGTCAATTAGATATTAATATCAACAATAATGAGAATAAAATATACCAAGGATTTATATTACATAAATATAAGCAATGTACGACAAATGGCGTACTTGAACTATACCTTTTTTTAATCGAAAGAAAAAGTTAGGTGCACCACACTCCATCGTCACGTTCGAATTCCAAAAACCTTTTCCACGCTAGCGTGTAAAAACAGTTTTCTAATGAGAAGGAAAATCTTTTCGAAAATCTAAAGATTGTGAGGTGAAAAAAATATTTTCATTTAACCATTTGTATAAGTTATTGTCGTATCTCTAACCTGTTGTTTTGAATACGTAAAGTTGACAAAACCTCCATAATACTCTATTCAAATTGTCTATACCGCCCTTATTTTGATCAATCTTTTAGCATACCGTTCATTGGTGGGGAGGCAGTGAAGCGGATTGTTCCAAATACGTGCAAATGGAGGACTTAATTCAGTCTATAGCTCACTTTAGTGTTGATTTAAATCCAGTGGCTCTCTTGGATGTACCCAATAACCATTTTGGTGTTAAAAAGACGCCACATTTCATTTTATTAACCACTTTGGGGCCCCGAGTACTTCAAAATGTACATAATATGTGAAGTGATTCAGACCAAGCTATTACCAGGGCTCCGTCACTCGCTCGAGGTTACGTGATAAGTGCCTACCGCTGAGTGTATCGCCGGCAGTGCAAGCTAGTGATGCGCGATTGCGAATGATTTTTATATTGGACTCGTTAGTGATTACTAATTCTGACATTCGAATGACAAATTAGTAATATACTAAATTTCGTATTCGATTGATTTGTATGATCATCACTATAGTGTATAAATAATTGTAATATCAAAGTCTCACACAAGTCTTTCATTTACATTACAATCCTTGTACAAACTTAGCGCATTCCGTTTTGTACGACTGTACACGGCGGGCAACGTCATTTTCACCTCACTAGCTCGGAAAGGCTTTCTTTCTTATTAGAAACCTACGCGCAAAGCGTTCTTTCCGCGCTAGCGTGGAATAGGTTTTTGGAATTCGAACTTGACGGTGGACTGTGGTGCACCTAAATTTATTTTTCAATGAAAAAAATAAAACATAATGACACCTTCAACTACGCGATTTCTCGTACATTATTTATGTAATTAAATACGTTGGTATATTCCATTCTTATCATTGTTAACATTAAAGTGACAACAATAATTAATTTTAATTATTAAATAATTTTATTCCATTTCAACTGTTTTTCTTTCATCTCCATTTTTCTCGCTATAGTGAGGAGAAAAATCGTGAGTTTCGCTCGGTAGCAAAGTTGTTTTGCGTCTCGTGTCTTGAAACCCTAGCTACGCTCAGGATTCTATTTTCCTCGTAGCGGTCGCCTGGTGTCATTAGTCAGATTTAGTAGGCTATTATAGCGTAGCGGTTTTGTATGAGAGTGGTGTATCTGTTACGTAGTAAGTATAATGTAATCTGTGATAATCAGTGATCGGAATTGAGGGACTTAATTAGGCTAAACTAGAGAATAACGTGGATATTCCCTTCTACAAATCCCGGTACTTTTCGATGCCTTAAGCCTCCTAAGAACCGATCTGCCGTCCACTAACTAAAATGCGGACGAGTGACAAAAGATCAATTTTAAACAGCAAAAGATAGAGCACAAAATTGTCTTTTAAAAACTGTCAAAATTAGTTAACGTCTTCGACTTCTCGGAACTTAAGCTATCGATGCATAGATGAAATATCATTCATCAAAACTGGGTTATTGTTTTTTGTTATGTCATCTCAAAAAATATTTTGCCACTTAGCCACATTTTAGATAGCGAACGGCAGCGATGTCGTTAAAACTCATACATTCTTAATTTGAAATACTGCAAAATCTTGATATTGATTGGTCGTAGTTTCAAATTTAAAAAGAATGAACAAATTCTGGATTGTTAATACAAAGATCCGGTCGGATTCGAACCGACGTCTTCTTGGATACCGTGCCAGACGCTATACCAACTAAGCCACTTAACGAACCAACGGACCTCACGAATTTTTCTATGTGCTTGCGTCTGTCTTTGTACTTGGTCTTTCAACGACTTTTTAGTCGTAGCGCCATCTATGAGAATTCTATGACAGATTTATCAACCAGTTAGTACCTTGACAGCTACCAGTCCTGGCGAAAATTAATTTTTTTTTACAGTGTTCGATCTTTGTATTAATAATTATAACAAACTAGTGGAGTAATTTCACAAAAAAGAATTGAATATCAATTCAATAAAAAATTAATTAATACCGTGAATAGCGACATCTCTCGCCAGGACTGGTAGCTGTAAAGGTACTAACTGGGTGATAAATCTGTCATAGATTTCTCATAGATGGCGCTACGACTAAAAAGTCGTTGAAAGACCAAGTACAAAGACACGACGCAAAGCACATAAAAAAATTCGTGAGGTCCGTTGGTTCGTTCCGTGGCTTAGTTGGTATAGCGTCTGCCACGGTATGCAAGAAGACGTCGGTTCGAATCCAACCGGATCGAAGGAATTTTTTCTGAGTGTTCGATCTTTGTATTAATAATTATAACAAACTAGTGGAGTAATTTCACAAAAAATAATTGAATATCAATTCAATAAAAATTTAATTAAATTCTGGATTGTTAGTATAATTAAAACTTTACCGTGTTGGTAATCGTTTTGTAATTGTATCGTTGAAAGTTCAATATCATGAATCTATTATTATAAGTTACGACGTTTTGATTTTATATTTAAATTTCAATAAATTTGCTGCTATCTAGCGGTTAATAGCTGAATGATGACGAATTCGAGATATTACTTTGTTTCCAAAAAGGAAGCGACCATATTGCAGCGGTATAAATTTTACTTTAATTTCTTGTGACAAAATTAATATCACTATTAACAGAAACTTGAACATTTATTATACTTAAATAAAAAAAGACTAAACGACAACGAACACCACCGTAGAAAATATTACAATTGCGACAATCATTTATGCACTCTAAAGTAGCAAAATAAGGCATTTTTCTACGATTTTCGATTTTTTTTAATATGCAAAATGGCGGCTATTTGGTTTCGCAAATCAGAAAAGGATTCAGTTTAAATACAAGTTTTTATAAATAAAAATTATTATTCTGCATTGCTAAATAGATACCCTCCGTACTACAACAACAAACATCTGAAATAAAATGCAGTAATACACCGCCAATCCTGCACTTAAAAAGCACTAATGAAATTTTTGGTGTACTTGGGTAAATATGATAATATTCCGTTTGAGTGGTTCTAACGTTTACCATGAAATTACTCCTTAAAGTATAGTTTATAAACATTTATATTCAGGGTAAACTTAAAAAACGCTACTTACGGTATGTTTTCAATAAATAAACACCGAAATCACCAGCCCAAACAATAACATACACGATTCTCGTGACGTATTTTTGAAGTTGTTAATTTTTTTTAAATGACAGACCCAGGCATTAAAAACTTTATGGTTTGCTAGAGTAGTTACCGAAATAGCAATTAGTATTAGTTGTTTTACCTGTTATAACTTCGATATCCGATAAATCGGTATAAAATCATCACCGGCACCTCTAGGTGTGGTATGCGTCTACGGCTGCATGTATGAGCGGATATAGAATTGACTCAACCCTAACGTACAAAGCGATAGTTGACTGAGCTTAAGTATGTGGAACTTCGCGTACTGTTGGCATACGTGCCACACAAACTAAGCACATCTACTGTATTTATTGTTCTGTGATCCGTACACGGTATGCTACGAGCGCGCACACATACAAACCGCGCTGCTACGTTTCTATTATTATACAATGATACAGACTTCTCACGTTTACGTATAGCAACACGTACACATGCGGATCGACTTTCCACGTACTACACGTAATCCGGCCACACATCCGTTGCTCTGGACACGATTGTCGATCTACACCCCCTTCATCTTAGTAGGATATCTTTCCCTCTCTTTGATAATCGGGCGCCAGGGTTGTCAATTAAGGAGTTTCGTCGATGGTTGAAAAACCGACTGTATTTTTTTGTGAATGTATATTCCACGATTACTTCGACATGTGTGAATCGATTTCCATGGTTCTTTTTTGTTGGAAAGAGGATACTTCAGCAGTGGTCCCATTTAAATTTGAAGAAATTGTTCCTTCTCTAAGGGTGACAATTTAGAGGATGAATCCGGTTTACTGGGTTTCACACACTTTCGTGAACCGATTTTAATAAAACTTGGCAAATAAGATGTAGGTGATACCACAATTTTTTTCAGGGTTCGTTTTTTAATAAAAATGCATTGACTTACAAATAAATGGACGACGGGTCTAATACAAAAACCACGAAAAAAATGTCCCAAGTCAACCTATTTAAACGTAGTGACATGTAAAGGAAAATGAAAAAGCTAAAACGTTGAATTTAAATTGTAATGTCATCGCAGTACTGTCTAATTTTGCTTGCTTCGCTGTCAGTCGAACAAACGAAGACTAAAGCGTGAATGACGCTCTGTATACGATTTGAACGCCCTATAAGTTCGGACACTTTTTAGCGCGGACCCGACGTCCATATAATTGTAAGTCAATGTAAAAATGTTACAATATTGTACAATTATTCTTTAAAAAAGACTAATAATTCATTACAGAATAAATTTAAATTATTATTTTAACAAGCTAACAACATTATACATTTTGTTTTTGTTGAAAACAATAATGGCGGGCAAATTTGGCTGATGTCCGAAATCTAAATAAATAAATATTTAGATTTCTGTGTCTAGTTCAGACACAGAAATCTTGCCCTATATGCAACGTTGCAAGTTTAACACAGTCAATGTCACTGTAAGTTCATTAAATAAATTTATTATTATTATTATTAATTGCTCATGCGTGTTAGTTTAGTTGGTTTTTGGAAGTAATTGTGAAATGTTTACGATTTTCTGTGTTCGTTGATTACCTTTGTGGTTAATCACCGGACATAATTATCAGAATGATATTCTGGCGTTAATTTATATAATTTTTGTTATGATATAAAGTGACGTGATGAATATCTTCTGCCTGTAGTGCCTCAGAGCTTTAAAAAGATCTGAAGGGCACTTCCAATGCGCCCGTCAACGAAAGACTTTTTTCTATTTGGTACTAAGTGACGAGTGGAATAAGTGTTGCGCCTGGTGGTAAGCGACACGCCTGTCTTTAGCAGTTGCAGTGTCACTCAGAGCTTTAAATCGCAAATATTTGAGGAATACTGCCGCTGCGTCCGTCACCCTGAGACGTAAGTTGACAAGTCTTAAATTATGCTCATATTACTGCTTTCCGGTAGAAATAGGTTTAGTGGCGGTACTTCCCAGAACGGACTCTTTCACAAGGACCTCTACTCATCGAGTATTTAACCAGAAATAGATAGAGACGTAATGTTGTTTAATTTGTTTGTAAACTATTCTGCCAAATCATTACGGTGACAACTGCGCTCCGATTGACCAGCCCAAATTCGAAACAATTGACGGGTGTTGACAATTGTTTCACTTCAAATCGACCACACGAAAATTGTAAAATTACATATTTAATATTTAATTACCAATGAAATGTGATTCCGTTTGTTTTGTAATTAGATGTTTTGGTGTTTTTCTTACGCCACCGAATGGAATAGCCCCCATTGTTAGAGATATTATCTTTATCACAACATACAAGGTCAGTTGTTGGCGCTGTACTATTTCAGTTTTCTAATTTGTGATTTCAGCGCAAACGAGAGTTGATATTTAAAAAGTGATATAAAGCCTATTTGCCTGATGATTGACCAGTTGCCCTTATTTTGTCTATATTTCTGGTTACATACTCGATGCCTCTACTATATATCTACTATATGTATAATCTTAGTGTAATAATATGCGCATCACCGACGTTTTGTTAATATCTTTTCCGTCCCAGCTTCGAACCGACTTATCTATAGAGGGTATTCTCACTTCCCCATTGGTAGTTATATCTCCAAAAGTTCAATGACCGTTCACGCGTGATTCAAGTGAGGTTGACGTCACAAGGGGGTAATTTGTCACCATTTTGCGACGAGGGTATGATATAAATTGTGATACAGCGATTTCTCAGCCAATTTGCATTTTGACAGATCACTTGACGTGGAACCTGTCAAGTTTGGTGGTCCCAAACGCCATCTCGATAAGACTTTGATGAAATGACATTCAATGGCCTTTTGTATGTTTGTCAAATAATCCTTTTACTGCCAT
>NW_020653575.1:4661490-4702324 GCF_003589595.1 Hyposmocoma kahamanoa | reverse complement strand
AAAATAAAACAAATCTAATGTTGTGTTGAAATGTAACTAGTATTCTCAAGCTAACTAAATGAAATACCTCACCTACCTAACATAATTTTGTTTCATAAAAAGTTCGTTGCGAAAATTGATTTAAAGGGAATGGAAATCCAGACCTCCACATCTAGTGCCCGCAATGCTAACCGTTGGGCTACCGGCGTCGATTTGATATTATTTCCTTCGCTATCAGATGCCATCCATTAATTAATCGCCCGCATAAAATTTTACGGTCTATGGCAATGCAGAAAAGGCTAATTATGTTCAAAATAACTACTTAATTAACTTGCTGGCGTTAATAAACTGGGTGAACGGAAATGTGATCAATAAATTTAATAATTTAAAAGGTATTTAGAGTTCCTTATGAACGAGTTCATCCAGGGAAGTAATAATAATAACGCAACACTCACACTCAACACTCACAGGACTAGGGAAACCCTGTGTCGCGTGTGCCATGAACACACACATAGACAACCACAAATTACACCCAAACTCACGAGAGAAATATATTGTAGGCCATTATTTCTCCCGGTCCTGGTTCTAACCCGGGACCTCTGCATGGCAGTACGGCGTGGCAACCATTCGGCCAAAGAGGCAGCTACTGTAAATAAGTAAGTACTGTAGTCTAGGCTCTACTCTATGAGTAGAATTACTGGCTGAGTGAATATAGTTTTATATTTGGAATGTGTTTTGAAATAGGAAATTAGAAAGAATAGAACATCTTGATAGTTCGAGATGTAACCTCAGTTAGAAAATATGTAAAAAAGTACAATAAACCAAGTTTTGAAGATTATCCCAGTTTATATTTATAAAAGTACCTCTCGCTATGCAACACGAGCTACGCCCAAGGCTACAAATGGTGCAGGCGCCGGGTATCAAAGACTTCAAAAAATGTCTAATAAACTGAACATCTTGAATATTCGCTTTCGTCGCTAACTTACCTAAACTATAAAAATAACTTGTCAGCGATTCGTTAGGCCCCTGTCGCCTACTATAATAAAATTCTCAGGTGTAATCTATTTGTGAGGGAAGTTCCTCTCGTAACTTCTGTGCACTTACATCATACGTCATGTATGAAGAAAAATACGTTTTGTACCTTTGTAGATCTGGCCCCTCCAAGTACAATGCAAACACGTATCTCTTATGGACATCAGACCAATTATTTAATACGCTGATGGCCTCAAATTGATTCAAAAACTCGTCTACGTCGTTGAATCCATTAAATCTTTGTGCCGGCATACAATACATATTCTCCTCTTGCACTGGACGCAAGCTTACAAATGAAGGAAAAGTTCCAATGAAGAAAAGTCCGTCGTGAAAAATTTTTATATGTTTTTACGAAAAAAACCACCAGGTAAGCGTACATAAGGTCGTAGTTTATATTTATAAAAGTACCTCTCGCTACGCAACACGAGCTACGTTCAAGTCTACAGTACGGCTACCTTACCTATTTTTACGTCAAGCAGTAAGTAATGTGAACGTTACTGCATTCCGGTTTTGAAGGGTAAGGGTGCTGGTGAAATTACAGGCACTTAGGACTTATGAACTTAGTCTCAAGGTGACAGGGACAGTGGGAGTACCTTTCAGGTCTTTGCAATTTAAAGTTCTGAGTGGCACTGGAACTGTTATGAGCAGATCGAGGAGTGTTTTAAAGTTAAAAAAGCAATATTTTCCTACACATCAATATTTTTAAAAGATATAGTCAAGTATGAAAAAAGAACTACATTATAATTTTGAAAACGACGACCGAAAAGGTGTCAGAGATGAATTATTTTCATAATTACTAATTATGTGTTACTATATTGTGTTACTTTTTCAACAATGAGAAAAAGTAACACAAACGTAATTATAAGAAAAAGAATTATAAACAAAGGAGAAGGGTCTAGTTTGCCCCAGTCTCAGCGCAACAGAAATATATCTAACTATCTAACAGTGGCATTGAAAAATCTAATTTCTTTCATGTATGAGGTTTTTTTTTTTTTATTGTGACTCGGCAAAATGACTGCACCGCGCCTGATGGAAAGTGCGAATACAGTCCAGAGATGAGAGTAACGGATGGAAAACACAAATGTCTTCACTCCGTCACTATCATTTTGCCGGTCTGGCCAAATGCTTCTTCTCACTACGTTTGAAGGACCCGATGTTATAGAGGGGAGGGAATACATGCGCCGGGAGTTGGTTCCATAATTTGATGGTTCGGCATAAAAACGAATTGCCAAACTTTTTAGTGCGGGACGGTATTGAACTGACCGTCCATCTGTGGCAACGCAGTCCGGCACGGGTGGTCCGCTGATGGAAAGGAGAGGAAGGGATAAGGTTGAATAACTCTTCAGAGCACTCACCGTGGTACAGGCGATAGAATACGCTAAGAGACGCTATATCTCTGCGAAGCTGTAAAAATGATATTTAAAAACCGCTGAGATGCGAACCTGAAATCACTATTAGACTTCTTCCTGTTTGTAGGTCTGTTGGTAAATATAAAATGGTACGTGAAGTATAATAGTTATTGCACAGTGAGCTGATGTTATTAGAAGTGGCTGTTTGAAAATGTTGTCATTTCTTATTACGGTCCCAAACCGCCGAAAGGTTGGAAGTGACCATTTCAAGCGTTCTTTTGTCGAAGTAGTTATTTCAAGCAGTGGTCTTTTGTAGAAGTGTTTCTTATGGTGTCCACAATACTAACTACTCTTACGTAGTTAGTACACATGCAATGCAATTATGCATGCATGTAATCGCCTGTAATGGCGATTTCACCAGTCTGACTTACGTTTTTCGCTTGCTTACGTGTCTCGTTTCGCGCATACGCAAAGATCTGTCGCGTACGCGCATGTAGGACGAGTCGCTCGCTTGCGCCGGCCGCTTGCTCTGCGTTGGATTTCTTTGCGTTGAGTGAGTTTGATATCTAGCAAGCTTGATGTTTCCACGAAAGTAACAAGGAACGTTTGCGAAGAACAGCACCGCTGGCCAATCACAGAGCAGCAGCCGGTTCGAGAGTGTCGACAACCCAAACAAGACCAGTCTTAACCCGGCGTAAATCCCAAGTGTAGCGATGTAATCGCGCGCTAGCATCGCATTTGCATCGCTGCTAAAATCGCTTGCATAACCGCTCTAAACTTTTACAAAAGTTTGCTTTACAATTCCTAGACGAAACAGTCGTTCTATTTTATTAATTGTTTTATTTTATGATACTAAGTGACGGGACGAACAAGTCGCACACCTGTTGGTAAGCGACACACCTGTCCGTAGTAGTGCCACTCAGAGTTTTAAATAATTAAAATCTGAGGGGCACTGCCACTCGTCATCATGACGTGGGTTGACAAGTCCCATGAGCCTGTAATTTCACCAGCTCCGTTTTTGGACAGATTTTCTACGACAAATTAATTATTTCCGATTGAAATGCTTGTGTATAAATGTCTATTTCGAGTTCTTAGGTTTTCGCGATTGTTACACATAGGAAATGAAACTATTTTTCCGGATTTAAATTGTTTTAGTTTATTCTAATTTCTATTAATAATAAATTGAACTTAATAAAAATTCATTCAATAAAATAATTTGTTAAACTTAATATAGCGTAAATTGGAATGTTTTCTTTGTAAAATTAAAAATAAGGTATTTAATTAATAACTATTGTAACTATAGTGGAAAAAATAGGGCGGTTTGCATCAATATTAGACATAACTGGTTGAAGACTGTACCACCTCAGTCAACCGTGACCATGGGACCTGTAAAGGGCCCGAAACGTCGGTTTGTTTGAAAAAACAAATATACGCGATTTAAATCCGGAAAAATAGTTTCATTTCCTATATAAATGTCTAGTATAAAAATATCGGGTGACCACATTGATAAATCTATTACTTTGGCCGGTCCGTATTAATAATATCGTGCTCGTGTTCATTTTATAAATAATACGCTTAAGTATTTACTTCTCGCGGGCATTAATTTGACCTAATCAAAACCTAATCAAAACACTACATATTATTTGTTTTATTACATTAACCAGAAGATAAGTACTTAATTATGCAGTTTTTATAATATTGCTCATTAGATGCGAGCATTATTAATACGAACCGGCCAAAGCAATGCATTTCTCAACGTGACCGATGTTCTTATTCATAATGACAGGTCTAAATAAATAATGCCCGCTTTCAATTTAATCAAATTGCTCGTTACGGCGTTGTGGCAATCTATGAGGGAGGCATGTGTCCAACAGTAGAGTCTTTCGACTGAAATTATGGATGTTTTATACCTATATATACAGACCAGCCATTGTTAATAGTGACCGGGCTTATCGAATTGTAACAGTAATAAATAAACTACGTGAATCCATTCAAAATTTTAGACTGAGGCCTTCCGAAAATTAAGTTTAATAACTTTGAAAACAGTGTCAAAGGCACTACTGCAGGACATTGGCACTGACTGACAGGATGACAAGTTCGGTACCATGCCCCGAGGCATCTTATTGTTCCACGATAGATGTGCCCATTGAAGACCGCGGGCTGGGATTAGGGAATTTACTACGCATTTTAACTGACACAAAGGCACAGCCAAGATGTCTACTACATTAAGGGCGCGTGTACACGCTAAGAAATTCCACGTGTCTACTACAGAACAGATGAGAATGGTCTTGTACACGATAAGAATTTTGTTGGATCTAACCACGAAAACTTGTCGAGTATGTACACGATACTAATGCTTTCGGACGGACGTGTGTATTGTAAAATGTGTCAGTGCGTTACGAGTCCTCCAGGTAGCTGTCGTTTTACTCCCGACTGAGGGAAGAAATACGTTATTGTATACTTTTACTGACAATACACCTCACCCCGCCCCATACAATAGCGGCAAATTGCATAGTGTCGGAGGTAGACAAGATTTTTTTCTTGTCCGGTGCCGAGTCAGCGTACAGTTCGATAGCAGTTCGTGTGTAGAAACGACATTAATTCTTGCATAGACCCGGCGACTTTTCTTAGCGTGGACACACGCCCTAAGAGTGTATAGTCGAGCCAAGATAGCATCCTCCTTTTGATAGCTATGAACGGCGATAGAACGTAACTTAATAATAATTGTCTAAATAGGAAACGAATAATTATAAAATTTATCTCAATTGTGCACACAAACAAAGTGTTTACTTCAGTTAAATATAGTATTTAACTACAATAACACATAATTTAATTTAAAATCAGCATTAAAGTTGTGATAGTTTGTATTCATGAAAACATGTTGTATGGTTGTCTCATTGACTTACAAATAAATGGACGACGGGTCTAATACAAAAAACACGAAAAAAATGTCCCAAGTCAACCTATTTAAACGTAGTGACATGTCAAGGAATATGAAAAAGCTAAAACGTTGAATTTAAATTGTAATGTCATCGCATTGTACTGTCTAATTTTGCTTGCTTCGCTGTCAGTCGAACAAACGAAGACTAGAGCGTGAATGACGCTCTGTATACGATTTTAACGTTCGGACACTTTTTAGCGCGGACCCGACGTCCATATAATTGTAAGTCAATGGGTTGTCTTGGTAGAAATATCCTCATAATTAAGTAAAAGTGTTGCTATTAACGAAAATTTATACGATACAAAACATAAATAAATGTATAATAGCAAATCAATTATTGCAGACACCGTTCATACCATTACTTCCTTGTGTTATTTACAAATACAGATAAATTTTGCCGAAAAAAATATTTACAAATAATTTTAGTAACTAGAAAATTCTCAAAACATGAGTAAAGGAACATTCGATTTGGTAACACTGTATGTTGCATTATTGCACATCACTAAGAGTGCGATGGCCTTCTATGCGTCTTGTTGTTTGTTGTTTCTATTCCTTGTGATCTCAGGCGGGTATGGATACTACTAAATTCCTATACCGTATTAGTAACTAGTACCATACTAGTATTAATGATACCAATTAAAGTGGATGTGTTACGACTCTAAAACTATCTGTCAAAAAGAGGATGCTATCTTGGCTCGACTTTAGTTGTTGTATTTGGGTTCAGTCGACAAGTCGAGAATGCCGACGGCGCCCGAACTGCCCGCCAGTGGCACTAACAGCCGGCAATGTTAATGCAAACGCGACGCGTTGGTGCCGAGTGCAATCAAACATTTTTCCGACCTCATTCCAACTGCTACAATGTAGGTGTGCCTACACCATCGAGTATATGACCAGAAATAGATACGAAATAAGGGCCATCTATACCTGGCAACTCATCAGGCAAATGGGCCTTACATCACTATCACTTTTAAATATCATCTCTCGTTAGCACTGAAATCACAAACTAGAAAACCTAAATAGTACAGCGCCAACAACTGACCTGTGTGTCGGCGTCTCCGTATATTCCAAAAATATTCTGTATTTATTGTAATAAAGATAATATTTGAAACTAATGGGGGGCTGTTTCATTCAGTGGTGTGAGAAAAACAGCAAAACATCTAATTACAAAACAAACTGAATCACATTTCATCGGTAAGTATATATGAAATATGTAATTTTGCAATTTTCGTCTATTATAACAAAGCTCAAGTTAAACTGGTTGATTTAACGTGAAACAATTGACGACACTCGTCAATTGTTTCGAATACGGGTTGGTCAATCGGAGCGCAGTTGTCACCGTAATGATTTGGCAGATTAGTTTTCAAACAAATTAAATAACAACACAATACATTTCTGGTTATATACTCGGTGGACTACGCACTGAGTTTCTTTTGGTGACCAATAATTTGAGGCTGTTAGCGCAAAAATGATTCAACTCACATTTTTATTTACAATATTACTTTAAATGACAATAAAGTACACAATTATTAATTACCTGATGATCCTTGTGACATTTCGGACTACCATTTCTCGGATTTGGCACTGACACAAATCGGATGTAGTGCGCGAACGATCTTATACTTATTGGTCTATATATGACTATTAAAATATTATATAAAATGAAATAAGCAAATTTTATGTCTATCTTTATTATCTCCTATATGCATTTCATAGGGTTACACAGTTTTTAATTTAAAAGTTCAATCTACTTCTCCATGAATACGAAACACGGCAGTACCATGGTTCTGTGGTAAAAATATGAAGAAGAGAGATCTATACACAAAATTTTAACACAACTGAAACCTAATATTTCGATTATGAAGGTTGAAATGAAGCGTGGTACTTACAATTAACCTGCTTTGAAAAGTAACACCAACAAACCCGCCGTAATCATCTAGTGTTATTATAAAAGCAATACTATTAAAATTTTACCGCCGTAGTAGAAAGCGAGCCTATTGTAGAGACGCGTTTATGACGTCATAAACTGCGCGGGGAACATATGTTCGCGGTTCGCCATGTTTATTGGCGCCATCTTGTTTTTAATAGCCATTTTGTTTTACGTTTGATCTTGAGTGAAAAAAGATTAGAATTTGTTGTCCTTGTTGGGAAGGGACCTTCTTAAAAGGAGAGTATAAGACGTTATTTGGTATCGTTTCTTGAATGAATTCGCATTGGACGTTCCGCACATAGTGTTCAATGCTAATAGTTATAATTGGATCTAGATACCAATTATGAATATCACCATACCAAAGGACATGAACTTGCATTAAGTAGGTCAAAAAGCTTTTTGTCTATGTAGTAAAAGCGAAAAAGGCTTTATTGAAACGGACAATGTTTTTTTCAGTCTGAACAAGAACAAGCCGAGTTAGCCAATAAGTTTGGTAACGTTCTAATTTAACCCACTCATGGACAGTACTTAAATGTATCGTATTCAAAAATGCTACTATTTTTCTTGCCGTATCTTCTGCTTAGATTGATTTAATATAAAATGTCCAATGTTAATCATTTACTTTTGTTAGTACGTTGTTGATTTATCTAGCACTTGACCGCACTGTAATGCTCTGGTGACACAGAAGTGGGCGTGGGTGCATTATGGGCGCAGGGATTTTTGTAATGTACGAGTTCATAATATGAACCCGGCCACGGGTACGGGGCCGAACATGTTTTTTTACCCCTAAAATCGGACATGTCCCTGTTAACAAAAGAATCATAGAAAACGTTTCATGCCGAATGCGTGAATAACACTCCCATGGGTCTTACTACAATCGTTTTGGAGAAAACTTTGACCAAAGTTTATGTCCCGTGTTTGGTATTTTTTGTGAATAAAATTCAAGTGATCAAGTCGTTACAGCTAAGTAATTCTTTAGATTGTGTTTTGAAAAGCCTTACTTTAACACATTACAAACGTTTTTTAGCCGCGCTGGCACATGGGCTGCGAATAAATAGCCATTTAGTAATTTTTTACGTTATTTTTTTCTGGCATTATTATATGTTAGTTGAATTTGCAACTTGCTTTAAAACCTAGCAGCACATAAAGACTAATTCCCCAAAAAAAATGAAGTACTAACTCCGCATTATAATAATACAAACAGGCAGACCGGGTGCGGGACGGACCAGGGCGAACGCATGGTGCGACTTGTATTAGGTACATTAAGTTCTATGCAAGCGTCCACAGAGAGCGGTAGCGGCGGGCGTCGCCGGTCCGGGAGTGGCTTTAGCGGGACTTTAGCGGGCTTTGACGTTGTTATTTTTTTTATACGAAAACATACAGTCTTATACAAATCTTACTAGAAATATATTAACTTACTAACAAACCAGTTTGTTCCATTAAATACGTACAAATATTACAAAATTCCCTTACCTTTCTAAAATACCATACAAAAATAAATAAAACATTATATTGTAGACGGTAATTGAACCTGTCACGAGAGGTTTTAGTTTATTCAAGAGGTCCTCTGTCAAATATAAAATGTATTCTTGGTGCGGGAGGAGATTCTAGGAATATTAAAGTTAGTTAATTGTAATAATAAAGCAGAGTCTATACTACCGTCCATTATTTTACGAAGAAGTATTTCATCCAAAAGGACACGTTTGTTGGTTAGAGAATCCATATTATGCCTTATGGCGGCCGTTTTATAATCGACAAAGTGTCCGGTTCGGTAGTCTTACATTTTTTTACAAGTCTTATGTGTGTTTTTATTAAGTTCCAATATGAATTAGACCGAATTTCTTTTTGTGTTGCGTCTGTAACGCTAATAAAAGCGGACAAGTTTCTTGATCACTATCCGACAGGGATGTGGTTTATTCTTTAAAATCTGTGTTGAAAATGAAACGTGGCCGCTTTTGGTGTCACACTGGCCGCCTACGGGCCGTTACTTCGCCGCGATCTACGCATGGATTGCTGTGTGGCACGAGCCGGTACGTATTCGCTTGCCGCAGGTCCGGGGGTGGATCTGTGCTTTTCCCGCTGTACCGGCTCTGTGTGGCCTGCGCTTAAACCTCGTAGTTGGTTTTTTGAGATCCATATAACGAAACTGGGTACGCCGTGCTATCATATTTTGATATTTCATTTTACGGTAAAAACTGTTACGTTCTATAGACGGGTTCCATCGATATATTTCAACATTGACGTCACTCGACAAGATTAGTTCACCTGTAGAACCACTATTTCATTGCAGAATCTCGTAAACCCTCAACCTATATAGGTTCTATTTATCTATAATTTGTTTTCATTGTATTCCCGTGAGCTGACTTTTCCCGTCACTGCAATAATTCATCAGCATTGATCCGGCGTGGAAAATGTCCTCTGATTTACCACCACTAGTAATATTAATATAAATTCTATTAATCCGTGGTTTCGCTTACTATGCGGCACACTAAAGGTGCAACACATTGAAAACAAAAAAAACAGCGTTCTTCAAAAATTATCAGCAGTAGAGCTCCTTGTGAAAGAATTCGCCCAGGAAAGTACTGTCACCTTACCTATTTCTGCCGTCAAGCAATGTGAGCTTTTTAGTGTGTGTATTAATTACTCAAAATTGCATTTAGTGCTGTATAAAAATATGATGTTCTTGTGGACGACAGCAAATGCCAACCGGTTGAAAGGTAGCAGGAATATTGTAATGACATCGACACATTTGCAATCGAGTCGGGTAACATTTATAACTGCATTCTATCGCACCTTTAGAACGAAAGTGAACTAATTCAAAAAAATAGGAAAATTATTTTTTACTGTAAAACTATTTTAAAAATATTCGTTTATAAGGTTATTAATTTGGAACTGTCATTAAGGTCTCTTTAGTATGTTTGAAATTCATTCCCGCGACCGTAGGTAAACGCTGCATTTAATGTAGAATCTGTATCTGCAAAGACTACACTAGTACCGTTGGTGGAAATGTGACATATTAACAATTGAGCCGTTTTCGTTCCGAAAATAATGATTAAATTTTTAAACACCCGACTTAATTTACTACCTAGAGAAGTCCCTTCCGCAATTAAAATGGTTTCATTTTGATAAGGTCATAATATTTTCCTTAGCTAGTGAAAATGTTTAGTAAAATATTAAACCTTACAGCGACTACATTTGTAAATTATATTTTCAAATTGTTAAATTTTGAATTGAGTCACTTTTATTCTAAAGGTGCGATATAATGTTATATACTGGGTTATGTACTTACATTGTTGAAGAAATGGATAATACTAATATTACAAATTAAATCGGTTAATTTCTGTTACTCAACATGGCTGAACAATAAAAAAAATGGTTAATTTGTTATTGTGGATTATAGCACACACAATTTTGCTAGCAGTAGAGCTGCTTGTAAAAGAGTTGGTCCTGGGAAGTGCTGCCACCTTACCTATTTCTGCCGCCAAGCAGTAATGTGAGCATTACTGTTTAGGTTTTGAAGGGTAGCGATACTGGTAAAATTACAGGCACATGGGCCTTGTCTCAGCCGCTCACGCGATACATGGTGATGATTTTATACCGATTTATCGGATATCGAAGTTATAACAGGTTAAAGAACTAATATTAATTGCTATTTCGGTAACTACTCTAGTAAACCATAAAGTTTTTAATGCCTGGCTCTGTCATTTAAAAAAATTAAACAACTTCAAAAATACGTCACGACAATCGTGTGTGTTATTGTTGGGCTGGTAATTTCGGTGTTTATTTATTGAAAACATACCGCAAGTAGCATTTTTTAAGTTTACCCTGAATATAAATGTTTATAAACTATACTTTAAGGACTAATTTCATGGTAAACGTTAGAACTACTCAAACGGAATATTATCATATTTATCCAAGTACACCAAAAATTTCATTAGTGCTTATTAAGTGCAGGATTTGCGGTGTATTACTGCATTTTATTTGAGATGTTTTTGTTGGTAGTACGTAGGGTATTTATTTAGTAATGCAGAATAATAATTTTTATTTATAAAAACTTGTATTTAAACTGAATGCTTTCTAATTTGCGAAACCAAGTAGCCGCCATTTTGCGGTAGGAGGAGCGCATCGCGTGAGCCGGTAAGGTGATGCGATTCAGAGTTTTAAATTGTAAAGATCTAAGCGGCACTGCCATTGAGCCACCCTGAGACATAAGTTGACAAGTCCCATATAAGTAACTTCACCAGCACCCTCGCCCTTTCCTGACCGGTACGCAATAATGCCCATATTAGCTTGGTGGCGGAAATAACTAGTTCCAGTACACTGAAAAAAAAGGATAACCAAAGTGTTTCAGATATTTCATTTGTTACTACAATTTAGTTACTCGTTGTCAAAATTAGTTTGAATTAATAATGCATTTATGAAACACAGTACTGTAAGGTTATATATTTCCGTAGTACTGTAGTCACGAGTTTTATGCTGTATATGTAAACGAAAGTTTATGCTACTTATAAACCAAAATTCTTTTTCGGTCTACTTCCGGACAGAACTATTTCACAAGAAACTCTACTGCTTCTAAACTTTTAACGTTCAGAGTTGGAAAGGGTAAAGAACTAGTGGTAATAAATCCAGTTTTATAAATATTTATTCCGGTTTTAACGATATTTATGATCTTTAAAATGTTTATCGCACAAGAGACTTTTGGTAACTGGTAAACGGCTCAAAAAAATAAGAAGAGAAGACGTGTTCGCTGCCGCGATCTGGCAGGGAGTGACGGAGGAACGAAACAAAATCAAAATGCGAGGCAAAAGAGCTATGGAACAATTCAAAGTTTAAATTTAAATACGAGTGGCCAGGAACCGAATAAAGGCGATAAAAAGGTGGGATGACGATGTAAGGAGGTCGCACCGTCACAAGTCTATCCCTTTGAGAGCTACTACAGATATAGACAGATATACTGATTGTGTATCTGTTTGACAAAGGTTTCAAGTTTTTAGGAAAGCAGTTTTTGTAGCTAATTTTATTACCAACTTAGTCACAGAACGCTCTAGAAAACTAACCGATTGTAACCTGAAATCGTGTACCCCACAGTTTCTGCCGGTCCGAGACATAAATCACGCTGGACCGATAAAGATTTGTGACCATACACGCAATGTATTGATAAACGTTCCCATTATTTCTTGCCATTTCATTACTTACTTTATTTCAAAAGTATTTTGCTATTTTCCTTTCTTTACTTCTCTAAGGCGCAACGTATACGCTTCTGTAATATAAACCAAGGTTGTTGGTGATGCAGGTTTTTTACACACCAGTGGATGCTGATTTAATGTCTTTAAAAATACGCGAAGAATGTGCGTAGATCCCATCTAGTACATGACCAGAAATAGAGACGAAATAAGGGCCATCCATCGCTGGCAACTCATCAGGCAAATGGGTCTTATATCACTTTTAAATATCAACTCTCGTTTGCACTGAAATCACAAATTAGAAAACTGGAATAGTACAGCGCCAACAACTGACCTGTGTGTACGTCTCCGTATATTCCAAAAATATTCTGTATTTATCGTAATAAAGATAATATCTCTAACTATGGGGGGTTCTTCCACTTGGTGATGTGGGAAAAACAGCAAAACATCTAATTACAAAACAAACGGAATCACATTTAATCGGTAATTAAGTATTAAATATGTAACTTTTCAATTCTCGTTCATTATAGGAAAGCTCAAGTTAAACTGGTCGATTTGAAACAATTGACGACACCCGTCAATTGTTTCGAATTCGAGTTGGCCAATCGGAGCGCAGTTGTCACTGTAATGATATGGCAGAATAGTTTTCAAAGAAATTAAATAACATTTCGTCTTTAATTCTGGTTCTATTCTCGATGGTACATCCTTACTGAATCTAGCTACACGAAAAAGCTTTCTATTTTCTTTGGTATTGTAATAAAGTATTATTTATATTCAATAATTTTGTGATATTTATAACAAAGGAATCAATCTTCATAAAAACAATCAATCTGCCTAACTTAATCGTAGTGAAATTTTATCAAAGTTATGTTTTAAAAACAACAGCTAAGTTGCTTTTTCGGCTTACAGTCTGTTTCTGGAAGGTTTATAAATTATTCCAGCGTGTCTTTTAGATAACATCACGACTCATCAATCAGCTTACACGCATCCACTTTTACACGCATTTAGTAGCAGTAGAGCTCCTTGTGAAAGAGTTCGTCTAGGGTACTGCCACCTTACCTATTTCTGCCGTCAAGCAGTAATGTCAGCATTACTGTGCTCCAGTTTTGAAGGGTAAGGGGAGCTGTTGACATTACAAGCACATGGGCAACTGTAATTGGCGCTAACTAGCTTTAACTAAAAATATTCAATGTAAATCGTCGTTAATAGCTCTTGTTGTTCCGAATAAAATTAAATAAATAAATAAATAAGTCGTTACCAACTTCATGCAGTCGAGGTCTCGGATAACGACTTCATGCCGATCTCGGCTGCACGCAGTTAATGCGTCAAGTTGATATCGACATATCAATGATATGTTAATGCCTTTGGGTATGCTGATGACAGCACAGCTGTGGACAGGCATTTGACCAATGCAAGGGTCAGTGGTGAAGAAATCCAGTCTTGTCGAGAGGCCATAACACTTATGGCAGATTGGGGTGATGCCAAACTTGCCAAATTTAATGCTGTCAAAACGCAGGCGTGTCTGTTCTCCACAAAAGGGAATCCCTTTTACCCACAGACACGTATCTAGATAGACGCCGCAAGTACAGCAATTTGTATGAAAACCAAGCGTGCCACATTTTTTGTACCCACTATGACGACACAAGAGCTGTTTAGTGATGGAAACCTTCTTCCGCTCGCTCTAAATCGATTGAATAAACGGAATACGCGTGTTACATTACACGCGTATTCCGTTCAATTAATCGATTCTAAATATAATAATTTTTGTTCAAGTGTTTGTTGATTACAAGTAGTCGTAATAATAATACAATACAAAAATACTAGAATAAGATAGTTAAGTCCTTTGTTTTACTTCTTTTTAAAAAATGGTGATTACTTAAAAAAAATTAAGACGTTAATTTTTAATCCACTTCAAATATTGAAATTATTGTCCTTCCAATAAAATTAGCTTATTTATATAACATCTTTTTGTAATAGAAGATCTTATCGATTAACTTAAATAATGAAAACGCACGTCAATACATGAACTTGTGAATGCCTTAATTAATTTTAGTAGATGGTTTTCTGTTGGTAGTTGATCAAATTGATGAATGGCGAGACAAATGAAAATGTTACTGCTGACAAAATATGGTAAAATTTTATTAATCAGAGGAGGTTTATTTATTATTTCTCGGATTTCTAATTCTCCTACTCTGCATATTTGGATAGCATCTTAGGTGGAATAAACTAGACCACCGTCGTTCTCGAAAGCAACAAACTTATACATATGAACAACTCCAGGTTTTTGTAAAGACAGCGCACTGTTAATTCTTTCCATTATATATTTTTTCGTATTACTCGTACTACATATCCGGCGATGAATGTAATTATTAGCTATATTCGGACATTCGAGGTAACGTGCTGCAAAAATTATCGAAATTACCATTGACTTACAAATAAATGGACGACGGGTCTAATACAAAAACCACGAAAAAATTGTCCCAAGTCAACCTATTTAAACGTAGTGACATGTAAAGGAATATGAAAAAGCTAAAACGTTAAATTTAAATTGTAATGTCATCGCAGTACTGTCTAATTTTGCTTGCTTCGCTGTCAGTCGAACAAACGAAGACTAAAGCGCGAATGATGCTCTGTATACGATTTTAACGCCCTATAAGTTCGGACACTTTTTAGCGCGGACCCGACGTCCATATAATTAATTGTAAGTCAATGGAAATTACAGATACTACTGATAATAGATACTACAAAACTGAAAAAAAACCGAAACGTTATAACAAAAGAGTTATAGAATATTTTTATAATATTGCTAGGCTCATAATAATTTCCGTCCCTTTGTTTTCAAAATCGATCAGAATCGAGAACAGTATTGCCTAACGTATACATCACTAAATGTTAAATTTGACCAAAGAAATGTACAAGCGGCCGTACCACGAAACTGAATGCATTACACTAAAGCGCGTTCGTTCGATATTTATGGCGTATTAACAAAGGACCACAAATATATCGCACCAAGTAAAAGCCGCAATGTATTACAAATTACACTCGGTTGCATATTTGTTTTCTCGAAATTCATACAAAACCAAAATCATTGTTTTTAAAATAAATTATGCATTTTCTGATTACAAAATCACTTGCCCGTGGAAGGAAACGTCCCGTTTACCAGTTTACCAGTTTTTCCCGTTTACCAGGCACAATTATGCATTTTTCGCGTTTTCGACTGGTGTTTATCTACGATAACGGTCGAGCGCGTTCTGAAGTGTAGCAGCGGCAAGTAAACGAATTTCACTTACTTTGGGCACGCGAAGTACGTACACTTGAGGCGTCTATCTAGATATACGTCTGTGCTTTTACCTGACTCCGACTTTTCGTGATATATTCATACCGGTAGCCGACCGTCTCCAGCGACTTGGAATGGACCTGTCGTCCATTCTGAACTTCAGCAGATACATTGAATCCATGGCCAATAATGCAGTCAGGAAGCTTGGCATCATTTCCAAGGTGAGGTGTTACTTCATATCGAGACTGTTGCTTCAGCTGTACCAAGCACAAGTCTAGTCGTGTGTGAAGTACTGCTGTCACTTATGGGATGGCTCTGCTAAATACCAACTGGTCCCTTTGGATTCAATCGACAAGCATGCCAAAGGCTTATAGGTGACTCGGAATTAGTTGAGGCGAAACAGAAGAGCCTTGAACACCGCCGTAAAGTTGCCTGCTTATCTGTACTCTATAGGATATATCACGGAGAGTGTGCGATGGAATTGCATAATTTGATTCCGCCTTCCCCTTTCCATGATCAGGGGGCTAGACGTGGGCTGGGATTCCACGAATCGCACGAAGCGCTTCGCTTCCACATTTATATGGCGAGCGGCTAGAGTGGAATTCCCCGCTTGTGGACGTATTCCCCGAACGCTTTAACTTGGACCTTTTCAAGGAGACTGTTAATAGGCATTATTTAGGTATGCCTGCTACATCGTCGAAATAAAAAAAAACAAATTTTTAGCAGTAGAGCAGAACACTCTGTTGCTTATTAATCTATGATATTGAAGTGTTGTTTTCACTGCACATTAGTGAAATACAGCGAGTGTATGGAACGCCGCATCCAATACGCTAGTAAGTACGAAGATATCGTTGGTTTTCACTTATTATTTTCAATGCTGGTAAAATGTGCTTTGTACAAACCTGTCTTGGAAAATTCTAACAATTTAACACAAATAGCTCTTTCGTATTAACAAAGCATTTCCATAAGTGTGCTCCACAGATATCAAGTTACATTTTGGATATCGAATACTCAAACTCAGTGACATTGCTTACACACAATCGAGAAACTAATATCAAGTGTCGCGCTATTAGAATTCTGGTAAATTAGATAGTTTCAAAATTACAAATTGTTTACATCGTACCGTTGGCATAATAAAACCACATGTGATCGTCATAAGAGATACGTCACAAGAGCTTTTATCACGTAAAGATAATATGAACTATAAGAAATAATTTTTGTATATTATGCGAAATTTATAACTCTATTTGAGCATATACATATTTTTTTGGTATTCAGGCACGTTATGTTGAAGGCGCTGGTACACATCCAGCCATTTCGAAGGAATTTTTCTTAGTGTTCGTTCTTCCTGTAATAATTATGACAAACCAGTGGTGTAATTTCACAAAAAAATATTGAATATCACATTGACTTACAATTATATGGACGTCGGGTCCGCGCTAAAAAGTGTCCGCTAAAAAGGCGCTAAAATCGTATACAGAGCGCCAAACTCCGCTTTAGTCTTCATTTGTTCTACTGACAGCGCGATACTGCGATGACATTACAATTTAAATTTCGAATAGGTTGACTTGGGACTTTTTTTTCGTGGTTTGTGTACTAGACCCGTCGTCCATTTATTTGTAAGTCAATGGAATATCACGATTGTTTTACAGAATCGTGATATTCAATAGACTACAATTATTAAGGCGACATCTACCTGGTACCTAACCGAGTGTAGAATAACTTTCCAAGATTTCTCACAGATGGCGCTACGGCAAAAGTATACACCAAATAATTATTTCAAAATTAGTAGCAGTGGAGCTCCTTGTGAAAGAGTCGCGTCCAGTGATGTACCCACCTTACCAACCAAGCAGTAATGTGAGAATAACTGTGTTCCGGTTTTGAAGGGTAAGGGTGCTGGTGAAATTACAGGCACATGAGACTTTTCAACATTTGTCTCAGGGTGATGGGCGCAGATATAGTGCACGTCAGATCTTTGCGATTTAAAGCTCGGAGTGGCACATCAGATAGATAGATAGATAAACACTTTATCGCTCACTTACAAGAACAAGAATGGTACATAAACAACTTAAAACTAATGTGGGCAAAGGCGGTCTTATCGCTAAGAGCGATCTCTTCCAGACAACATTAGAGTTAGAGGAAAGCTAATCGGAGCGGGAGACGTAGTGTGCCAATTTTACAAATATAAAAGTAAAAATATAAAAAAATTAAATTGTATAAATTAAACAAAAATACAAAATAAAAATAAATAAATAAAGACACATAGTAATTTATAAAATATTTAAAAAATAATGTTATATTATACCTACGTAGATATATGTATATATGTATAAATATACCTAAATAAACTTATACTTACTAACACATCAGGCGCTATAAAAATAAATAAACCAAAACTATACACATTTGCTTATAGATTCACACCTCTTTTCCCAACGGTAAAGGCAGAGACAACTACCTACCACTTGTTATTATTCTGACATATCTTTATTTCTTTAAGGATTAAGATCCAGTCAGGGAGACTTAAAAACTAATTATTAAATTATTATCTTCATATTCAATTAATAAATGAGATTAACGTGAGCTTTCCGTGAGATGTGACTTTATTTTTCAGTTAAAAATTCCTTTAGTAGCCCTTTTGGATTCGAAATTATTTTAGTTTATTTTTAAATCTGTTAATGTTTTGTTGAGATATTTTTTTTGAAATAACTTCACTAGTTTTTAAGAAAGATCGAACACATAGAAAAAGTTTTTCGACTCAATAGAACTTGAACCCACGACTTACTGCACCGTAGTATCGCTCTTATCAATTGAGCTACGGCTCAAGTTATTCAGTTGTCGAAATTCTCCAATGTGTTTTTGTTAATGATCTTTGTACTGGACTTTTTGGCATTTTGATGAGAGATTTTAGAACCTTCTTCACCGCTGCGGTAACAAAAAAACAGGAGAATTTCTACAACTCGATAACTTGACCTGTAGCTCAGTTGGTAAGAGCCACACTACGGTGCAGTATGGTCTGGTAAAATCTAAATTTGTTGATAATTTTTATACGGAGATATTTCTCTTTAAGTACTTATAGGGAACCTGCAAAATTTTGGTTTTCAACTGAGGACTTATTGCTTATTAAATTCACATTTTATCCAAAATTTGCAAATTGCCCAGTAGTTTAACGACACGCCGCGTCGCCCATTGCCTCGTCAGTCGCCATCGGGAGTTTGTGGACGTCGGCTCTGTGTCAAATTTTCTCCGCCTGTCCTTATTTTATTCATATTAATTTAAAGAGCCCCCCCACACCTCACCTAAAATCTAAGCTCGCGTTTAAATACATCGCCTTATGAGTCGATACTACCTTTGTTCGTATTCAATTTTTTCCCGTACTAATACGGTTCATTTTGCTTGGATCGAGAGGCAGGGACACTGGCTTCATTTCACAATTATTTATTCACAAACGTAATTAAGACCATTTAAAAAATATATCTCGGATACTATAACATGTTCTATTTTGTTCAGTTAATATTAAAAATCATTGGTATATGCACAATACTTATTGAACATACAGTGGTTTCTCTGTAAAATTTCAAAGTAAGTTTGTGTTTTTTCTATAGTGAAACTTTTTACTCCTGCCACTTGGCTCCCATGCCTATAATTTGAAACCACTTGGCTCCCATGGGACTACAGTATGATTTTATATACTCTTTTTAGGAAACTTGTTTTCACACCGTATAGTAATCAGTGTATACCACCAATTTTACTATATATTTTTTCCAAAGTGATTCATTCAACGCCTTCACTGTTATACGTAATCAACTAAAGCCATTTGAGTTTGTATAGACTCTTAAAGTTAAACAAACAAAGAAACGTCACTTAAAAAAATACTTAAAAAAAGACTTACAAATAAATGGGCGACGGGTCTAATACAAAAACCACGAAAAAAATGTCCCAAGTCAACCTATTTAAACGTAGTGACATGTAAAGGAATATGAAAAAGCTAAAACGTTGAATTTAAATTGTAATGTCATTGCAGTACTGTCTAATTTTGCTTGTTTCGCTGTCAGTCGAACAAACGAAGACTTTAGACGCTCTTGTATACGATTTTAACGCCCTATAAGTTCGGACACTTTTTAGCGCGGACCCGACGTCCACATAATTGTAAGTCAATGCATAAAGGGCATAATGTCTATTAATAAAAATATTCGAAATATTAAATAAAAATTTATTAAATTAACTAACAAGGTATCAAAATCACTCGCATTCAGCTTCGTGTAGCAAAATAGCGCGGCGGACGTACCTGAAGTGGTAAAAACTGAAGACCACGATGAACGAGAAGAAGTAAATCACTGTGAAAGGAAACAAAGCACAAGAACTTTTAATCATGATGAAATTGAAGGATGTAGGGTGGTTACCTATCCGAAATGACATTTTCCAGAAATAACGTTTGGTTGAAATTTCATAACCTCGAAAGTAACAAAGTTAAAATAAAATGTTTCTTTATTTACGTACACAATTTTGAGAGGAAAATGTTTTTTTCTTTAAAATGTAATTTAACTTAACCTAACCGAACCTAATAGTGTCTTTGAGATAAACATTCGACATATCCTGAAAGAACAACGGTTTCGTTGTAATTCGGTTTTCGGTGTAATGAAAATTCGAACAAACTTTATTTCGGATCATCGAGTATATAACCAGAAATAGAGACGAAATAAGGGCCATATATTCCTGGTAACATATTAGCGTTAAAGCTCTTATAAATATCAACTCTCGTTTGCACTGAAATATAGACAGGCCAACTACTGACCTGTGTGTACGTCTCCGTATATTCCAAAAAATATTCTGTATTTATTGTAATAAAGGTAATATCTCTAACAATGGCGTGCTGTTCTATTCGGTGGTGTGGGAAAAACAGCAAAACATCTATTTAGAAAACAAGCGGAATCACATTTCATCGGTAATTAAATATTCAATATGTAATTTTGCAATTTTCATCCATTATAGCAAAGCTCATGTTAATTGGTCGATTTGAAGCGAAACAGTTGACGACACCCGTCGATTGTTTCGAACTCGGGCTAGCCAATCGGAGCGCAGTTGTTACGGTAATGATATGACAGAATAGTTTTCAAACAAATTAAATGACATTTCGTCTCTATTTCTGGTTAAATACTCGATGTTTCGGATTTAAAAATATTTCGAATTTGTGATAGATTACCATGTAAGGTACATGTCGGTGCTTTGAAAAAAGGGCGAAAGCGCCATTTTGAAAAGAATTTCAGAGGAGCAGCATGTTTACATCCTGTTTTAAAATTAAATTTTCGTATCGAGTTCTTAGGTTTTCGCGATTGTTACACATAGGTAATGAAATTAATTATTTCGGATTTAAATCGCGTATATTTGTATTTTTTTCAAACAAACAAACGTTTCGGGCCCTTTACAGGTCCCATGGGTGGCCATGGGTGGCAATCAGCCGTGGGGCTGATTGAGATGGTGAGGTCTTTTCCCAGAAATGGGGCCCAATAGGTTGATAAAAAACAAAATTATAAAATAAATCAGTTTCACAAAAGAACCTATCATGAATTTAATATAAATTAAGCATAACAACATTAAAGTAGAAACTGGAATCTGTAACGGGTAATTAGATTTGTCTTAGGTCGCGTTCCCATTACTTCGTGACGACAGATAGGCGTGCAGTTTAAAGTGTAGTGGTTTGTACAACAACAACGTAGAACAACACGATTAACAGTCGTTCACAACTTTTTTGACGTTACGACAACAGACTGTCGTGACAATAGAAAGAGCTAGAACGACAGTCATCTGACGATAAATAAATCGTCACTGCAGAAATGTGACGACACATAATTGCAGCTTCAAACGATTCTGTTGTACAAACGATAAGGCGGCTGCCGTGAACCGATACATTGTCGTCACGATCTAGTGGGTCCAGCTGTTGCTAGACACTATAGTCGTTCAACGGTAAAATAATTGTATACGACACAGTCGTGATATGCGAACAGGCTAGATGTGACGGTCGTCCAACGATAAATTAAAAATTTAACTGCCTCCGTGGCTGAACGGTTACCATGCCGGACTGCCACGCAGAGGCCCCAGGTTCGATTCCCGGGCCGGGAGAAATATTTGTATGGCCTACATTTATTGCTCTCGTGAGTTTGGGTGTAATTTGTGGTTGTCTATGTGTGTGTCCATGGCACCCGCGACACAGGGTTTCCCTAGTGCGGGGCTATGTTGAGTGTGTGCGTTATTATTATTAAAAAAAAAAAAAAAAAGTTACGACATAATATGGAAACGCACCCTTACAGATCTCAAAACGCCCACTTGTTACAGTTATGATTTTTATATAAACGGAACTAGTTATATTATTTAATAAAATTATTTAAAAAAATTATTTAATAAAATACCAGATGCAGTTAAAGAACTAAATTGTAGGCAATTTAAAATAAAATTACATAATTTGTTAGTTACACAATGCTACTGCAATATAAATGATTTTTAATTGATAACATAAAATGTAAAATTTAACCACTGTGCGTGATTGAAATAAGAATTGTGTAAAATATTCGCATGCCAAGTTTTGGTGAAATGTACGATCTAATAATAATATACTATAACAACATTGTAAACTACATTTTTCAGCGAATAAATATCTTGTATTCTTGTATTCTTGTATTCTATTTTATAATAAACAATATCGTGATGAGTGAGTATGTTTGTGCGTACGTGAGAATATGTGTGTTAATAAGACTAAATGTGTATGTTCGTAGAAATGTAGCATTATTTCCGAAAAACAGTGATAGGTATAACCTTAATCCTTTGACCGCCATAGATTTAGTGCCCCTCAGATCTTTGCGATTTAAAGCTCTGAGTGGCACTGCAACTGTTATGGACAGTCGTGTAGCTTACCATCAGGCGCACGACTTGTTCATTCCGTCACTTAATATTATATAAAAAAATGTTTAAAGCGTCAATAAAATCATGTGTTAATTGTATATTCTAGTTAAGAATGGATTCATAGTGGCATTTTATGTGTAGTTTGTTTTTGCTTAACTTAAGAGAATTTAATTAATATAAGATTAAAATTCATAACATATCACATCATTAGACTTGGCGTCGTAACAAAATTACCGTGTATGGCCGTTTTGAAAGATTACAATAGTGAGCGTTTGCGCTCTGAACGAGCCCTATAGCCTAAACCCTCGCCTGAGAGGAGACCCGTACCCAGCGGTGGGATGTATAAATGGGTCAATGATTATGGTGATACATACATATGTGTATACTTTAGCGAATATATAAAATGAACATTTAAATATTTGCGATTAATTATACAAATGCGGATACAAATTGCAATCATGTTAATGCAAATGGTTGATGTAGAGAGATATTTTATACATAGTTATCTATAATCCCAGCATGCCTCCAATCGGCCTGATTGAGCTTTGAATGGCGAAACGAACGGCATACGCGTAATGTAATTTGTATTTAAATTGGTATAGAGATACGTATGTTGCAGTGTAATTACGAGTTCCCAGATTGATGTACTTAATGGAGATATTACATTTTGTCCACATTACATATTAGTAATTACCACATTAGAACAGTAAGAATATTTTTTTATGACAAGATTTAGAAACGGTAGCGCTCCTTGTACAAATTCGTACAGAGAGGTACTTCGCTTATGTAAATATTACCGCGTTTCGGTTTTGAAGGGCGAGGGTGTAACTCTCGGACATATAATTCGAGCCACCTCGCATTTTTGTCCTAAAGGGCTAGAATACAAAAGTTTTCCCCGGTTGTGCAAATCCAAATTCCCAACAAGGACTTGTGGAAAAGACATTTAGTATACTAGTTTCAAAATTGCATGATAGTTTTTGATCAATCAAACATTGTTTCAGCTTAGGGCACTTACTACTAAAAATACGTGGTGGCTCGAATTATATGTTCGGAAGTGTATTAAAAGTATAGCAAAAGTGATATTATACCACATAAAAATTACCCTCTACAGAAGTTTTAACCCCTTTCTACCCAAAATCGTGGGCAGAAACGGCGAATACGAAATTTGGTGCAATTTTATACTTATTTATTACAAATTTCGATGTAGATAATAAAGAGATAGCTCTACACAATACCCACCTTGCAACCCTGTGGATTTTCTCTACTCAGTACTTATTAAGATCGATTCAAGTGCGTACGATCTAACGATTTTTTGTATCTAGATCAGAAAGTAATAAATATTTTGTAATAATATGATATCATTCATCAGACAATTTGCTTCATTAAGTTCTAGACTTTATAACAACTCAAATAATACAGTTTCACTGTAAAAATTTGAGTGTAAAAATAAAATAAGTACTAGGCTATTAGCACTTGATTACGGTGAAACAGAACAAATATTAGTACAGCCCGTCTCTCCAATCTAATTAAAAATGTCGGTGTGTCGTTGCCGCTTGTCATGTCCTCCGCGGGCGAATTTGGGCGATTGGCCCGTGCCGTGGACGCTTCAAAGGACTCTCTACGGAGTCCACGTGGACGCGCGTAGGGTGTTGCGGCGGAGCCTACCAACAGATCCGCCGCGGGGGCTGGGGGAGCATCCTCTGAATTTCACAGTTGAGGGTATGTTGTCCTGGCCCCGTGGCCTCTGGTTAGCGGACTCGGGGGAGTTCGCTGCCCAGCATGGAGGGACCCGAGATGGAAGGTTCGTCTGGTGTTCGGCGAACCTTACATTTGGAGTCGGGGGATCGTTGTGTCTCCTTTCTCGGGGAGGGGCTGCGCTGGGCGCGATCAGCCGCTGGTGGAGGCACACCCCGGACGTTTGGTGCGGTCGGGTTGCTCCCCTTCAGGGTTCAGTCCATTCCCACATAACCCCGGCTCTGCCCCCGCAGGGCCGGGGTATCTGTTAGCAAATCCCCTCGGGCAATTAAAAAAAAGCTTCAAAATCAGGGGACAGATAACCTTGAGTCAATTACTAACAAGCCAAATATGGTACACTAGCACTTATTTAGTTATACACCATTATTTGTAAAAGGCTGAAATAAATAATTATTATTGTTATCATAAAATTTCAACAAAACTCGATTTACAAGTTGTATTTCTGACGTTAATGGTTTTTAACTCGATTTAAACCCAGCGTTAACAAAGCACCACGTTAAAACCGCAAATGCCGCCATCTAGTTTTAAATATATACTAAAGTTAATTTGTACGAATATATTTCCTTATGCAAATTAAATACTGTTAGTGTGTTAACAAAATAAGTAAAGAAATATATTTTTGATAATGTAACTACATAACTACAAAGACCCTTAGGTTTAATTCACTTCTGTGCTTACTTGTGGCCTCTTCGAATTTTCGGCGGAATGCATATCTCTTGCGTGCGAGTAATAGCTTCCATGTATCGTCCAACCAGGTTGATATTGACCTTTTTAGCACTAGTACAGCATCGGTGAAGCGTCTTATTAATAGTTTGTTTTTTGGCGAGTTGGTAATTACTAAGTGTTGCGAAAATGTCAATTATACAGTATAATTACTAGTTATACAGTTATAATTCAATGCTTATTAATTACCTTAATGTGTCTGGTGAGGACCTACGATTGGCTCTCCATTTTTATTTCAATTTTTACTCTGTAAGATAGCCGTCTTCTAATAGGTTAAAATAATATAAAATTAAATTGTAGCCTATTTAGAAGAAAATATAACTAGTTTGGTATGATTCTCATTAATCATTCCGAGGTTTCAGTATGTATTACTTGAATTTTAGTTTGCACTCCGCCTATTCGACTTCTAGTAATCACAATTATAATAAAATAATCAAAATGGTTCAAACGTACTTACCGAACAAATTAGAGATGTGAAATTCAGATTGCCAACCAGAGATTATCTTTTATTTTTGTAATTTCTGATAGAACTGGTTATGAAAAGAAATTTACCTGCGCCAAGAAATGTGAAGAGTCCACTGACGCACGCCAAATTCGCCAGACGGTGCTGTTCGTCTTTTATCTTGGGAGCTGGAATAGGAAATACGATTTGTAATACGCAATATAACTCAAGTGGAAATGTTCAACTATATAAGATTGCATATAGGTCAATATTTAAGGCTGTAGTAAGAGGGGTGTACAGGGTGGTAGAGGTTTGCTCGGTTAGCTGGTGCTCCCTTACTAAGTCCAGGAATTCGGTGAAGACTTGATTTATTGTACAAAAGTTTACAATACAAATGTGTCCAATAAAAGGAATGCGTCTCTCTGGTTGCAAGCGCGGTGCAGAGTCCGTGACAAGTCTCGGTAGGTGCGATCTTACAAAAGTACACTCACTCAAGAGGTGTTCTCGAAACCTGTTCCAAAAGATGGGCACGAGTTCGAGACGCTTCCTTAGTAATGAGGATGACCGTAGAAATGCAATCGTTGAATAGATCAACTATAACTATAGACAAGTAGAAGAATAGGTCAATTTCATACAAAATACTAGTGACCGGTTACATTAGGAAAAATATTAACATCGTGATTCAGAAATCGTGTTTCCTATGCCAATGACATCTGGCGGTAAACTTGGGAACTATTGTTAGAAATGTTGCTAAAGTTATTGTGTTATATAAGATTTGGCAGTGACTATGTATGTGTTCAAATTGTTGAGAGGTAAGAAATGCAATGCAGTTCCCGATAGGTCAAGTGGAGCGTCGGCGCCGCCAACCTCAGTTGTTGGTGATTCTACGCGGAAGAATGAACCTACTGAATAGGGCATCACTGCCACGAGCTGTGAGGATTTTGAATATTATTGGAAATTTACCTATTTGCCTGTTCTCTGTGTGAGTTGACTAAAATAGCTTTTCGCCACTTTGTTTATAATAAACGACGAAAATGTGATGTAATATGTTTGTCGGTTGCGCTAACAAGTAGGGTCGCTTACGTTATGATTTTTTAATATTGATTCTGTCGGTTAGGTACACTAAAATATAAAAAAAAACAGTTGAGCTAACGACAAATTTAACTTTTACTATAGTTTCTATTTGATCTAATTTTGGCGGGAAATGTCGACGCTTCCTGTCCGTTATAGTCATTAATGTTGTCCGTTATAACATTGGTTATAGTTTAAAATATCATTTGCAATAAAAACGCTGTTTAGGTAAAAATTTAGCTTACGATAAATCGGCATTTATGGCTCGATTACGATAATTATGTTTTATTGTTGCAATAACAGGATATTCCGCTCACTCCCAATCATTCTACACAAGCGCAGGTATTTTGCATGACTTTCACTGGACTTGCGGAGTAGCCATCTGGCATATAACCAGGAATTGAGACGAATTATTCTGCCAAAAAATTATTCTGCCAAATCATTACGGTCACAACTGCGCTCCGATTGGTCAGCCTGAATTCGAAACAATTGATAGGTGTTGTCATTTGTGAGACTTCGAATTGACCACTTTAACTTGAACTTTGCTATAATGGACTAAAATTTAAAAATTACGTATTTAATATTTAATTACCGATTAAATGTGAATTTTACTGTTTTTCCCAAACCACCGAATAGAACAGCCCCCATTGTTAGAGATGTTATCTTTATTACAATAAATACGGAATATTTTTGGGATATACGGAGACGTACGTGTTTGAGTAAAAATAAATAAATAAATAAATTGAATGAAATTAAATTGAGTTGAATTGAATTGAGTTGGTTAAAATTTGAATTCAAATAAATTGGTTTTGGTTTGGGTTTTTACGAGTGGCGTCCTTGTCCCTATAGGGTCGTGGCAGAATACCAGCGTCGCGGGCAGCCGCGTCATTTATGTTGAGACAGCGGTTTTTTATTGCCATGGCTTCCAAAAGAGATACTAGTAGAATATATTACTGTGTTATGTCTAAGTTAATGTCTGTATCATGTGTCTGTGTATATATTTGTCATGGTGGTGAATAAAGATTTTATCTATCTATCTATCTACACACAGATCAGTTGTTGGCATGTCTCAGCTTTGTAATTTGTGATTTCAGCGCAAACGAGAGTTGATATTTAAAAGTGATATAAGACCCATTTGCTTGATGAGTTGCCAGGGATGGATGGCCCTTATTTGGTTTCCATTTCTGGTTATATACTCGATGGGAGTAGCAAACTAATCTACTTCCATTTTAATTAACTCAATTGATTGTCAAACACAACAATTTCTAACCATCTTTGAAACGAATGCAAGCGCGCCCAATCTTGGTAATCGCCAAGGACATGATGCTGATCCAAACCATGGTGGCCACCAATAAGTAAACCTGAAATATCCTTTCGTTGTCACATCATATCATAACATTTATAACCATTAGCTGAAGAAAAGGTAGGAAGATACTTTTGTACGAAAAATAGGACCACAATGGATAATGAAAGCAAGGGAAAGAAAATTATGAAAGACAAAAAGGGAGACTTACACCGAGGAGGCGATTACTATAGTAGCCGTAGAGCTCCTTCTGAAAGAGTTCTTCCAAGGAAGTACTGCCACCGTGCCTATTTCTGTCGCCAAGCCGTAATGTAAGCATTACCGTGTTCCGGTAAGGGTTTTATTGAAATTACAGACACATGGGACTTGTCAACTTATGTCTCAGGGTGACGGGCGCAGTATCAGATCTTTGTGATTTAAAGCTCTAATTGGCACTGCTAATGTTAAGTACAGGCGTGTCGCTTAACTCCAGGCGCACGACTTGTTCGCACCGTCATTTAGTATCATAAAAAATACTACTGTTGCTAGGCAATAAGATATGTAAATGTTAATTAATACTGTAGTAGAAATAAAGGTTTATTTTTTTTTCTACAAAAGGCACGTAGTCGACTAACCAATTGCGGCGAAAGTTAGCTCGATATTATTGGAATTTTGTATTTGAGAGACTTTTTTGTATTAGGGAATATCCGAAATTATACAAACACCATTTCGGTCGTTCTCGGACTAATGTTTCCAAATACCAAATTTCCGTGGCAATTTTTATTATTTAAAATTCAAGTATATTATATGTTTGACGATACAATACTCGAATATTAAGTATCTAATATTGAATGTTAAAAAAATCTAATACTTAAATAATAAAAATTTCCACGGAAATCAGATAGTGAACACTAGTCCGAGAATGACCGCTTTAATATTATTGTGATAGCAATAGAAAAAAATCCTTCAATTTATCCGACTGGAAAAATGTTCATATTAAATTTATCAAAAATTTCAGTACCAACATAGCTCTGCAGTTCTCTGTGAGGGCCACGATGATAAGGAGTATACCAGCTCCCGTCATGCCGCTTAGAATTGCTCCAGACGCCATGCTTGCCACTAGAAATAACAAAAAACATACATTTTTAATATACAAATCTAAATGATAGATTCGTAGGGACAAAATTAAATACATGTTATGGTAGATAATTCGATACCTAAATCCATTGACTTACAAATAAATGGTCGACGGGTCTAATACAAAAACCACGAAAAAAATGTCCCAAGTCAACCTATTTAAACGTAGTGACATGTAAATGAATATGACAAAGCTAAAACGTTGAATTTAAATTGTAATGTCATCGCAGTACTGTCTAATATTGCTTGCTTCGCTGTCAGTCGAATAAACGAAGACTAAAGCGTGAATGACGCTCTGTATACGATTTTAACGCCCTATAAGTTCGAACACTTTTTAGCGCGGACCCGACGTTCATATAGTTGTAAGTCAATGCCTAAATCAGTTAATTTTTACTGTCATTTTTGGAAACAGCCACATTTATTTACTAATACTTACGTAAAATAAGAAACTAAGATAAACAAAAAACAAAATTTGAAAACAAAAAACAAAATTTGAAAACAAAAAACAAAAAAACGAATTCTGTGCAAAAAAAGAAACAAAGAACAAAATAAACACAGATCAGGTCAAAAAATTAAGTTGGCATAGTAACACTTTCATATCCGTAGCAGGCAGATGTAGAGCGAAGGCAAACGTGAAATGTAGAGTGAATAAGAAAATAATAATTATAACAAGTTATTTAAGCCTTTTACAGAACAAGTGAAAAAAATAATTTTCATATTTTACATCATAAAAATATAGAAGCGAGCAGGTCTATCGGTCAAAGATAACAAATTTTTATAGCGTAAGGGCGCGTTCCCATTATGTGGTAAAGTTTTATTTATCGTTGTATTTATCGCGTTTAGCCTGTTCTCACGGCACGCTTATCTGTCGTAATTGTGTCGTGGACGTTTATTTTATCGTTGGACGACTGTCGTTCTAACTCTTCCTATTGTCACGACAGTCTCTCGTAACGTCAAAAAAGTCGTGGACGACAGTTAATCATGTTTTCAATGTCTGAACAACTTCATTTAAATATACAAGCCACGATACTTTAAACTGTACGACTATCTGTTGTCACGACATAGTGGAAACGCGCTCTTACGTAGCACTATAGAGTTAGATGTACAAAAACAAAGCAATACTAGTAATTTTTATTCCCCGGCCCGGACGCAAGAACGGGTGAGTTTGAGCGTTGTCACACTGGCGATTTGCGAGCAAGGTGAAAGTGAGCCCGCCGTACTGTTGCCTCGCGCCGGCTTGCCGGTGGAAAACCACAGTTACAGTAGAACTAACGTATTTAAGATCATTAGATTGGACTCGACGAATAGTTAGCATATAGTACCTATGGTGATTTTTTTGGAATACACTGTTTTGTATCGGCGTTTTTAGTTTTTATTTCATTGCTTTTTCTTTTAAAAAAAATAACAGACACACGCTTGGCCACAATCTCACCTGATGTTAAGCGACGATGTGACCGACGATGGTACGCGTTTGCCTAAAAAAATGCCTATACATTCTAGCCTTGAATAGTTGTACTTTTCGGGAAACACAGTTGCCTGTAGAGTATTCCATTCCTTTGGCGTACGCATCAGAAAGGAGGAAGCAAAGCGCGTAGTGCGAATGGGTGATATATCAACGACATAACGATGGAGATGGATGATCCAGACCTTCTAGTCGACTGAAGGAAGAACCGTGAGGGTGGAACTAAATTGAAAAGCTACGATAGACAACCGATAAGCAGGCAACTTGTCAGCGATAGTCGAGATTTTGTAGCTTCAACTCCACAAGAGAATTGTTGTTAATAAGTCTCTTTGCTTTTCGCTCCACCGAGTCCAAGGCAGCTAACTGGTAATGGGCAGAGCCGTCCTAAAGGTGGCAGCAGTACTCCATACACGATCGAACTTGTGCTTTATACAGATTTAAAACCTGTTCAGGTGTGAAGTACCGCCTGACCTTGTAAAATGTGCCTAGTTTTTTGGCAGCAGTTTTTACCAAGCACTCGATGTATCGCTCAAAGTTGAGGTTGGATAATAAGTCCAGATCAAGTAGCTCAAGGTGGTCAGTTTTCGGCACGGATACATTTCGGAAAGCCGAAGTAAGGTGTAGGGCACTCCGTTTTGATGAGAAAAGACACGCCTGTGCCTTAGGCGCATATATTGAGAATAGTGTTAAGTAATAGTAAACAACGAGTTCTTAGAGCGGTTACACACGATGATTTTTAGCAGCATGCAAACGCGATGCAGTTGCTAATCGTGTACCTTTACACCATAAATCTATACAGAGTTTTCGTGTATATTTATTCAACATAAGCGACGATATCGATGCAATCGTGCGGTTGTATCGATGCTTAAAATCGCCACTCTTAGGCTTTCGCGATTGGTACCCATTAAATATGAATTTTATTGGATTTAAAAAATCGTATATAAATTTTTTTTTTCAAACAAATCAACGTTTCGAGCTCTTTAAGGAGACATTTTCTGCAAAATTTTTATTATATTAAAGTTTGGTTATATAGAGCTCCATGTAAGTGTTCTATTGTAGACGCTACGATACGGGTTCATTGTGAACGTAGAAATTCGTAGAACTTCTACGCTTTGCCGTCGCCGTCGTAGCAAACGCATTTTGAAGTGAAATATTTTCTGAGTTTTCTATTATTTGCAATTGACTTTCTTGAAATTTTATAATAGTTTAGAGCTTTCTATAATATTTATATTCTTGTTAGTACAATTCTTTCTAGAGCTTTCTATAATATTTTATATTCTTGTTAGTACAATTCTTATCCAGACCGCTCTACAGATCAGATCCAGAGAGCTCTAGTATATTGTGTTTAAGGAATGATACTCTATTAGAAGCCTGAAGTTGAAACTTTTCGGAGTCGAGTGTCGTAATTTCCATACCACTGTTGCCTTTTTTTTATAATGACGAATAAGCCCTGTGCTTGCTGGTAAGCGACACGCCTGTCCATAACAGTTGCAGTGCCACTGAGAACTTTAAATTGCAAAGATCTGAGGGGCACTGCCACTGCGCCTATCACCCTGAGATGTTAGTTGACATTTGCCTGTAATTTCACCAGCACCCTTACACTTCAAAATCGGAACACAGTAATGCTGACATTACTGCTTGGTAGCAGAAATATGTAAGGTGGCAGTGCTTCCTTGGTCGAACTCTTTCATAATGAGCTCTACTCGTGAAATTGCAGGCACATGGGACTTGTCAAGTTATGCCTCAGGGTGACGGACGCAGTGGCAGTACTCCATAGAACTTTGCCATTTAAACGTTTTTTGTGACACTGGAACTGCTATGACCAGGCGTGTCGTTTACCACCAGGCGCACGTCTTGTTCACTCCGTCACTAATATCACAAAAAAAAGAGAAAACGTAGTTGCTCGCCACCGCTGCGCCGCGAGAGGCGGTTGTAGTGCCACTCAGAGCTTTAAATCGTATATATCTTAGGGGCATTGCTACTACGAAACATAAGTTGACAAGTCCGATGTGCTTGGAATCACCAGCTCTCTTAATCCTTGAAAACCGGAACGCAATAATGGTCACATCATTGCTTGGTGGGAGAAATAGGTAATGTAGTAGTACGTCTCTGGACGAACTCTTTCACAAGGAGCACTACTGCTTCCTACCTAGAAAAACACATGATACATGTACTATAAACTAGGCGCTGTTTCTAATATTTAGAAGAAAAGGCCGAAACCTCGGCTTTTTGCTGTTTTTCAGTATCTGCCCGTGTTTTCTATCTAAAATAAATACTATTTATAACTATATTACATTAATATTTGTATTTATACATAATTTTTATAATTGGAATTGAAAAATTGGTAAGACAGAGTTAATAAACTTACTCTGTGTTTTGGAGGTTTGGTGCATTTCGTCATACTGTTTGCCATGTGTCAGGATCAGCGTGAGCAGGATCGAACCCACTAGGACTTGACAGAAAGCTATCAACAGGACTCCTGGAATCACAGTAAGCGATTGACTTTCAGGTTCGCAAACACAGAATAAACAAATATAATTTATAAAGAGACATGTCTCGTCAACCTCTGGTAGTTGTAAATGTACTTTTTATTTTTTTTATTCTTTATTTATTTAGGAGCTTTGACCGTTATTGAACATGTCATCTCCATTAGAAGAACAGTACCTCAAGTAAACAGACAGATAAATGAAAATACTACCTAACCAAACATCATCGAGTATATAACCAGAAATAGAGATGAAATGAGGGCCATATATTCCTGGTAACATATTAGCGATACAGCTCTTATAAATATCAACTCCCGTTTGCACTGAAATATAGACAGACCAACTACTGACCTGTGTGTACGTCTCCGTATATTCCAAAACATATTCCGTATTTATTGTAATAAAGATCTCTAACAATGCCGTGCTGTTCTATTCGGCGGTGTGGGAAAAACAGCAAAACATCTAATTACAAAACAAACGGAATCACATATCAGTAATTAAATATTAAATATGTAATTTTGCAATTTTCGTCCATTATGGCAAAGCTCAAGTTAACTGGTCGATTTGAAGTGAAACATTTGACTACACCCATTGACGACACCCGTCAATTGTTTCGAATTCGGGCTGGCCAATCGGAGCGCAGTTGTCACAGTAATGATATGGCAGAATAGTTTTCAAACAAATTAAATGACATTTCGTCTCTATATCTGGTTATATATTTGATGCCAAACATGTATACAAAATCTCTGCAGCACCACACGTTGGCTCCGACAAAACAAATTGAAACCACCCAACATTAAATGTACGGAAACCAGCCTCATAGGTTCCGTCCTAACACACTCCTTGAGCAAATTATGTACATCCTCAGGAATCCCACACACCTCGCAATTCGGTCAATTCATCTTCGGCATAAGATACAAAAATTTGCTTAAAGGAACCTGCCCGGATGGAAGCCAACGGTCAATCGAAGGAGTTGCCTATTCCTCCTATCCGGTAGACTGAAGAAATGATAGAGGAATATAGACATGTAGCGTTACGAAAAAAAGTCTTTAAAACCAAAAAACAAAGATCTGTGACAAACGCATAGAGAAATTCGTAATGTCAGCTGACTCCATCTGTAGCTCAGTTGGTGGAGCAGGTTGCCCTAGACTGGCACTACTGACGCAGGTTAGAGTCCTGTCAGATCGAAGTGATTTTTCACTGAACTGTGTGTGATATCATTCACAAATGGCTTCAATTTTCGTTTGTAAAAAAATATATTCTGGAATAAAGCCGCTCGACCCAATCATAATTAACCGTATTATAAATTCCTGCTGAGGTAGCATCGGTTCTTAAATAAGGTTCATTTTTTAACGAAAATAAACTGTTGACGATTAACTAATTTTAGTATGTAATGTAAGATTGCAAAATAAATGCAATCAGTCATTCAATCAGTCAGTTTTACCACTTTCTTACGTGGCACATTTGGAGAAGAAATTATCTACTTTAATTTTTGTAATAAAGCAGTGAATGTCTTATTATAAATCGATCGAATTTATTTGGGACCAATCTATACGTAGGTATTGAAAATATCTATTTGGCGATTAGATGTCGCTCAACGTTTCTAACCTAGTTTTTTTTTCTAATTATTATTTTGTAAATAGACAAAAAATTCCCTGTTTTTTCACAAATTAATAGGTTACGCTATTTTTTTTTAAGTTCAAGTTGTACAGGACGATTACGCCAACGTCATTCACTATCTTACGGCTGGACCGCTTGAAATTTGAACTGCTTTTCTTACCTGGGAATAAATTACAAACACCACAACAGCTTTCAAAATGACATCCAGGTTTGTGAACAGAGAAATGCAGCGGGGCAGGCGTGGAAGCATGGCTGAGACTCCTTGGTTGTTTGTCTGAGGATTTGGTGAAGTCGTCGGTCGGTGAACTTTTTGGCATTTTCGGTTTTTTTGATGCTGAAGGTGAATGCCGTTGGTAGACCCTTGAAATCTATTGTTGATTTAGTCCAAATATTTTATAATATTTGAGAAATTGATGCTTGACGTAAATATGATAGCAAGGCATGACAAGGGCAAAGACAAAGGACTTCAGTACGTAGATATTGTTGGGCAAAGATAATAAATTAATATTTTTATATGTAAATACAGTGAGTTCTAAGAGAGTAATTTTTTTGCGAGGTTAATAAGAAACGGGTGCGAAAATCGCTGTAGTTTTGTTATTCTTTACGCCGTGGTTTTATTGAGAATGAATCAGAATATTAAATAGATCAGAATAGACTATCTCCATCCTCTAAGTCTAACCCCGCGCGACTCGATTATGGAATGACACGCAACACATCGTTCATGTCTCAAACGTTTTATATAATTTCCTGTATTTCTGAAATCGACAGTGCATGAGTGAGAGCTTAAATTAGTGTTCTATATAAAAAAGTAAAAATCGCTTTCAATCAGAATTATATAGATACATATGGCGAAGACTACATTTTAAAGATAGTATAGCGATGTGGAAGTTACACAGCAAAGCCGTAAAGCAAAACGTTATGTTGGAGTATGAGTTTCTCATGCAAGCAGACTATTCGCGACAAATAGATAAATCATAGTCACTCAATGACCGTTCTTTGAGTACCGTCTCCTGTAGGAATGGCACCAGAGGATACCCATTGAATTAGGTACTGGAGCTGTAGGCACGCTCATTTCCCGTTGCGCATTGCACAAGTAACGGTTGCCATCGCTAAGCCGTTGACTCTAAAGTACACTATCAAAACTCCTCTTTGGTAGCGAAGCTATAAGACATTTTTACTTCCAGACGTTGAGGCGTCTCTCCAGTTCCCAAAAACCTACGCGGCTGAAGGGACGGGAGAATGTTTAGCTCATCCTCCACTAGCTCTCCGGGCTAGTATCCTGCGACAATATCCGGATATAGCTTTTAACTTAAAGGGCAACTTACGTGACACGCGCATCTCCTCGCCTTAGGCCCTCATCTAGACCGCTACAGACGAACATGAACAAACTTTAACCAGAAGAAATGGATATGCAGTCCATCCATTGGCAGCTATAGTAATTCGAATACTCGGCGTTTCAATTGAAAAGCACCGTTTTCCCCATTGGCCTGTCATCGCTCTTTGAATTTATCTACAAGCATCTATAGAAATACAAAATTCCAGGCGTAAGATCCCATTATAACATTCAATTAACTCCAATCCTGTTAGAGTAAGGAGCAGATACAGTCTAGTGACACATTGGAAGTGTCCATGAAGATTCCAAATTGAATTATTTCACGTTTTTGTAGAAATATGTTTGTCTCCTCTGTTCCTAGAAATAGAGATGCTACTCGTAAATACGTGATATATATTTTGTAAGAGTTATGATTCAAGTGAGTGGTAATTTTAGACGCTATTTCAACTCCTCTTGGTCATTTAACCCTTCAAAGACAGTACTTATGGCGAGGTATTTTAACGCGACTCTAAATTATACGAGGTGAGATGTGCTTAGAATTAATGTTAAGGTTAAGGTCAACGTGAATAAAATAAGAACAGGCGGAAAAAAAATTACACATGTCCGACGTCAACAAGTGCCCGATGGCGCAGCAAGCAGGGCGGCGTGTCGTTTTACGATGCTTCTGCTGTAGAAATTAAAACTAAGATAAATTATATGAATCAAATTAGGACCCTGCAGCAAGGTACTCAAGCTGGCAGCATTCCCCCTTGCATGACTATGCTAATGCGTTGGGCAAGGTAGCGGCCGGCCCTTGAGTTTCCCAGACAATCTATTAATTTTTTGGATAAAATTTTGTACGGATGAAGGGCACCGGAACGCCATGAGCCAAGGGTTTCGACTCCAAAGGCTGTAAATAGGTAGTCGAAGCCGAGGTTCTGGTACTTTTAAATTAACTGTCATCGACCGATAGACTTGGACCACCCATCGTCGACTCAATGTTTTTTGTGACACACTTTCCATAGCAGTTACTACTCAGAGCTTTAAATTGCATAGATTTGCTCACATTACTGCTTGGTGGCAGAAATAGGTAAGGTGGCAGTACTTCCATGGACGAACTCTTTCACATAGAGCTATATTACTACTCCATTATAATGATTCGAATTATGATTTATAACCGTAACCTTACAATAATAAATATCTAATCGCAGCGAGCAATACTTTCACCGCGCAACATTTTACAATATTAAACAGTGAGCATATTAATTAAATTTTTATTGAATTGATATTCAATTATTTTTTGTGAAATTACTCCACTAGTTTGTTATAATTATTAAAACAAATCGGTTTAAAATTAATACAATACGGATCGAAGGAAATTTTTCTGAGTGTTTTTTCTGAGTGTTCGATCTTTGTATTAATAATTATAGCTGTAAAGGTACTAACTGGGTGATAAATCTGTCATAGATTTCTCATAGATGACGCTACGACTAAAAAATCGTTGGCAGACCAAGTACAAAGACACGACGCAAGCACATAGAAAAATTCGTGAGGTCCGTTGGTTCGTTCCGTGGCTTAGTTGGTATAGCGTCTGGCACGGTATGCAAGAAGACATCGGTTCAAATCCGACCGGATCAAAGGAATTTTTTCTGAGTGTTCGATCTTTGTATTAATAATTATAACAAACTTGTGAGCATATTGCTATTATATTACCAATACTCACAGTTGTTATTGTTATGGTGTAATATTTTTGTTAAAACAACACTAAGTAATGTAAAAACATTCACAACTCTATTAAAAGGCCCAAATTGGAATCACGTTCAAAATTCAATTTGAAATATCTATCGAACGTTTGATTGAGGATTACCTCGTAGAATGAGCTGTCGTTGGTGATTGAGAAATTTCAATTATTTGAATTTCAATATCTATTCGAGTCTTGGATCCCTCGCAAGCCATGGTTCAGCAAACAATTTAACAAAAAACATGCACTATTTGTAGGCTACGACTTTGTCACGTGACAACTCCAGCGCACTTATTCAAGCTCGAAATTGTTCCTGACCCTGCATGCTAACCCTATGGGGATCTAAACCATATCTTCTTCTCCTCCCCCTCAATTGACCAAGATACTTTCATATATTCGGACTCTTCGCAATCAGGGTCCCACTCCCTATAATAATATCAAGTTTTTATATGTATGCCTATTTATAATACCAAATATTTTTCATCCAAATTCCTTACTTCTTTCATAACCCGTAATTCTGCTTTCCCAACCCTTTTATTTATTTATTTATTTATTCATTTATTCAGTATGGCGAGTGGGCTTACAGAGCTTATCCAATACACCCACTAGCTTAGGTTACATTGATAATAAAAAAAAATAAAATTAAAATAATCAAATAGAATCAACATGAATTAAAAATACTATAATACAATTTTAAAATGTCATAATTTTAACCTACTGAATAACTAATGTTCTATAAGTAAAAAATAGTCATTTAAAAATATGTTTGCCTTCATAAGAAGTTGTCTAAAGGAATCGGCAAATAGATCTATGTCATAGCGGTCAGCAAGCATATCGTCGATGAGCGTGAGCGCCCGCACGGAGGGAGCGTGCGCAGCGCGAATTGTACGTACAAACGGCCTTTGCAGCAAGCGCGGCCGTCTGCGCGGAGGCACTATCCCAGTCTCATCCCAACTGATGCGACTGGGCACCTGAATGCCGAATTTCTCCAGGATATCAGGACAGTCAATTTTACTGCGCACGATTGACAGATAATGTACTACGAGCATCCATTTTCGCCTAAATTCAAACGTTTCCAAGTCTACCATGGCTGTTACAAACAAGGAGGGGTAGAGAGACGGATAATACCCATAAGTTCTCTTGTATAGCCATCGAGCGAATTTACGTTGTAGTCTTTCCACTACGAGGTTATATTTATTTTGGTGTGGATCCCAAATGATAGCGCCGTACTCAAGTTTACTGCGAACGTACGCATTATGTAAAATTTTTGCTACTCCACTGTTCTGGAATTGTGAAGCAGTTCTCATAATGAAACCTAGAGTTTTGCTAGCTTTTTTGCACATGTCGGTCACATGATCATGAAAATCCAGTCTGTCATCCAATATTAGACCAAGGTCGCGAATTTTATTAACTCTATCCAGAGGAGCGTCATATAAACTATATCTACTAAGCAGAGGAGATCGTTTACGCGTAAAGGTGATCACCTGACACTTATTTACGTTAAGTGGCAATCGATTAATCCGACTCCACTCGGCCACGGCATCAATATCACATTGGAGCGCCTCAATATCTGACGCCTTACTAACCTTCGTAAAGAGCTTCAAATCATCCGCGAATAATAGACATTTAGTGTATCGGATATAGTTTGGTAGTTCGTTAATCATGAGTAAGAAAAGTGTCGGCCCTAAGGTACTTCCCTGGCTCACTCCGGATCTCGTGTAGTAATTAAGAGACTCATAACCACCTACCCTAACAAATTGGTGTCTACCACCCAAGTAACTCGCAAAAAACTGTAGAAGTTTGGGCGTGAAGCCTGAAGCTGCCAGTTTTTGTAATAAAATATCATTATCGACAAGATCGAATGCCTTTTTGAGGTCAAAGTAAGCGGCATCTACTTGTCCTCCCAAATCCATTTCAGTGCATACATAGTCCACGATAGAAACGAGGTTGGTATTTGTCGATCTACCTACGCGGAAACCGTGTTGACTGTTATGAAAAATGTTACGAACTTGTCTTGTTATATGGGAGTTTAATATCGATTCAAATATTTTTCCACAAACCGAGAGCACTGCAATAGGCCTAAAATTTATGACGTTACAGTCAGTACCTGATTTCGGTATAGGCGTCACTCTAGAGCACTTCCATATCTTCGGGAAAGTCGAATGAGTTAGCGATAGATTATAGAGATAAAGCAGTGGCGTGATAAGCACAGATATACAATCCTTCGCTATGAAAACCGGAATCCCATCAGGGCCACCAGCTGTGTGCGGGTTAAGTCTTTTTACAGCTTTTCTTAAATCGCCTTCGGATATTTCGCCGATAGAGACCGTGGTCGCGTTTGGCGCGAAACCTGCTACTCGCTCAGCCTCTGCAGCATCCAGCCGTTTATTGGCTAAAGGCGAAGGCAAAGCAATGAATATATCGTCCCTGGAAAGCGATAATGCTGTAACACTTAAAAACTCAACTTTTCACTGGAGCCAAAACAAAAATTGCAAAAACGAAAAAAAAATCATAACTCTGAAACGGTTCGGAGTTTTTGTGCCAAATTTAGCAAATAAACCTATAAAAAATAGGACTTCTTAACAATATACTCGGATTTGAAATAGTTCTACTCCTAATGAAGATCATGTGTGTTACGACAATTTGATTTTCAGATTTTAACCCCAAAGAATGCTGTAACTTTCAAGTTAATTTGTATGAAGGTGCGACAAATACCGTCAATTTACGGTATTTTAAGAGTGATGTAAATAAATTAGAGCTCCTTAACACATTTTTGGTCTTTAAATGTTAAGTTCTTGAAGATGTACGAAATTCAATACTGCTGTAAGAGTATTTTTTAAACCAAAGCAGGTAACATTAAAATGGTGTTAGTGAAAATCACATGCAATTTACATGGATTTTAAAATGTTTATTATTAAAAAGAACCACTATTTGTGAAAAAGGTTTTGGTCACAATGAGTACAATAAAACAAATCGAATTATAATTGGAGATTTAACACAATAAAACAAAATCATTGACACTTTGTGGGCCATACATCGTTCTTAGAACTGATGAATTATAAATTCCTTAAATTCCATAAAACAATAATAATCAACTACTAATTTTACTCTTGATTATTAGTTTTTCGTTTTTTGTTCTTATGTTTTCTATTTTAGTTTATTGCCTGGTACCTACAAAGAAAAAGATTATCTACATGTTAAAGAATTATTGCGTGTTA